>NC_073745.1:329943458-330315958 GCF_029784135.1 Toxorhynchites rutilus septentrionalis | reverse complement strand
TTATTGCTATTCAAACGTAAGCTGTGACATAGTAGTATTGTTTGACTTTGTGATGGCGCAATCTTTGCATTCCCAAGTGACAGCCAGTGCGTGTACCAGATGGGTGTAATCGCTTGTGTTTCGTATACACTGGCGAAGCAATTAACTCTGTTTGACTTGAAGTGCAGTTTGGGAATATGTTCAGTCACTGGAAATAAACACAGTGTGCTATAACTTGATTTAGACCTGTTTCGGAATTTCAATCATCCATGGAGACTCCACCTTTCATCCGCATTCACATTCACACTGCCCCGACTTTTTGCAAACTATCCAAAATTACAACATTCATTATCATTTGACCTGTTTTAATTGCGACTGATGGCCCTAAATTAATTTTTAACACATGGCATCCCGTTTTATTACATGAAATAACAGAAAATGTGTCACTCTCGAATACTGGTATAGCATTTGTATAATATACATGGTATAGGAATATAAGATCAATATGAGCAGACGACACAAGAGGCACATTGCAAATAAGCACACATAAAAGCTTTTCGTATTCGTTCCCACAGACACGGCCCAGACCGAGAAGGATATTGATTCACGTTTATGTTCTCCTTTTTACTCTTAGAATTCATTTTTGAATTTCACTTTACCATGAAGTGTAATATTATCACGCATTTATACAACAGTGGCTATTTGGATATCGTGGTCGTATAAAACAACCATCAGGCCTTGGACCGATTCTCGTTGACATCACTTGGAATTTTTTTTATACAATTTCAAGCTGACGTTCTGTCTGAGAGAAAGAGATTTTCTGCCGAAGATGAACTGTTTTCTGCCAACGCTAGTTCGACTGTATCCAAGAGGATCCGTATTAAGGATCAATGACCTTTTTTTTCTAAAAATAAGATCCTAACTCGAATTTCAGCTGTCTGACTAAAATATGGCGTTCTACAAAGTTGTTGGATACTCAATAAATTTTCTAGGAAAAATATCATAATAAACACACTGTTAAAGACTTGTCCAAAAATTTAATGGGATATTTTTATTTTATATTTTTATTATTTATTATTGTAAGTGACGAACCAGCCAAAATGTGTTGAAAGTCATTATAATAGAGAAAGAAAAAAAAAATATTGTTTCAATTTACCAAAGTTTGGCGGCCAGAAATGCGATGTACCATTTTTTTGAAAAGCAGACCAATGTGGATTCATATTATATAATAATGAAAATTGAGGGTAGTTGTCAGCTTATGGGCCCTATTATAATAAATCGAATCGCAAAGTCGGTACATCACTATCACTATCACATCGAGCAAAATTTCGTATTTTGTAAATTGAGATAATCTCTTACCGAGCTTGTACTTCATTCATTTATTCATTCATTAATTAATTCGTTCATTCATCCATTCATTCGTTCATTCATCCATTCATTCATTCATTCATCCATTCATTCATTCATTCATTCATTCATTCATTCATTCATTCATTCATTCATTCATTCATGACAATGGTTTTAGGCTTTATTTTATTTCGATTCTGATCACGTTTATTCGTTTATACGTTTACGTGTTTATTCATTTTTTCGCTCATTCTTGTTGTCGTTTGTTCGTTTTACCGTTAGTTCGCCTATTGCGTTTTTTCTTTCATTCGTTTATTAATGTATTTGTGTATTCGTCCATTCTTTTGGTTGTTTATTCGTTTTTCCGTTAGTTAGACTTTTGCTTTCAAACTGTTATTTGTTTATTCGTTCATTCGTCGAAAAGCCTAGATTAGTGGAAAGCAAAAAAAAAAACCGTGAACGAATTTTCGGCTATAAACGCATCAACTCAGTGAACAGAAGAACAATCATTCTATATGACGGGGTGACATTTTCCGCTTTCCAAATTATGAAGCACATAAAAGAGAAATCGTGACTAGAACTGAAGTCGGCACGTTTCGTTGAATGGTTCATTTGTAGGCATAATTTTATTATTTTGAAGACGACACAATAAATTTAAATGAATGACAAATGAAAAATGACAAATGAATGAATGACAAAATGTATAATAAGGATATTCATACGAAACTACTATTTCTTGGTGAATGTAACCCATATGCAAGTTTAATTCAATTAGTATTCAGATTTGATGCTACGCATGCACTAAGAAACAATAATATACACAAGTACAGAGGACAGACAGAATGACCGACTGACTTCTGGGGACTGGCGAAACTCATTTGTGATTTTTTTTTATAAATCAATATAGGAAATTGTCTGAATGTTTATAATTTTTTAAAGACAATTTTGCCTAATTCAATTAATAAAAATCGTTTTATAAACTAAAATTCGATTTGGAGTTTCTTATTCTTATTCTCGTATTTTTTTATAAACGAACATAACTAAAAAACAGCAACTCCTATACAAATGTTTCCCATGAGTAACCTTTAGAAAATTGTCTGAGTTTTAATAGAATATTGTGGAAAAATACCCGAATTGTTTGAATGTTTTTCATAAACTTAAATTCGATTTTCTCAAAACGAACATTTTGAAAATAGCTCTTCTGGCTGCAGAAAGTGGGGGCAATATATCAGAATACATGTCGTTCGAACATCGCAAAATGAGCATATATAAGGAAAAAAATCTTATAACAACTTTCCACCTTTTTTACGGCCTTTTTAATATAAACGGCAGAATGATGACTTCCATGAAGTGAGGGATGCGAACAATTCTAAACAGCATCTCCCAGAGAAAAAGTCCACAAATTATGCTATACAGCACCTCTCGCAGAATGGCAGAAAAACCAAACCGAATCGGTTGTGTGGTGGTGGCGGTTGCCACTGCAAACGAAGTGGAACAAATTTTCACCTTCAGTTTTCCATCAAAGAACACGGCTATCATCGTACTTTCTTCACATCCAGCTCGAAATGTTTTGCGCTTTGATGCCACATGAGTATCAATAAGTGTAAAGTTGTAGATTCATTATTGCTCTCGCGAGAACAACATACGAGTGTGTCATTTTTCGATTTTTTTTTCTTTTTTATGCACTCACTGCAGTGGCTGGCGATTCTTTATTTATACCATTATTGACAACGCACAAAATTCAAAATGTTTACGTGTGATTCAATTATACATAAGCATTGACGATCTAGTCTCTATTTCAGATTTGAGAACAAAAGATAGGGCCACAACGCAGTTTGACATCTTTCATGGACAACTTTCATTTTTCCGATAAGATTCAGTGTCGGGAAAACCCTCTGCTCGCTGGCTGAACAATGAATGTTCTTCGCAAATGCAATTTATAATAATTCTCTTTTTCTTTGTTTCTGTGCATCAGTGCAAGTTGTGCACTACTCCACGTCCGTTTAATACTGTAGCAAATTAAAATTGAGGCTGACTATTGCTTGTTTTTTTATAAAGACTGTAACCGTTTGCAGTTCAGTCGCCTCTAGCCTTGAAGAAGGTCATTCTGGAAAACTAATGCAGAAATTTCACTATCGAAAACTAACGCAAAACTACCGTGTGAAAGGCAATGGGAGAGCCTCGTCATGAAAACACATGAAAGTAACAACATGAAAAAGTTACACATGAAAACAACAACAATGTGTTTATGTGATGCAAAAATATAAAAGCTCTCCAGTTTCATTTGAATATCAATGAATCGCTAGACTGAATCTAGATCGAATAATTGAGTTAATCGCCTCACTTGTTCTGTGTACAAATCGCGTTAGAAATTTGTTCCACGAGAGTAAATTTCTCTATTGTATACGAACTGTGGACACGAACAAACTTTGAATAAAATACTATAATAATTCAAAATCAAAGAGTAAGAGAGTCTCCTACGCTGTCGAATACAGTACATACAAAAACAAGATTAATCACAACTGACCGGATTCGCGATGATTATTATCACTGCGTGCACTCTTCAGTTCCAGTTCTGGTTGTACCGAAAAACACTTATTCATTACATACTCATTGTTTCATTTAGTCAATCATTTTCGTTCCCCTTCATACCCATTAACGACTGATTTGGCAACAATGCTTACCCTCATGCAGCCACAATGCAACAAACTCACGAACATCTCATTCTGCTGAGGCTGGTGGTGAATTTGCACACTGCTCATCATAATTCTAGGTTCAATGCCGTCGGTAAGACTTACATGCACTTTCGTGAGCCGCTTAGCACGCACTCCAACGGATGGAGCTGAATATTAAATGCATCAGAGCGCGATCGCAATCCTATAAGTTTTTTTTTTCTTGCTGGCCAAGCTGAACAAATTGAGAACAACGCAAAAATGACCTCTCCAATGTTGAACCTAATGTTCGATGTACCAATCGGCTGCATAATTGATTCGCAGACAAATTGATGTGACGACATGTTGTTAACCTTCTGAATTTTGCGAATTGTTTTTTGATTGAAGGAATTGTGATAACAACGCGAGTAGCTCTCGCTTTGGTTGATTCGATGTATTGTAGTCAACTGATCTTCCCTGTCACATCATTATTTGTTTTGTTGTAATTACCTCCACTTTGAACCAAGGAATATTTCAACCTCAGGCAACCTTAATTGGTACAGAATTACTTTATTAACGCAATATTGCCCCCAGCAATTTTCGGAAAACATTGAGAGCAGATTATTGCTACGCAATGTGAAGAACATTAGAGCGATTTCAAGACAACTTCATTCGCCGCATTCATTGTCCATCGAACTAAATTGAGAGCGTTCCACCACTTAAGCGCATCGCTACCGCGCGCGCTCTTGGTGATGTATTTGTTTTCTTCCCCTAGACCTCCATGTGTACCAACCTCTTAAGTGACGCTTCTTCAAATGCTTTAAAACTGCGTACCAAGTGAATGCTGCTGCTGCCGTTTTTATATTGTTGTCAGTGATGGTAATGTTGTGAAGTGCTATGATTGTTTTTATAACATCACTTCCGACCGTGGGTAATACCGGCAGGCACCGTACTGCTGTTGTGTAGGTCTGTGGAACGAAACATAACAGTGCGGACCAAAACTTTTGTCATACGTTGATTTCATTATTTATACTTGTTTAATAATACTGTATGTGGAGTAGAGATGGGCGAGCGCTCACGAGCCGCTCATTTGAGCCGGTTCGTCAGAAAGAGCGTACGATCCACGGTTCTTTAAAAATGAGCCGCGGCTCTCCAATGAGCGGCTCTTCAATGAACGGCTCCAAAATGAACCGTGGGTCTTTTTTGAACCGCGGTTCGTTTAAGAGCCGTTCATTTGTATTTTATCGCAGTAATATATTATGAATGGAAAACAAAATAAACTCTTTCGCTTCAAAGTATATCAAAGATCTAAGGAAAACTGGTGTTCGGAATGGTTTTGGATGGTATAGGTTGCTTTTGCTTTGCTACAGTTGCACCGGTAGTAGCGGTAGCCTTCTACTTGTAGCTCACTATCTTCACAGTAGTAACTGTGAGTTTTTCGGCAACAGTTTCGGTTTGTTTTCTTCTCTCGGGTAAGAGCGCAGATTTTTCGCCAGCAGCGATGACAATTTTCGGTTTCCTCTTGGCGGCTATGTTCTCTCTCGACGCTCGCCGGCAATGGATGCTGACTCCATGACCACCAAACGAAAAAAGTTGTGCGTTTTGACCAGAGTTGCCAACCTCCCAGTTTTTCCTGTATATTGCCAGTTTTCTTTAAGCATGCCAGCAAAACAGCCAAAGCCAAAAAATCTACAGTTTTTTTTATAAATTTCACAGTTTTATCCAGCTACTTACTTTTCCGGCATTTTCAAGTATTTTACTTCCCAAAATTGTATTCTGTCTTCCATTTGTGAGAATTCTACTCCGCTTCACTCACATCGGAGACTTGTATGACGTTTATCGTTTTTCTATATTCCTGTATCTAGCACACAGAAGTATGGTATGGTGTGGTTCTCGCTAATTTGCCTCCCTTTTATTGATATTCAGTTCGATCAGGAAAATTAGGCCACGTTGGAAAATGTTTATGTAGACGCTGCTATCGAAATGTTGATCAATGAATATTTGTCAAAAATTGTCAGTATGTAAAATTTCACACAACGCCGTAGCTAATTTCAAGACCAATTCGATTAATTTTACATTACACTACGCAATCAAATTCTAAAACAATTTAATTTTAATGATCCATTATTCATCAATATGGCGATAATTGATCCAACTATTTTCATCGCCTTCTTAGTGGTACCATTCTTCTCCCCGGTGGATTCGTAGTCCTACATAAAAAATCTCAATTCTTTTCACTCCGCAATTTTCCGTGGAACTCCCATTGAAAATTTCACGTAACTGGGAACATCAATTTCATCAGACATTTCTGGAAAGACGATGACTGCGAGTCTGTCTCGGGAACAAAAACCGTGAACAAAAAAGTAAAAGGGTCTGAGCCTAGGAGCACGGACGTAAGTTTGACGTAGGACTGTGATTGTTCGGAACAATTGTTTTTTTTAATGTTATTTTTTTATTGTTCAGAAATCTGTTATTTTAACTCTTTTGAAACTCCAAATGGTGCCCATGAAAAGGGCCGTTTGTTATATGTACTCATCACCGTCGAACGGGTTGTAACGAACAAAAAACAAAAAGTTTTTGGCCGGAGGTTAACACTTTCTAACCGAAAATGGTAAATGGATATCAGTGTGACACATATTAGGGTGGAATTGGATCGGTAAACAAAAAAAAAGTTGTCTTTTATTACATTGAATATGAAGCTTATGGGGAAGCAACAAAAGAATGTTGAAAATATTTACGATTTCATGATATTTTGAAGAAAATCATAGAGTTGATTTAATTTGAATGGATAGCTTTGGTAATGTACGTTCTTTCCTTTGTCTTATTCTCATTATTAGTCTTATTCTAAGTCGTCGGGCATAGTAGCTTTTTCGGTGAAATAATGTTCGTTTGCAGAATATATTTCACGTCACATACACTGACACTGTGGTCCATGACAATATCACCTTGGTATCGCTGAAATAATGATTTTCAGAAGTAATGATTTTCTATGGAATTGCAGTCATCTTACTAACCCAATCCACCATCTACATCACCCTTATTCCTACATATTGACTAGATGTCCAATTTGTTTGAACGAATTATTGTACACAATTTTGTGCTGCATACAACATTCACGGGAACTTGAAATACTTAATTTACCTCTGCATTCGATTGCAAAACATACCTCTTTTGTTCTCAGATATCTTAGGTAAAAAAATGCTCGTTAAATTTGCCGTCCAATGTTATATATTATAACATATATCGTAAGAACGATTTTGCGTACTACACCCAAACTAGCGTTGACAAAAAACTTTTCATCTTTGGCAGAAATTATGCCATTTAGTGTGCTAGAGAGTCAAATGCGCAAATAATGAGCTGTTTTAAAACTTAAAAATGGTTTGTATGCATGCGTACAGACATCTTTCTTTTCTGGAGTACGTTTTCTTTTCTCATTTCATTTGGGATTGTGTCAAAAAAAAAAGTCCATACGACGTCAATGGGAATGCAAAGCTATTTTACACGACCACGCTATCCACATGGCTAATGATGCCTCAGCAGTTGTTCAGCAAATACGTGATAATATTGCACCTGATTACAAAATGAAGTTGGGAAGTGTTTTCTATGAGTAAAAAGGAGCGCATGAAGGAGAACAATACAGTGGTAGACATTCGTTTAGCCGCACCCTATTTTTTTTAAAAATAAGTCAATTATTTGTACAGTTTTGTTCATTAAAGATTATTATTGTTTATTTTCATCGAATTCATTCTAAAAAAAAGTATAAATTCACTTTTTATTTTCTAAGTAATTGAAATATGTGGAATCAGGGTTGACATTCGTTTAGTCGCATCCTAAAATTTCGATAAAAGAAATTTTGTGCGGCAAATTTCGAGTCCAATCGGTAGCTAATATTTAGTATGTCCACCTTCATTTCGGATCACTTTTAAAATTCGTTCTGGCGTCGAGTCAGACAGCTTTTAAAGTGTTGCCATATCGATTATAGCCCAACACTCCTGAATTACTGCCTTGAGGCTGGAAATGTTGTCAAATTGTCATCCGTTTGCATAGACCTTCTCGGCCAAGATTCTCCATAGATTATCTATGGGATTGCAATCGACTGCAAGCAGGTCATTCAAGAAGCGGAATGTCCTTCTCAGCAAACCATGCCTTCGATTGCTCGGAAACGTGGATCTATGCATAATCCTGCTGAAAAAACGACATCCTCGGTAGCGTTATTCTAAATATGGCCAATCTAAACGTCCTCCAGCAATTGAAGATACTTTTCGGAGTTTATTCGGGTGAAAATGAAACAAATGGGAAGTTTGCTGTGATAGGAAACGGCTCCCCATACTGTCAAACTTCCGCCCCCAAAGTATCCCGATAAAAAGAACATTCCTTGTTGTTTTGTAAGTGTTTCAAGTTTTTTCCAAGTGCGGCTAAACGAATGTCTATCACTGTATCTATCTCGGTCTGGGCCGTGTATGTGGCAAAGTATGCGGAAAGCTTATTTATCTTTTGTTTCGCTCGCTCGTATTAATCTTATATTGCTGTACCAAGTATATTATACAAATGCTTACCAGTATTTGTGAGTCATGACATTTTCTGTTATGTTATGTTTTTTTTAATGTCATAAATCGGGATGACGAAACATGAGCTAAAAATCAATTTTGGGTGTACGCATTTGAAATCTCTTAATTTTTCGTTACATTTTCCCTAGGGTGACCCCCCTATATATAAATCAAAGACGTAGGTCTACGTCAAAAACAAAGAGCTACAGGTCGGACTCGATTATATATAATCGCAATTTCACTTTCAACATGAATTTTCAAATTCAATACATAGTCGAATCACAAAAAAATCATTTTTCTATTAATGTTTGACATTCATGCATTTATGAAAAAATTGTTTTCTTGGGACTCGGTAATTGTTAAAAATAAAATTGTTAATTGTTGAAAAAAAAAGGTCGACTATATATAATCGAGTCCGACCTGTACCACAAAATGTTCCGTGACGATTGATCAGCAGTGGCTGACGACGATCGTGAACAAGTGCATAAACTCCCATAGTCTTGTTTCGAATGCGAGGGCAAAGCGTTCACGCTTACCATCGGCAACTGATTAAACTAGCCGTAACTGTAAAATAAATTTTAAATGATACATTTGCAATTATAATTTTGGAAATTCTAAGAATGGTATTATATTCCGAGGACTACTTTTGTCACTAGTTACCGGTCTGATGCAACACAACGGCTAATGCATACGGATAATGTGCCGCGGTGAATTCGCAGTAGTGCTTGAAACAGTTCATAGTACAACTTTCGCGATTGTATCGAAATATTCGTGAAATTTAACTAACGAACAGCATCATATGGATAACCCTTTTCGTATCAGCATGAACTAACGTCGCGTAATTTACACATTTCTTTGTTACAATTTGTATAAATTTAGCGATCACAATTTCGTGTCGCTCAGATGTTCAGAAAAGATAACATTGTATGAAAACTTTTAACCACACTGTAACACCGCCAATGCACGGACAGACTAAATCCAAACATACATGGTTGCATAACAAGTGCACGTGGCTCTCTACGGGTAGTCGCGAAAAAGGAGCAGGAACGAGGCGTGCATATGATTGCTATGATTATCGTTACGATTTAAATGCTTATTATGCCGCCTGACAAGATGTGAGAAAGATGAAGGAGATAGAGAGACGCATATAAAAATATTATCCCTCCGTTTACTGCTGGAGCGTTATTGTGCGAGAAAGACGCGCGCGCTTCGAGGAAGCAGTCTGACGAAAAATAGAAACATAAATTCGAAGAGCGTCCTCCTCTGCACCTTTGTGGCGTAACATCAGGGTCTTATGCTGATCTACAAATTGACTTTCAGGGGAAAAAGTGACAGCTTGCTGACGTTCACTGCTAACGTCAACCCTGGTCCTCGACGACATCATTCATTGCCATAACAAAACGCAGCACCCGTACAATTGCGTTCTTTTTTTCTGGATTATGTCGAATGACGATTTTTGATTGGGCTGCGGTTTTAATCTGTTTCATCACCATCTCTGGGACTCTCCCGTCCCCTATCTCTGGAAAACTACCAGCACACCAACGTTGTGATACATTTTCACCCAGATAGAAATGTTCTGCGCTGAGAGCGCTAGAGGAGGGACGGGGTAAGAGCAAAAGCTTTCGCACATTTGAATACAATCGGCCATTAAGTCAAAGAAGCTCTCGCGTTTAACGAGACAATCCCACTCAGTCTCATAATCGACTGGATTGTTTGTGGGCATTTACAAGCGTGTTTATTTCTGTATCACTCTCTCTGCTCATCTACCGGCAATTCGATTCGGCAATCAAAACCAATGTGTCCAAACGATGTAGATACGAGTTTTATGATTGGTATCAAAACAGGAGATTATTTTAATGAGCCGTCAAGTGGATGACATACGTAGTACAGTTAATTGATCGGATTTTATTTGGGTCGAATTCTGAATTATTAACTATTGTTCTACTTTAGTCGGAGTTTTCTCTACTAAACATACAGATTCGCGAATTAACCTAATCACATTTGTTTTTTCATTGGATAGTTTGTATTGAGTTGCTTTAAAAGTTCTTGCCCTTAAGGCTTATGTCTCCCGAGTATTTGACACCCTGCTGAAAACCGAAAGCAGTAGCCATTTTCGAGGTTATATTCTGTAGCTTAAAATAACTTCCTTTTAATAGTCAGCCATTCCATGCCAAACCGATACAGGTCAAACTCGATTATATACAGACTCGATTATATGTGATTCGATTGTATACAATTTTATACAAATATATACGGACTCGATTATATTAGGCTGTCAAAAAAGTCCTGCGGTATTTCCGCGAGGTGTCGTTGTAAGCGCGTAGTTCTAGTTGTATTCATTGTATCGAGTCATACTATAGCATGTTGGAAAGGTATTTTTGCGCGCTATAATGTAGTCCTTGACAGTGTTTTGTTTGGTTAAGTCGTTCGTGAGTTATAGTGTCGCAAATATGGAGCAAAATAAAGAGAAAATCCGACATATTTTACAGTACTACTATGACAAAGGCAAAAATGCATCTCAAGCTGCCAATAAAATTTGTGCAGTTTATGGACCCGAAGATGTGCCACGCTCCGGAAGGCCTGTCGTCGAAAATTGCGACAAAATCGCTGAATTAGCCGAGAAAGACCGGCATAGTAACAGCCGTAGCATCGGCCAAGAGCTGGGGATAAGTCATCAAACCGCTGTTAACCATTTGCAGAAGCTTGGATTCACAAAGAAGCTCGATGTATGGGTGCCACACACGCTGACGCAAAAAACATCTTTGACCGTATCGACGCATGTGAATCGCTGCTGAATCGCAACAAAATCGACCCGTTTCTGAAGCAGATGGTGACTGGCGATGAAAAGTGGGTCACTTACGACAACGTGAAGCGCAAACGGTCGTGGTCGAAGTCCGCTGAAGCGGCTCAGACGGTGGCCAAGCCCTCATTAACGGCCAGGAAGGTTCTGCTGTGTGTTTGGTGGGATTGTCAAGGAATAATCTATTATGAGCTGCTTCCCTATGGTCAAACGCTCAATTCGGACGCTCAATTGGCTATCCGAGTTTTTTTTGCCAATAAGGAAGCGAGCTTCTATAACAGGGGTATTATGAAGTTGGCATCTCGTTGGGAACAAGTCATCGAACAAAACGGCGCATATTTGACTTAAAACAGATGATTGTAACTAATTTTATGAACAAATGAAAATTCAAAAAAAATACCGCAGGACTTTTTTGACAGCCTAATATACAGTTTGGAAAAAATATATTTTTTCATATTTCAAATATGACTTATTTCAAGAAGAAATGTAACCTTTCAATGTTAAGGTGAAGTTTAAGTGGCTAATACATATACATTTGATTTTTGAGGATTTTGCTTGAATTTTCACCAGGAATTGTTTATATCGATATTGCAGTCAAATTAAATTCAATTTAATTGATAGAAACAATCTAGTTTAATATAAATTTTAAGGATAAAATTAATAATAACACATTAAAAATTATTAACTTTTAATTTTATCACTTCCAAAATATTATTAAAATCCACTGATTTAGTTGTTCCACTACTACATCCTGTAAATTTTCTCATCATTCAAATGAAGTCGTGAAAATTAATACTTTTATTCCTCATCCCAAAATATTGAACACATATTTTTTATTTTCATTTAGCGAACATCGATCCTACCAACATATTGAATTTCTGAGAGATCGCTCAGCTTGCGGATGAATTATTAAATGAAGTTCAAACTTAGTTTGTAGACAACTTTTACATGATCTAGTGAAATTTTATTCTATTTGAAGACGAATTGACAACAATAGCACATGCCAAAGTCATATTATACGGGTTTCGCAAAAAATTATAGTACAAACCATCCGTACTACAAATTGATAAAAAGTAAAGTATAAACATTATATTAATATGGTTATGATTTTATTATTTTTTATTACATTCCGTTAAATTCTTCTGTAGGAGCATTGTACCACTGTGACCATTAGTTTGATCTATTGTGGTGATTCCGTTAAATTACTTTTGAAAATCCTATTCAATTTGAACGAGTGTTTCAAGTGTCACCAATATCTAGGTGACGGGGTGACGAAAATGTTAAGTTGACCTTCTTCAAGGCTACACCAAAACATTTATTTTTAGCATCCCGATTTATTACATTAAATGAGCTTAAAAATAACAGAAAATATGCTACTTTCCCACAGAGTAGTGCGGGGCAAAGGTGCGCACCTAACTGTTGTCGGCCAATAATTCTTGAAATAAAAGCAAATAAAATTCAGTTTCCTGACTAATTTGCAACTATATATATTACCTTCGAAACGAAGTAGAATAATTTCTTGAGATTTGTTTGTAGTTTGACAAAAACCTATTATAATACAAAATGACAAATGCGTACTTTTGCCCCTTAGTAGGAGCAAAAGTGCGCCCTTATTGAATTGTATTTCTGAGGTAACTTGTAATAAAAATAAATGCTTTACCACGTGGAAATTTCTGGGAAGTTGGAGACTGACAATATAAGATACCTGAAAATGTCCAACATTTGAAACAGAATTCCTTTTATTAACAAACTAGCTGACCCGGCGAACTTCGTCCCCCCACAATTGATAATCATTTTCTTTTTGTGGATCCCGTTAAAAATTTGGTTGAAAACATTTTATTATTTTTTTTAGAGCAAAATGCTGGTGTGAACTTTTGCCCCACACCCACTGCGCACCTTTGCCCCACAAGCAATTTTTGAACTAATAGAATTTTAAAAAAAGCTTTCGATCTTTTTCACAAAAACGAATACGGACTATCATCTACTAGAGAATGAAGGTTTCCTTGACGGTGTAGTTTCGAACTTTCCAGTTATTTTAGGTAAGTAAATCGTCATCCCCAAAATTGAAAAAAATAGATCAAAACATCGCAAAGTCTTTCTACCTCATAACTTTTTGCCACTTTCAAGAAATGTATCATGTTTTTATTTGTGACCTGCTGGTGTAATAATGTATCAAACGAATGTACTGTTGTCGAATGTTTATGCTCGTTTGCTTCGAAAAGGCCAATGCGCACTTTTGCCCCGTGCGCACCTTTGCCCCGCACTACTCTATTGGTATGATGTACCGGAGACTCATGCCATAGCAATATGAGCAAGCGAAACAAGAGACACATTGTAAATAAGCACGCATTAAGTCTTTTCGCATACTTTGCCACATACACGACCCAGACCGAAAAGGATATAGGTTCGCTTTTATATTCTCCTTTTTACTCTTAGAAAACACTGTTCAACTTCATTTTATAATGTGGCTTAATATTATCAAGCATTTATACAAAAGTGCCAGTACATCGATTTTGTTAAACAGTCTTGTATTCCAGCCGGCCCGGGTTCGATCCCCGCTTGACATCGTTTGGACTTTTTTTGGGTACAATCCCAAGCTGAACTTCAGTCTGAGAGAAATAGATTTCTGCTCCCATATATACAAACATATGAAAGCTTTTGAAAACAGGTGTTTTTGTTAGTTCATTTCACTCTTCAGCACACGAAAAAGCATTTTTTCTGCCAAAGATGATATGTTTCTTGCCAACGTTAGTTTGGGTGTAGAGGCGAATGAGTTAAAAAGTCTAATTCAACATTAACCCTTTTTATTTATTCTAGTATAACAAAGGCTTTTGACTGCTCTGTGACTCGGTGCAGTCAGAAGCCTTTGTAAACGATTAGTGTTGATTTTAAAGTGCTCCTAAGTGTGTCCTAAGGAGTTAACAGTAAAATTTTGATTCTTCAGAAGATAACATCTAAAGTGGTTTCATTCAATATGTCTGTGCTCGACGGCGCCAGTGGTTGTGTGGTTAGCGTAACAGCCTCACAATCCGATCGGCCTGGGTTCAATCCCAGCTGGCGTCGTTGGGATTTTCTGAGGCGAAAAATCTCTGGTTACGTCTTCCTTTGGAGGGGAAGTAAAAGAAGTTGGCCCGGCTTATGAGTTGTTGAGTCTGATAGGTAGGAACAGGTGGAGTCGCCTCCCTGATGTCGGTGATTGGCACTGAAGTGGCGGAAATAGGCCGACGACAAATAAGCGAAGATAAAAAAAAAATATGTCTGTTATGGAATGAAATAATTAGGTCCTACGTCAACGGTGCGGTTCGGTGCTCGGTGCTCAATGATCTGCACCATTCGATATGCTTCGAAGAGTCAAAACCAATTTTGATAAGAATTTTAAGGACATTTTTGTTTTGAGTAGAGCGATGTAATGAAGTATTCTGATAGTTTAAAGGGTGTACCGTAGGGTGCCAATGAATGTATGGGAAAAAATCGACCCTAAAATTTCAAAAAGTTACCTATACAAAATGTTCACCACCTCGAAAAAACACCCTATGCCAAATTTCAGCTCAATCGGACTTAAGGGAGAGTGGCGCAAAGCGGTCAAAGTTTGAGTTTTTTGAAAATCGAAAAATCACCCAAGGGGGGAGGGAATCGGGGATTTCGAATTTTTTTTTGATGCCAAATGTCTTTAAATGGCATGAAACCTCGAGATCTAGTGTCATCTCGAAAAATTTTTTTGTCAAAAATCGACACTCTGGGACTTAGATTTTTTTCGGCATGCGAAACGAAAAGTATTGTATGGTTAGCGTAACAGCCTCACAATCCGATCGGCCTGGGTTCAATCCCAGCTGGCGTCGTTGGGATTTTCTGAGGCGAAAAATCTCTGGTTACGTCTTCCTTCGGAGCGGAAGTAAAAGAAGTTGGCCCGGCTCATGAGTTGTTGAGTCTGATAGGTAGGAACAGGTGGAGTCGCCTCCCTGATGTCGGTGATTGGCACTAAAGTGGCGGAAATAGGCCGACGAAAAATAAGCGAAGATAAAAAAAAAAAACGAAAAGTATGGTTTAGGGTGCCAATAAAAATAGTTATCTCGATTTTTCATTCGGAACTTGCTACAAAATGTTGGTTTGCACAATACTATACCCTATGCAAAATATTAGCTCATGCGGACTGCATTTACTGGTGTCGCAGACGTTAAATTTGAGTTTTTTGAAAATCGAAAAATCAGCGGAAATCGGGGTTTAAAAAAAATGATTCCAAAAGTCTTCAAATTGCATGACACGTTGAGATTTACAGATATCTCAAATTTTTTTTTTCAAAAATCAAATTTTCAGACGGAAAAACGACGAGTGCAAAAAAACATTTTTTTGACAAAACAATTTTTTTTTCGAGATAACTGAAAGTCTCGACGGGTAATGCAATTTTAAGACATTTGGCATCAAAATTTTTTCTTTGAAACCTCGATTTTCGGTGATTTTCGTTTTTCAAAAAAAAACTCAAATTTTAACGTTTGTGACACCAGTAAATGAAGTCCGAATGAGCTAATATTTTGCATAGGGTATATTATTGTGCAAATCAACATTTCGTAGCAAGTTCCGAATGAAAAATCGAGATAACTATTTTTATTGGCACTCTCAACCATACTTTTCGTTTCGTATGCCGATAAAAAACTAAGTCCAAGAGTGTTGATTTGACAAAAAAAAAATATTTTCGAGATGACACTAGATCTCGACGTTTCATGCCATTTTAAGATATTTGGCATAAAAAAATCGAAAACCCCAATTTCCTTTACTCCCCCCTTAGGTGATTTCTCGATTTGCAAAAAACTCAAACTTTGACCGCTTTGCGCCACTCTCCCTTAACCCCTTCACGTATAACGTCGAACCACATTCGTGGCGATTAGACTGTGCCAGAACGTACAACATCGAACCTCACTCGTCGTCTATCGATGTGAAATGGATACATGCTTCAGGCGTGTGATGATGCGGGACAGCTACGATCGTAAGTAAGACACACATTCAGCAGAGTATCGAAACGACTAACTGTGCTCGTGTTTGGGCCCTGTTGTTGGAAATTAAATCGTACGGCAAGGGGTTAAATCCGATGGGTGAAGTTAAGGAGGCCATTAATCAGCTCAAGAGCCACAAAGCAGCTGGTAAGGATGGCCTCGTAGCGGAGCTCTTCAAGGGAGGGCCGAGAAAACTTGTAGAGTGTATGCACCGGTTCATAGTCAGGATCTGGGACACAGAACAGCTACCGGAGGAGTGGAAGGACGGGGTAATCTGCCCCATCTATAAAAAAGGCGACAAGTTGGATTGTGGGAACTATCGGGCCATCACAATCCTGAATGGTGCCTACAAAATTTTGTCTCAGATCCTCTTCCGCCGCCTATCGCCAATAGTAAGCAGATTTGTGGGAAGTTATCAGGCCGGATTCATACCCGGTTGCTCGACGACGGACCAGATTTTTACACTGCGGCAGATCCTCCAAAAGTGCCGCGAGTATCAGGTCCCTACACACCACATCTTCGTCGACTTCAAGGCCGCATATGATACAATCGACCGACGACAGCTATGGAGGATCATGGACGAACACGGCTTTCCCCGAAAGCAGACAAGACTGATTCAAGCAACGATGAACGGTGTGCGGTGCAGTGTGCGGATCTCAGGTGAGCTGTCGGAATCATTTGAGACTCACAGGGGACTTCGACAAAGCGATGGAATCTCCTGTCTGCTCTTCAACGTGGCGCTGGAAGGTGTTATGCGGAGAGCGGGCTTCAACATGCGGGGCACGATTTTCAACAAGTCTAGTCAGTTTATCTGCTTCGCCGACGACGTGGACATAATCGGAAGAACACATGCGACGGTAGCCGACTTGTATACCCGACTGAAACACGAAGCAGGGCTGATTGGGCTTGGGATCAATGCGTCTAAGACTAAATACATGCTAGCAGGAGGGACTGATCGCAACAGAGTTCTTCTTGGTAGTAGTGTTGTGATCGACGGCGACGAGCTCGAGGTGGTAGAGGAATTTGTCTACCTTGGCTCGTTGATAACAACTGACAACAACAACAGCCGTGAAATTCGAAGACGCATTGTCAATGGAAGTCGAGCCTACTATGGGCTCCGCAAATCCTTGAGGTCCAACAAACTCCGACCCCGTACGAAGTGTACCATGTACAAATCCCTAATTCGACCGGTTGTTCTCTATGGGCACGAAGCATGGACGATGCTTGAAGAGGACTCACAAGCGCTTGGAGTTTTCGAACGCCAAGTGCTCAGAACAATATACGGTGGTGTACAGGAAAGCGGAGTATGGAGAAGGAGAGTGAACCACGAACTGGCGCAACTCTACGGCGAACTCAGCATTCAGAAAGTCGCCAAGGCTGGACGAGTGCGATGGGCAGGGCATGTTGCAAGATTGCCGGACAGCAGCCCTGCAAAGATGGTGTTCGCATCGAATCCGGTAGGAACAAGAAGGAGAGGAGCCCAGCGAGCGAGGTGGTTGGACCAGGTGGAGCAGGACTTGGCAAGAATCGGTGCAGCCGGGAGTTGGAGAACTGCAGCCATGGATCGGGATTATTGGCGAAAAATTGTGAAGAAGATCTAATCTCTCAATGGGATGTAGTATCATTATAAATAAATAAAGGGGTTAAATCCGATTGAGCTGATATTTTGCATAGGGTGTTTTTTTGAGGTGATGAACATTTTCTATGGGGTAACTTTTTGAAACTCGAGATGACCATTTTCATTGGAACCCTAGTGTACCGTGTACCGTACCCACGAAATTCATTCTCAAAATTCGAGTTTTTATCCGATTATCGCCAAATTCGCAGGGAGTAAAACAGGAACAATGAAAGTTCGTTTTGGCATCATTCATTTATGTTTTTCGCCATTATATCCGAATGCGCGAACCCTGGCCTTAACCCCAGTCCAAAGGTTCTGCACGGCTTCGGAATTGATAGTTTTTTGCATATTAACCCATTCTTTCTTCATTTCTTCTACGTGTGTATTTAGGTCCTTCTAGAAGATACTCCTTCATAATGACCCAGTATTTTTCTATTGGGCGAAGTTTCGGAAAGTTCGGGTTTCAGATTTTTCGGTACGAAATCGACATCATTCGCCTTATACCACTTTAGCACGTCTTTCGTGTAGTGGCATGATGCCAAATCCGACCATAAGATCGTCGGACCGTCGTGAGCCTTCAGGAGATGGAGAAGCCGCTTTTGGAGGCCCTCTTCCAAATACACCTGTCCATCCATTGGGCTTGCGGTAACGAAAGGTGTACTCCGCTTGCCGCAAGTACAAATCGATTGCCAAATTAGGAACATCTTGACGCACCTCGACATCTTCTGAGTCCGGAGGTTCTCGTGAACATCTGGCTCAACCTTGGCAGTATCATACGGGTTTCCTGGAATCTTAATGAAGTTCGCCTTCACATAAGTCTCGTCATCCATTACGCAGCAGTGTGGTTTCGATAATCTCTGGCCGTACAACTTCCGAGCACGGTTCTTTGCGACCGTATTTTCTGTTTCTCGTCACGGTTTGGGGACTTCTGATCCATAAACGTACGTAGTCCAGCTCGAGTTTTGGTATTCTGCACGAAAGTCTTCCTCACATGCAACTTTTTAGCCCGAACTGAGGCGTTCGGTTTCCGTTTAAAGACCTGAACCACGCATTTGTGACCGTTCTCGTTGACCTGGCGGCTTTTTTTCCGGATCTTCCGATCAACAGTCATACGTTCTTCAAACCGTTTTATGATACCAGAAATTGTGGAATTCGCGATTCCCATATTTTTTTCCCGATGGTATAATGTGACAGATCCTTATTCTCGAAGTACTCGTGCAAAACTTTTTCGTACACTCACTGTTCTTTCGTTGCCATTTTGAAAACTTTTGCGCACTTGATGAAATCAATTCACAGAGTGTAAGCAATATACATTAGATCTTTGTGGTCGTTTGTCTGCTCTCAGCCAACACAGCAAGAAACCATGCTAATCTTATATTTTACCCAACCAAGTATCAGTTTATGCTTTTCCTAAACGAAGCTTGATGTCTAATGAACCTGTTCACGAATTAATACGGTTCTCCTATGAGCAATATATAACGGTACTCGGTATCAAACAAAGTTGTCACCCACAAGTTAACGCACAGAGCGTTGAATGCATGAGAATGTGGTACAAAAAATCATAACAGCAGAATTTAGCCATTGTAACACTTTGGTGTGATGGAAAAGATTGTTCATAAACATCAGAACTACTGTTTGCATAAATGTCTCATGTTGTTTGAATAATCGTATAAGTGTCTCAAGCGACAAAAACTTTGTTCATCTAAAGTGAAAAGTGCTGATCATTTCGGATACGCTGAAATCAATATTTGAGTAACCGCTGGTTTGAATTATGTTGAAGTAGTTGTTTTTAAAGATTAGAGTAATTGTTTGCATGAGTGTCTCATGTCATTTGAATAATCAGTTAAAAAAATCTTTGTTAAAATTGAAAAATGCTGATGTTTTCGGATAATGTGTATCATGCTGGCATTAATTAAACATTTATTGCATTAATGGCAAAAGTGTCTCTTGAATATGAGATAATACATATAAAATTATGAATTGATTATACTTCATATGATTTACTCTTGGAGACTATTTCGAAAGATTTCGCACTAAGACGAATTCAATAATATTTTTTTACATAAAAACACCACATTGAAATATATAGTTGAGTTAATAAAGTGTGTGTCACATCAAATTGCATCACAGAAAAAACGCTGTAGAATTTCGCCCAGTAGACCGATCCTTTCGAAAATTTTAGACAGTAAAATAAAAACTATTAAACAACTTTTGGCATTTCATTTTTATTCATACTTCGAGCCCAAGCCCGTATGCTCGCACCTTCCTCTTTACCCCGTCCATAAGGTTCTGTACAACGTCAGGTTGTAGTTTTTTTTGAACAGAAATCCATTTTCTCTTGAAGTCCGCCTCCGATTTGACAACTTTTGGAATCTTCCGGAGGGCCTGCTTCATAATCGCCCAATATTTCTCTATTGGGCGAAGCTCCGGCGCGTTGGGCGGGTTCATTTCCTTTGGCACGAAGGTGACCCCGTTGGCTTCGTACCACTCCAACACGTCCTTTGAATAGTGGCACGAAGCGAGATCCGGCCAGAAGATGGTCGGGCCCTCGTGCTGATTCAATAGTGGTAGTAAGCGCTTCTGTAGGCACTCCTTAAGGTAAACCTGCCCGTTTACCATGACGGTCATCACGAAGGGGGCGCTCCGCTTTCCGCAAGAGCAGATCGGTTTCCACACCATGTACTTTTTGGCAAACTTGGATAGTTTCTGCTTGCGAATCTCCTCCGGAACGCTGAATTTGCCCTCTGCGGAGAAGAACAACAGGCCCGGCAGCTGACGAAAGTCCGCTTTGACGTAGGTTTCGTCGTCCATTACCAGGCAATGCGGCTTCGTCAGCATTTCGGTGTACAGCTTCCGGGCTCGCGTCTTCCCCACCATGTTTTGCCTTTCGTCGCGGTTAGGAGCCTTCTGAACCTTGTATGTACGCAGGCCCTCCCGCTGCTTGGTCCGCTGGACGAATGAACTTGACCAATTCAGCTTATTGGCGACATCCCGGACCGAACTTCTCGGATCACGTCTAAACTGCTTAACTACGCGCTTGTGATCTTTTTCACTGACGGAGCATCCATTTTTGCCGTTCTTCACCTTCCGGTCGATGGTTAGGTTCTCGAAGTATCGTTTTAGTACTCTGCTGACCGTGGATTGGACGATTCCCAGCATCTTACCAATGTCCCGATGTGACAACTCCGGATTCTCGAAATGAGTGCACAGGATTAATTCACGACGCTGTTTTTAGTTCGACGACAGTTTTCCAAATTTACGAAAAATTTAGAGTGAAGCATGGCCAACGTGATTTATACACTCTTATCTTTATTATAAGCGAATGCTGAAGATATAATTCCTAAAAATTAAATTTCTACAGCGTTTTTTCCGTGATGCAATTTGATGTGACACACCCTTTACATACATATAGTCCATAAAATAAATAAAAAAAATGTTTATTTTTCATAATCTTGGATGTATCACTGCTTTTTCAAGGAAAAATAATTCCGACCAGTACGATACCCATGCCCAAATTTAATACGACCGCAAAGGGTTCATCTACGCAAAATTCCAATAAATTTTACTCAACGGATTAAAAGTTAGAGCAATTTGAGTGTGTGCGGATTATAAACGGTACACCCCTCACATAATTGGTAGCGTGGCTGCAAATGCGCTAATATCTCAAAATTACACACACGATACGATCGACGAAATCCATTTGAATAAGAGATAATAAGCTTGGCTATCGTCCGTTTTACAGATGTGATCAAGGAATAACTTGTGAAATAATCGACCAAGAAAAGTAAAGTAGCTTACGAGAAATTTAAAATCTTCTTATTTTTTCGTTATTGAACTCAACGTTAAAACATTGACCATTTTTTTACAAATCAATTTTCATATCAGTTTTCCTACATAATCAAAATTCTATATCCAGTTGCAACCGGAGTGTTCGTCTGTTATGATTGTTATGATTCGAAACACACAGATTCACTGCATATAAAACGAAATAAAAACACAAAATAGCGACGAGACCACTCTCTGTATACACAATCGACCTAGAAATTAACAACAGGTTGTGTTTTATCGTAGAGCCAAATTGTACGTTGTGATATTGCGACGCAGGTACGACGATAAACTTTGACACTGGCTCATGGTGGCAACACCCTGGGGTGTGATGAAGGAACCATGCTTTACTGAGTTGCATTTGTTGGTCAACTTCACCCGACCAAATGCGCTATGTCGGAACTATCGATTTGCTCCGTTGCACCCGCCGTTGTGTCCGGGGGTTTCGGTACGAGATGGATGGATGTCAATGATGAATTGGTTTGTTTTTATTTTAGCCTATTCATTCGAAAGTGACGTACGGAAGAAAGTTTCGTTGATTGACCAATGATTCGGGATTGGGAGATGTCGTATATCGCAAATTAACAAATCAAAATGCGCAGTTCTGATGATCACACAGTCCCAATTTTTGCACGGTCACGGGCAGCGCAGCGCAGCGCGATCAAGTGATAATGGAAACGATAAACGAAGCACTTCATCATGTTGAGTTGTGGATGTAGACGCTTGTTTGTTTTGCCTTTTTTAGACGGAAATGTGATTGCATTCGTCCGAGTTGACCTACTTGTCCTCTCGATGGAAGATTTTTTTTCAGACAACCCTTATTGCGGTCCATAATTTTTGCTTGGAATATACATTTTTGCTACAGTTGATGCGAAAAATCGTTCTGCGAATTTTGAGGGGAGAATAAATGTCTCGAGGGCTAGCAATCAACTTGAATATTTCATGTGACACCAATATCACAACGGCAGCAATATTGCAAGCAATTGGAGCTTGAGCGGGAACAGCATCCAATTCGTTGGATTGATTCCGCCTTCAGCCGTCCGTTGCAACACGACGATTTTAGGGATGCGATTGGGGTAAACCTAAGGCTGGTAGAGGCAGGCTGTGTGTGTATGAGATATTGTCGTAATTGAGTTATTCTCTGTGTTTCTGGATAGTCTCTTGTCGACAACCCCTGCTGTACATCAGTGATGTACACAATGTTTCGAATTGCCACAGGGAATATGCATTCAAAAGCAATTTCCCCTATCCCAGACGGGGGTTGCGTATGGCGCAAAGAAATATAGGGGATGTGAACTTACAGAATCCCACCTTGATGAAAGTGATGAGATTCCTTATCATTTCAAGCGCAAATCACACCTACACAGAGATGAAGTGTTCTCAACCAATATGAATAGAAAGTGGACATAGTGACATTTTGCTGTTCAAGCTGAGTTTACACGAGTGGGGGCTCTCTCCAAAAACATCAAATTAATTTTTACCCCCTTTCTTCAGTTTGCTTCGTTAGGCGCGCTGACAGAGCTTCAACGCCCCCGAGTTTGAAACGAAAGTGAAGAGGTACTTTTTTCCGGAACACTTTCAAAAACGCTAACAGCAAAACAGCAACGAGGCGTTTGGAGTACAGTGTTTGTATGAGGAGAAGGTGAATTAGCTGTGTTCGCCGGAAATTGAAGCCGAGCAGTGGAATGAAAGGAAAATGAATGAAAAACCTGTCTATCGCTTATGCCTTCCACGCGAAATATTAATTTCGTTCAATAAAGAGGTAACAGTCGGGTGGACTTGTTCGTTTTTGCAGGCGGTGTGGTAAATATTCTGCTCTTCAAATCATTTTACAAATCTAAATTTATTTCAATGGTCTGACACCTTAGTCACTGGATGGCACATATTGTCAATAACGAGAAAGCTGATTTTTCACTCTCCCTTTCACTCACTATCTCTATTTCCTACTCTCATTTTCACTTACAGTTTTACTCCTATTTTCGCTCCCATTTCCACTCCCTCGTACGCTATGATCTCAATTTTATCATTTTTCTTCGTGCATTCACTTTCGTTCTGCTACAAATATTGGTTTCGGTTCATAAATTTCAGAATGGGCGCAAATATGTTCCACTTTTCTTAATGTAAAACGGAACGATAAAACTAGTGCAAAAATAAAATGAATATTTTATGGAACCATAAGAAAATGATGATTCTTTTGTTTATAAAATCCGCCCCTGAATTATTCATTCAATTGTTTGGATTTTCCACACGATGAACGAAATATATTCGGAAATAGGTTCGGTGACAATCAAAACCATTTTTGTATTAGTTTTTTTTTCCATTCTCCATTAAATATCAGATTTATGTTTTTCTGCAGGAGCCTTGAACAACTGTGACCAATAGTTTTATTTATTGAGGCGTGTTTGATTCATGTTACTTAAGGCAGTATTCTAGTGTAGATACACGTTTTTTCGTGCTCCGTAAAAATAAAACAAAGAATATTGTATTATTGTATGATTATTTGTTCATCTATCTCTGAACAATAGAACAAAAATTAAACGGAGAGAAAATGTTCATAACTAGAATAGTTGAGAGCTGATGAAGTGAGAGGGTTAAAAAAAGTTGTGCCATGGCATACACCAGCCCTTCTGGTTATCTGGAACAAAAAAACGAACAGATTCTGAATCAGTAAAGATGCCGCTATGGCATGAACCTCGAACAAGTCAAGAACATGTTTTTTGACAAAATGGCGGCCGTTTGAATGCGGTTTAAAAAGTTTTTTCTTACGTTTCCCGATTTTTTAAAATAGTAAAGCCTAAAAAATATCATATTTTAGAGGTTCATGCGATAGCGAGATGCCTGCAGATTGTATCCATATAAATTCGACATGAATTGGTTCTACTGAATATTGATATGATATTGCGTGCGCCAGTTTGAAAAATCTAGCTTCGAGAAAAACGCGTTTGAAGTTTATTGTTATGGCCGCACTAGGTTAGATACCGCATCACTAAAATGGCTCGGTAAATAATACGATTTTCGAAAAGTCCTGATATTTTTCATAGGGTAGTTTTTCGTGGAAATCAACATTTTTAATCAAGTTCGCTTTGAAAATTCGAGGGTCACTTTTCCCCATACATCCATTGGCACTCTAGTAACCATGTTACAGTCACTATACATCAATGTAGATGCATGGTAGTCTAGTCGCATAAACGAAGACTGAAAACATGTTTACTTGGAAAAATCATAACTCCAAAACGAAAAGAAACGCCTCTCTGATTTTTGGATATGTTATGTAAAAAAAACTCAGCCTCCAAAAAAATATAGCTTATTCTTTTTCTAAACCATGTAAATTATGAAAAGCGGATACAATCAATAATTCTGAGAACGAAACCCAAGCGTTTTGCGAATGTAATAATTTTTCAAAGAAATCTAACTAATTGGTTTTGATATTTCGATCATTCGAAAGTTATTAATTTTTGAAAAAAGACGTTTTTGTAAATAAGGAGAATAAAATCATTTTTCGGGCCACCCTAATAAAAATAAGGGGATAATATTTTTCAAAAAGGAACAAATAATTTTCACAAAAATTTGAGAACCCGAAAACCCGATCATGAATACAGATTCTGAAATATGAATGTGAATCATTTTAGTTTTAAATTTATATATTGATCTTGAATTCGACTATCCATATTGCAGAATTTCAAAGCAGCAGTTTGGAATATTAAATCTGAACTTTAAATCCGTCTCCGTAACATGGAATCTGAAATATGAGTTTAGAATCTGGCATCTGGAATCTTCGTACCCGTAATCTGTACCTAGAATTTGGAATATGTAATAATGAATTTTCAATCTAGAATTTCTAACCCGGATCTTGATCTGATTTATTTAAATCTGGATTTTGGAATCCGTATGGTATTTGGAGTGATCTCTACATTTTATCTGAATCTGAAATCTGGTTGTAATTTTAAAAGCTTAATGTATCCAGAATATTCATTTATATTCATATATATTCTGGAATTCTGGAGAATCTTATATTTGTGGAATCTATTAATTTATGTGGAATGTAAAAAATCTGGAAAAATCTCTTCAGATGCGGAAATTTCAGATTTCAGATTCCAGGATGCGATCTGGTATAGTGATAACATCCGTACCCCTCACACGAAAAGTCACGAGTTCAATTCTCACTCCCGACATTGTTTCTAAATGAAAATAAAGTGACGAAAAGTGTTGAAAGTCACTATAATGCAGAAAGAAAAAAAACCCGGTTCCACTCTGGGCATATGGAAACTATCATGAATATAGATATTGAAATCTGAAAATGAATTTTTCATATTTAAATTTATACCATGATATGGAATACGAGTATTCAAATTGCAGAATCTCAAAACAGTTCGAAATATGAATTCTGAGTTATAAATCAGTATCCAGAACATATAATCTGGATTTAGCAATCTCACATTTATCATATTCATTTAAAATATGAGTCCACATCGGAAATCTCCAGTTCCGTAATCCGTATCTAGAATCTGAATTAAGTAGTGTTAGTATTATTTTAAATCTACTAAATCTTTAGTTTGGATCCAAATCTGGATTTCAGCGTGGAAGCGAAATATTTAATCTCAATTTGGTATCTGAACGAATCTGAAATCTGGAATCCGTATATGATATTTGGAGTGATCTCTACCCCTTATCTGAATCTGAAAACTTATTGTGGTTTGAAGAATATTCAGAATGGAGCATCTCATAACAGCAATTTGGAATTCGAATTCTAAATCCGTAATGCATAACATCTGAATTCCAAATCCATATCTAGAACATACAATTTGTTATATGAATTTGACATGTTAGTCCATAACCTGGAATCTGAGATTTCCGTGTCTAGAATCTGAAATCTTCCGACATCTCTTCTAAATCTTTTAAATTTCTTATTTGTATCTTACCTAGAAGCAAAACATGGACTCTTTATTCAGTATCTGATCGGGGAATCTTAAATCTGGAATTCGCATGTAGTATTTGGAGTGGGATGAAAGATTCTATAGATGTAGAATTTGTAGTTTAAAAAACAGAGTTTCGTAAATCGCTCGAATTTAAATTTCAATTCAGGACACGTATCCGGAAATTGAAATTTAGGACCTTAAATCTATTATCTGAAATCCAATTACGCAACCTGGAATCTGAAGCTTATGGAATGAAAACCATAGCATGAAAACAGGTTTGAAATCTGAACGTGGAATTCATCACCGAAATCTGGATCCTGCAATTAAAATTCTCATATTTGTGATTTGATGTTTGAGTACAAATTCTAAAATTTGAATACACAGTTTGGAATCCGCATCAACGCCTTTGATTCCTGTAAAGGAAGGTCACTCTACGAATTTTTTTCAAATACATATTATGCAGAATCGTTGTTGTTATATAGGACATACAATACATACCATTAGACGAGGACTTTATCCAGGCTTTTTTTGTCTAAGGTGTAAAAAAGTACTAATAATTAAAATACTCAACAAATCAACGAATAAAATAAGCATGTTTTTTTATTTCACTTGCCGTTCACTTCCCCGCACAATATATTAAGTAAAATTTCTGCATACAATTCAGGCGTTAAATTTCGTGGTATAGTATTTTGTTCAAATTCTTCGAACATTTATCAAAAAAATCAAAAACCATTTTTTTTTAATAATCATAGTCCTACGTCAAGCTTTCCTTCGTGCCATCGACACAACCCATCCACTTTCCTTTGAGAAGGCATTCAATTTAGATTCATTCTAGTTCGGTTATGTTTATAAAATCTAAAATTATAGAAGGAATTTGAAGAAAAGTTTAAATTATGAATATGAAATTCTGAATCAGTATAAAGAGTTGACAATTGATTTATCCTTCCGCATAGAAAAAACATATCACTGAAACATAAATATGAATATTTCAGCGTGCGACGAAATATTCGGCTCGAATGTAATAAATTTCCGCACAAAAGGAAAAGGGTGAATGAAAACATTACATCACATTTCGCCAACAAAAGGCGGCATTTCTAGTAAAACTATATAGAAAAAAACAGACTGGAGGTGACCCTTTCCCATCGCCATATGACATTGACGTATTATTGCGGATTCTTTTTTGGATAGAGTGGAGAGGCTCGTCGTGACTTTTTGCCACCGTCGTCTCCCTAAGGCCATCACGGTACAGAAATTTGTTCTGCAGTCGAATGGCTAGATCCATGGTGGTGCACTCCAGCATAGAATGACAAGTAGAAACAGAGAAAGGTCGTGGCCGTCTGACAAGCGGCTCGAGCAAAAAAAAACACAATATAAATTCGTTGAGATGGGATATCTTATTGCCCCAATGCTGTGTGTGTGTTAATCGCGGGGGCGCTGATGCACCAGAGAATAAAGGGTGTGTCACATCAAATTGCATCACGGAAAAAACGCTGTAGAAATTTAATTTTTAGGAATTATATCTTTAGCTTTCGTTTATAATCAGATAAGAGTGTATAGATCACGTTGGCCATGCTTCACTGTCAATTTTTCGTAAATTTGGAAAAATGTCGTCGAACGAAAAAGAGCGTTGTGAATTAATCCTGTGCACTCATTTCGAGAATCCGGAGTTGTCACATCGGGACATCGGTAAGATGCTGGGAATCGTCCAATCCACGGTCAGCAGAGTACTAAAACGATACTTCGAGAACCTAACCATCGACCGGAAGGTGAAGAACGGCAAAAATGGATGCTCCATCAGTGAAAAAGATCACAAGTGCGTAGTTAAGCAGTTTAGACGTGATCCGAGAAGTTCGGTCCGGGATGTCGCCAATAAGCTGCATTTGTCAAGTTCATTCGTCCAGCGGATCAAGCAGCGGGAGGGCCTGCGTACATACAAGGTTCAGAAGGCTCCTAACCGCGACGGAAGGCAAAACATGGTGGGGAAGACGCGAGCCTGGAAGCTGTACACCGAAATGCTTACGAAGCCGCATTGCCTGGTAATGGACGACGAAACCTACGTCAAAGCGGACTTTCGTCAGCTGCCGGGCCTGTTGTTCTTCTCCGCAGAGGACAAATTCAGCGTTCCGAAGGAGATTCGCAAGCAGAAACTATCCAAGTTTGCCAAAAAGTACATGGTGTGGCAAGCGATCTGCTCTTGCGGAAAGCGGAGCGCCCCCTTCGTGATGAGCGGCACGGTAAACGGGCAGGTTTACCTTAAGGGGTGCCTACAGAAGCGCTTACTACCACTATTGAAGCGGCACGAGGGCCCGACCATCTTCTGGCCGGATCTCGCTTCGTGCCACTATTCAAAGGACGTGTTGGAGTGGTACGAAGCCAACGGGGTCACCTTCGTGCCAAAGGAAATGAACCCGCCCAACGCGCCGGAGCTTCGCCCAATAGAGAAATATTGGGCGATTATGAAGCAGGCCCTCCGGAAGAACCCAAAAGTTGTCAAATCGGAGGCGGACTTCAAGAGAAAATGGATTTCTGTTCAAAAAAAGAAACTACAACCTGACGTTGTACAGAACCTTATGGACGGGGTAAAGAGGAAGGTGCGAGCATACGGGCTTGGGCTCGAAGTATGAATAAAAAGAAAATGCCAAAAGTTGTTTCATAGTTTTTATTTTACTGTCTAAAATTTTCAATAGGATCGGTCTACTGGGCGAATTTCTACAGCGTTTTTTCCGTGATGCAATTTGATGTGACACACCCTTTACGAGGTTGAATGCGAGCTTTTGTTGTTGGGGAACAGAGTTGGTTTTATTCTCAGCTTTCCCATTTCTCTCCGGGGGAAAAATGCAATACTTTATTTCGAGGTTCTTGTGTCGAGTTTACGCTGAGCTGACTTGTGGTTTGATTACTGAGCATCAATCCGGAACGGAAATCGAGTTGAGATATAATCCTTAGCGGTGTAGCAGTTTTGCACGTGATTTTATCGAACGACAAAAATTTGGTCTATCCCATCATTCGACTGAATATGTGACGATATGCGAGGGTGAGCGAGCAAAAACTCGCTCCGCTTTCTGCACACGATCCGGAGAATAACTAATACAAATTGAACCTGCTGAGTCAAATGAAGCGAGACGATGAATCTGAAATTGAATTCACAATTTCGTCGCATTTGCTCTTCGTTGCTCTCAGGTCACGACCTGACGAGCATTTGCTCAACCGTACGAATAACCACGCTCTACCCTGTGGGCAAATGGAATAATCCTACGGACTCTTCTTCCATGTAAAGAAACACAAACAACAGCTAACACGAAAGCGCAGCGCTATCGCACCTCCGGGCGTGTGAGCGTCAATCCAAACCAATTAGAAAAGTATTTATCTCCAATAATTACTTAATTCGCTTTTTTCCAATAGCCAGGCTGTGGATGCGCTGTCGTCGTCGGTGTAAATTAATTACCAACCTCCGCTTTTTTCTCCTCTTGTCGATGTGGATGGTCACGATGGTTTATACACGAGTAGGAAGTTCATGTGCACTTGTGTTGACAACCACATTTTGACCATTTACGGATTGCGGGCCAATTTGTATGGTTGAAATTGGAATCCGAATAGAGAGACATGTTTATGATGGGTGCCAGAAAGCAAAGTTGGATTCATTTTTCGTGGGTGCACGAAATTGTACGAATTGGAGGTTGATTTTGTGTCAAGGGTGACCAATGTTTGATTATTTTGGGCATTTCAACTATTTACCCCGTAGCAAGTGTAAATTTCCGTAACTTCCGAGAACCGGAAAAGCAATTTGGCTTTTGTAATAACTGACCTTTTACTTTTTTTTAATTATTGTTCAGAAATGGAAAACGCCAACCTTTGATTGCTACTCTGTCGAAGCGGCACGGAACTCTTTTGTTTCGCTCTTCCAGGGGGTACCTTTGTTGAGATCGTTTCAGCTCGAGTGCATGTGGCGGAGTTTATTCATCCTGTTTCACAAGCTGAATGAATCTATTGAAGCGTCTTAACTTCAATTAACTTTTTTGTCAGTTCGTAGCATTCCGTTCTGATGGACAATTACTTTTAGTGAATGTTGGTCGTTTCCATTATATTATACTTAATCTTATTGAATACGCTACACAGATAAAGTTCCTAAAACAGTTATAGAGTATATGAATCTCTCTCATCCATCTCATCGTACTCCATTGTTTTCCATCCTAGTAGCCGTCTATCCGTGTCTAATCCGAATCCTATCCGTATTCTTGTCGGATCATATCCGTATTCAATCCGAAACCTATCAGTATTCTAATGTTATCCGTATTCTCTCCGAATATTGGCCGTATTCTATCCGAATCTTGTCCATATTCTATCCGACTCCTATCCGTTTCCTATCCGTTTCCTATCCGAAACCTATCCGTTATCCGTTATCTTATTCATTATCTTTTTGAATCTTATCCGTATTCTATTCGAATCCAATCTGTATTTTATACGAATCGTGTACCTATTCTATTCGAATCTAATATCGGAGATCCGAATCCTATCCTTTTTCTATTCGATTCTTATTCGTATTCTAGTCAAATCTAATCAGATCTGAATATTCTATCAAAGTTTTTCTCCTCTTGTCGATGTATTCTCCATATTCTATTCGAATACTATCCGTTTTATATCCAAATCTATTCGATTCCTACCTGATTCTTCCCGATTCTTATCCGTATTCTATTCGAATACTATCCGTTTTATATCCGAATCCTATCCGTATGCTATCCGATTCCTATCCTTGTTCTTTTCGATTCATTTCCGAATACTACCCGTGTTCTATTTGATTCTTATCCATTTTCTTTCTGAATCTTATCCATATTCTATTTAAAAACAATCTGTATTCTATCCGACTAGTATCCCTATTCAATTCGAATCTGTATTCTACTTGAATTCTATCCGTATTCAATGTGTTTTATATTCAAATCTTATATGTTTCTTTTCGATTCCTATCCTCATTCTTCCCGATCTATCCGTTTTCTATTCGAATACTATCCGCTTTATATCGGAATCCTATCCTTGTTCTTTTCGATTCCTTTCCGAATACTACCCGTGTTCTATTTGATTCTTATCTATTTTCTTTCTGAATCTTATCCATATTCTATTCGAAAACAATCTGTATTCTATCCGACTAGTATTCCTATTAAAGGATGTGTCACATCAAATTGCATCACGGAAAAAAACGCTGTAGAAATTCGCCCAGTAGACCGATCCTTTTGAAAATTTTAGAAAGTAAAATAAAAACTATTAAACAACTTTTGGCATTTCCTTTTTATTCATACTTCGAGCCCAAGCCCGTATGCTCGCACCTTCCTCTTTACCCCGTTCATAAGGTTCTGTACAACGTCAGGTTGTAGTTTTTTTAACAGAAATCCATTTTCTCTTGAAGTCCGCCTCCGATTTGACAACTTTTGGGTTCTTCCGGAGGGCCTGCTTCATAATCGCCCAATATTTCTCTATTGGGCGAAGCTCCGGCGCGTTGGGCGGGTTCATTTCCTTTGGCACGAAGGTGACCCCGTTGGCTTCGTACCACTCCAACACGTCCTTTGAATAGTGGCACGAAGCGAGATCCGGCCAGAAGATGGTTGGGTCCTCGTGCTGCTTCAATAGTGGTAGTAAGCGCTTCTGTAGGCACTCCTTAAGGCAAACCTACCCGTTTACCGTGCCGGTCATCACGAAGGGGGCGCTCCGCTTTCCGCAAGAGCAGATCGCTTGCCACACCATGTACTTTTTGGAAAACTTGGATAGTTTCTGCTTGCGAATCTCCTCCAGAACGCAGAATTTGTCCTCTGCGGAGAAGAACAACAGGCCCGGCAGCTGACGAAAGTCCGCTTTGACGTAGGTTTCGTCGTCCATTACCAGGCAATGCGGCTTCGTCAGCATTTCGGTGTACAGCTTCCGGGCTCGCGTCTTCCCCACCATGTTTTGCCTTTCGTCGCGGTTAGGAGCCTTCTGAACCTTGTATGTACGCAGGCCCTCCCGCTTCTTGGTCCGCTGGACGAATGAACTTGACAAATTCAGCTTATTGGCGACATCCCGGACCGAACTTCTCGGATCACGTCTAAACTGCTTAACTACGCGCTTGTGATCTTTTTCACTGACGGAGCATTCATTTTTGCTGTTCTTCACCTTCCGGTCGATGGTTAGGTTCTCGAAGTATCGTTTTAGTACTTTGCTGACCGTGGATTGGACGATTCCCAGCATCTTACCGATGTCCCGATGTGACAACTCCGGATTCTCGAAATGAGTGCACAGGATTAATTCACGACGCTCTTTATCGTTCGACGACATTTTTCCAAATTTACGAGAAATTGACAGTGAAGCATGATCAACGTTATCTATACACTCTTATCTGATTATAAGCAAAAGCTGAAGATATAATTCCTAAAAATTAAATTTCTACAGCGTTTTTTCCGTGATGCAATTTGATGTGACACACCCTTTACATCCGAATCTGTATTCTACTTGAATTCTATCCGTATTCTCTCCGAAAAGTTTTTCTATTCTAACCGTATCATATCCTTATTCTTTCCTATTTCTATCCGAATCCTACCCGTGTTCTATTTGATTTTCATCCATTTTATTTCCGAATCCAATCTGTAGTCTATCCGAATCGTATTCCTATTCCATCCGAATTTAATGTATATTCTATCCGAATTCTATCCGTATAATAGTATTTCATTCTGTCCGAATCCTTGTTCTTTCCGATTCCTGTCCGTATTCTATTCGAATCTTATCCGTGTTCTATCCGAATCTTATCCATATTCTATTCGAATCTAATCTGTATTCTAGCCAAATCATATCCGTATATTATCAGAATCCTATCCGTATTCTATTCAAACCTTATCCGTACTCTGTTCAAACGATATCCACATTCTGCCCGAACCCTATGATGATTGCTAGAAATCGCATATACCGCCAAAGAGAAGACCATGAGGGTGATAGAAAAATTGAAGTTAGAATATGACAGGAGAATAATGTGGGCAAAAATTAAACATAAACCAAAATATTAAATTTACAAAAATTTCTATTGTTATATCTATAGAATTTAGAAAAAATAATAAAAATTACATTAGAATGTGTAGAATAATTATAAACCGAAATTCAAATTGGCAAAGTAAGAATATTCAAAATAACATATATTGAAACTAAATTGACCTGAAATGGAATTCATAGGTATTTACAAACGTATTCCGCAGAGTAACTGGAATTTTCAAAATACAGATCTGAAGTTCTTGTTGTAAGTAGAAGTTAAAAATAAATTAATTGAAACTAATTAAGTATGTACAGATGAAAATTTAACTTGATTCGGTGAAAATAGAGGTCAAAGTAAAGCATTCACTGAATTGTAAGATAGATGGTAGAAATTTTCATGTATTATATTAACTAACTAAATAAATATTTTAGCTTTAGCTCAAACAAAGAATGAAAGTTTATTCTTATGATTCTTCCTATTCCTATTCCTATTCCTATTCCTATTCCTATTCCTATTCCTATTCCTATTCCTATTCCTATTCCTATTCCTATTCCTATTCCTATTCCTCTTCCTATTCCTATTCCTATTCCTATTCCTATTCCTATTCCTATTCCTATTCCTATTCCTATTCCTATTCCTATTCCTATTCCTATTCCTATTCCTATTCCTATTCCTATTCCTATTCCTATTCCTATTCCTATTCCTATTCCTATTCCTGTAAATAAAAAAGGTAACAGAGCATGTAAATCGCTTTTATTTATACAAAAAAAATGCTATAAATTAAACTCTAATAGTATTTTTTCAAAGAAAAACATGAAAAAATTGTCGTTCGAAAAACTTTTTCCCTGCCCAGTCTGATAGATTTTTTCAGTTTTTTTTTTCTAAAATTTTTATTCAAAATTAAAAACTATAAGATCTAGAAAATGTCTATATTTTTACTATATTGATGTATTAGGAAAAGTTGTTGAAAAATATAAGCAAACTCATAAAATTTCATGAACATGACGTTATAACACGACAAACAGATTAAAAGAGCCTATTTACTATAAAAAAGACAATAAATTAGAATTTTTTTTGAATATCTCGAGAATAGATGTATTTATAAGAAGATTGATGAAGAGCTTTTTTGTTTTAAATCTCATCAGAATTCTTAATTTGTGGCTAAAAATGATTGTTAAGCTACAAAAATTCGATGTTTCGAAAATTCATAAATAATCGATGTTCCACTAAGTTGGCAAAAAAAATTTTACCGTCTTGGACTAATTTTTTAAATTTTGTGCACGACTCCTAGTTTATATGAAAAAAAATATTTTTTTTATGTTAACATTAGGGTGACCATTTCCATTTTAGAGTGGTTTTTAGGTTTTGAATTTGTCATTATTGATTGTATTTGTTTTCTATAGTTTTCATGGTCTCGGGACCAAGGACGCTGCATTTTTTATATTTTTTTTTCTTGATAGCAGAGTTAGTTTTTGTTCTGAAGTTATGATTTTTCTAAATGGGCCGAAAAATCAATTTTTACCCCTTTTTTTCCACCACAACAATTCGTAACTTTTGACCTACTGGAACGATTCAGATGATCGTCATATCAAATTAAAGCCAATGAGCTATTCTTGTTGAGAAAAATATTACACTTCGTGAAAAGAAAGAATTTCGTTTTCGTAATTATTGGATGTAATTGTTTTCCATAGTTTACATGGTTTCGGGACCAAAGGCACCATATTTTTTATATTTTATCTTGAAGCTGAGGTTTTATCACATAACATATCCGAATTTCAGATAGGTGTCTTTTTTCGTGTATGAGTTATGATTTTTCAAAGTTAACATGTTTTCAGTTTTCTTTCAATATCCCTGTGTGACTATACTACTACATATTTGCAACTAGGATCCAATTTTCACGCAAGTGTGGTGTTTTTTTTCAAAAAAAAAACAACTCATTGGCTTCAAATTGATATATTGATAAGAGATGAAACGGATATCCGGTTGGATACCGGATAGTGACTCTAAATTCCTTGCGATAGTGTTCTAAATTCCTTGTAGAAAACATGATACACTATTAAATAGGATTTTTTTTGCAATAAGCAATAATCGCACCTCGGTATAACCTCTTTGGTTACGATATCGTTACTGCGCAAAGCTAAAGTTGATACTTATTCTAAACGAAAAAATTAATGTTGCTTCAAAATTTTTATTTGAAAATGTGTTTTTGTTTCTTTCTTACATTGAACACCATGTCACATGCCGTTTCTCTCAATTTTGAATTTGCTATTAAAGACTCAAAACCACTCTTCGTTTCATCACTAATATTGATCATCTGAATCGGTCTCGTATTTCAAATGTTATGAATTTTTGAAAAAAAGGGGAGAAATGATTTTTTGTACCATCGGTTAGCTTTGAAAAATCATAACATAAGAACAAAAAATAACGCCTTCCTGAATTTTGGATATGCTGCGTAAAAAATCCTCAGTTTTCAAGAAAAATTATAAAAATATATAGCATCCTTGGTCCTGAGACCATGAAAACTATATAAAACATAAACAATCAATAATGACAAAATCAAAACCTAATATTTTTCCAAGAAAGACTAACTAATTAGCTTTAATTTGATATCTCGATCATCTGAATCGGTTCTGTAGTTCACAAGTTATAAATTTTAGAAAAAGGGGGAAAAAGTCGATATTTCGAACCACCCTAAAATGAAAATGGGCACCCTATTGAAAAAATAAAAAAAATACTGGTCTAATATTTTGCGAAAATAAACTTTTTGAGAAACAATTTGAGAACCATTATATCGGTTTGTCATATAATGAGCTGTATAAATAGATAAAAATTAATAAAAGATGATAATTTAGAAACGTTGGTTTCAAATATCTCTAGAATGGTTGCATTTAGAAGGAGATTGAGCTTTTTTTTTTATTTAAAATCACATCAGGATTAATAATTTGTGGCTAAAAATGATTGTTAACGCACAAAAATTCGAAGTTTCGGAAATTTATAAAAATTCGATGTTCCACAAAGTTCATTAAAAATAGTATTACCATCTTGGACCCGTTTAGTAAATTTTCTACATGACTTCTATTTTATATGAAAAAACAAAAAAATAATAAAAAATATGTATTTTAATTATTGCAAATTAAAGTTTTTTTTGTAAATAAAAAATGTTTTTTTTTCTAAGTGTAATTTTTTTTCACATTTTAACATCAATATTCTATAACATTTCTGTACGACTCATAGTTTTTGAGATATAAATTATCAACAATTTCTCTTACTAAAATCGATACGCCCTTTTCAAAAGTTACCCTTAAGTCAAAAAAAAAAATCTCAATTGCTGTGGAAAACTCATATTTCCTCCAACCCAAACGAAATACAAACTTTCACTCGAATCAAAAATACATGTTTCGAAAATCTGCATTTTTAGGACGATTTCAATTGGAATTGCTCAGGTACCATAGTTTTTGAGTTATAATTGAGTTATTCTTGTAAAAAATTAAGAAAAATGTTTTGGCCCTTTTCAAAAAGTAGTCTTATTCTTTTTTAAAGATTTCAAGTATGCAAAGTTGCTTAAATGAGCCATGTGTTTATACCCACAACTTTTCACAGTTCTCTGAGATGGTGCTGCCAACTCTTAAGGCAAGTTGGCATGAAATTAGTCACCTGGTGCATATTTTATTCTTAAAAGTGGTGCCATATCAACATATTCTTCACAAATCTTTTTCATTGATTTTACCATAATTCAAATATGGATGAAGACTATTGAACGATAGTATACATATACGATAGTCACAATGTAGCCCCCCGAAGGCCCCATTCTTGTATTTGTTCCATTCACCCCACTTATCGATAAGATAAGCTTTGCGCGCTAGTAAACGATGTTTTTGTTTTCGAAACCGATATGCATTGTCGATAACCACATTTCATATTTCATTTCTTCCCCAGAGAACGATGTAACCTGGATTAAGTTCGTCAGTGACACCAGAACATAAACGACAGACGACAGCCAAGCCGATGTTTTATAGGAGCTGGATATCGGACAACAAGACAAGAGACTAGTGGGAGTCATCCGCAGGTCATTATGGACACCATACAAGAAGTATCAATTAATCCAACAGACAGCGAGTTGCTGGTGTCGCCGCCACCGCCACCATGTGAGCTTGAGCTCGAACAGCAATCATCGAACACCGACGATGCAACAGCAGCGAACAGTACCACCAAATCCTCGCAGGACTCTTCTTTTACCGTTACCGATTACAATTGTTCCTCGCTGAGGGAGGATCAGCCAGTAGTGGTAAGTGACAAAGTGGTGGACATCATAGAACTCATCGATGATCATCATCCGTGCCTGGTGGACGTGGATGCCGTAAAGGTTTTGAACGGAGGCGATGGCAGTGACAGTGGGATTGAGTTTGGTGGAGTCACAGGGTCGCTGAATGACGCCGATATCTTGCAACGGGCACTCAGTAACAATAGCGCAGGATACGCTAGCAGCTGCTGTGGCCTGGAGGAAATCAATGGGGTCAGTGTGTCATGTAATTCGAGTATGATCAGTTACTGTTCAGACGCTTACGATAAGACAGGAAGTACAATACTTATTGGGGGAAGGTTGAACAATGACTACTGCGCAAGCGAGGGAGGTAGTGAGAGCTCTTCCGTCACAGGAGGACCTGTGAGCTCCATACGAAAAGCGGGAAGTATCGCTAAGAAGAAGGTCGTGGTGAAAGAACCGCTAGCCAATAGATTGCCAAGAAAATTCTCCGAAAGTAGTTCCTCAGCTCGAAGCAGTTCACGATCAAGGGCTTCCTCGCTTGGAAGGTCAGTTTCGCTGAATCTGAAGACACCTCCAACATCCGCAATGAACGTAGCGGCAGCCGCCAGAGAGAGCGCTCGATCCCGTGAAAAAGTAAACACAATCTGTACAAGCAACAGTAAAACTATGCCATCACCGAAGCAGTCGACTCTGACGAAACGGCCCACTAAGCCGGATTCTTTGCCATCGGGAATTAAAGACGCCTCGCCCAACACTCAACGAGTCAGTTTATCCAGGACACCTTCGATCACAAGAGGTCGAACTCCGCTGGGAACACCAACAGATGACGGCCGCTGGCCTTCAATTGGTGGCAAAGGTAATGTGACTCCTCGATCAGCCGGTACTCGTGCTAGTTCTGCTGCCCCCGAAGGTGTCTCGATTAAAACCCGCGTTGGAACACTCGCTTTGGAAGCCAAACCATGCTGTACGCCCGATAAATTTGGAACGCTTCCTCGACGACGGAAAGAAAAATCCGCCGAAGATCTTAAAGGTGCCAGCCCCCGGAGCGAATCGTTATCTCGCGAGCAGAACCGTATGACAAGTTCTTTAGTCAAAAAACTTCCTTCGTCGAAGCAAGACACTCCAACGAAAACGCTCTCCAACCATCCTAAGCTAGCTAGCGTAACCAAGAAGCTAGTTCAAAAGACAAAAATTTACCACGAAACTAGCGTCCAAACGGCAATCACCTGCAAGGACGTGGAGGATGCATTTTGCGGCAAGGTGAAAGACATAAGGGTGGATGCGATCGAGGTGAGCCATAAGCACACTCAATCCGACATTCGCGATAAGGAGATGGAGAAGCTCGAGGAGAAACTCAAAAAGCTAACGGCGGAGTATTCAACGCTGATGACTAAACACTCAGAGAAGAGTCAAATGGTAACAGCCTTGGAGCAGAAGTTATTGAAGGAGCGCGAGGAGAAATTGGCGGCCCAGAAGGAGCTTCAGAACAACAGTGAGCGGGTACTCGGATTGCTCGAGACCGTACAGGGCACCCCCGTTGAGACGGGCGGCGAGTGTGACAGCCTGCTGATGCTGGAGTCGCAGCTGCACATGTCCGGTTGTGTGTTGGAGAAGAAACAGGAGGAAATTTCCAAGCTGCGAAATATTTGCCACTCGCTGCAGACTGATATGGAAAAGTCCCTGAAGAATCAGGAGGAATTGCTGAGGCAGAAGACTGAACTGGAGGAGGAATCCTGCGAGATGCAGGATTTCCTCCAAGCGGAGAAGGCATCCTGTGTGGAAGCGCTGAAGGAGGCGGAACTGGAAATCTCCCAGCTGAGACAGTCGCTAGCTCAGCGGGAGGGTGAGATTGAGAGGCAACAGGAGGAGTGCCGGCATTTGGTTCGTATAGGAGAGCAGAGAAGGTAATGGGTTGCATACTAAGGAGTTGGTTTTGAATTTTATCAGTCTTTTTCTTTCATTCTAATAGACAAGAGTACCTCGGTATGCAGGCCAAGTATAACGCATTAGAGAGTCGGTCGAAAGATATTTTGCTGCAACAAGGAGCTGCAGTTTCGGGCGCATCGGTCGCCCTATCCGGGCTGGGTTCTCGGTTGGATCATTTGGTTGAACAATTGATCGCGTCCTATAATATTTCGGAGCAGGACTTGGAGGTAAGCGGTAGCTTATTCCGACAGTGTGCATTTAGTTTTTCCAAGTTAATCCAATCTTTCATTCCATAACACTTTTTGGTCCAGAAAAATGCGTAGTTATTATATGTTTAATAGAAATTTAAGTAGAACTATACTGAATACCGACACATGTTACTGAAATCTCTACCCCTGCTAGTAAACTTAATCAGTTCAGATGTTTTTGAATATGTCATTGTATAATTAAATTGTTGTCTGGTTTGAATTATTTGTAATATGACAAATATTTAATTATTACATAAAGTTATGTTTTGTTTATGAGGGAGTCCTCTATTTAACCTTTTTTTAGAAAAGTCCACATGAATGGTACAAAAAGTCAAGAAACGCTTTGCACAAGCCTTCTGGATTAGGGCAAATAACCATAACCAAAAATCTCATGCTTAACATTATACAGAACTACTACAAGGTTAAATATTTCATAGAATTCTGTTAAGGCAGTATTCTAGTCTAGAAATTCGAAAAAAAAAATTTTTTTTTCTTTCATATGTCTGTTGTTCAGGCGTTCAAGAATATACCTTAGGATGGACTTATCGAAAATCCGATGATTTACCGAATTAGAGCTATTATAGTGATGCGGTATCTTCCCTGGTACGGTCACAACAATGAACTTCAAACGCGTTTTTCTCGAAACTAGTTTTTTAAACTGGTGTACACGATATCTCAAGTTCTACTGAACCGATTCATGTCGAATTCATATGGATACAATCTGCTAGTATCTCTATCGCATGAACCTCTAAAAACAATATTTTTTAAATTTTACTATTTTGAAAAAAAGGGAAACGTAAGAAAAAACATTTTAAACTGCATTTTGTTTTTCTAGCGGCCGCCACTTTGTCAAAAAACATGTTTTTAACTTGTCCGAGGTTCATGCGATAGCGGCATCTTTACTGATTCAGAATCTGTTCGATTTTTTTGTTTCAGATAACCAGAATCGTGTACGCCATGGCACAATTTTTTTTGAACCCTTTCACTTCATCAGCTCTTAACTATTCTAGTTATGAATATTATTCTCCGTTCAAATTTTGTTTTATTGCTAAAAGATAGATGAACAAATAATGATATAGTGGATAATAAAAATATTCTTTGTTTTATTTTTACGGAGCTCGAAACAACATCCAAAATTCGTTACTCTACACTAGAATACCCCCTTATGTTGTGTCTAGATGAAAAATTACTCACTAATACGACGAGAGAAAAATCTTCAAATATAATCATTTCCATCGCACTTCTAGGTGGGTTGATACTATTTTCGCAATTCAAATAATCATTCATGTTGTCAAATCATCAAATTATTATTGAGAAATTGATTTCTGAACCTAATTCCAACTATCACCTCTTCTAGGGGTGGGGTTGGGTCAACTTCCATTTAATCACAGTTCAGTGAAAAATTAATATTTTCCAAAAATTCATAACTTTTGAACTACTAGACAGATGATCAACATATCAAATTAAAGCCAATCCAAACTTGGTCTTTTTTGAAAAAATACTATACCTGCAGAAAATTCGAATTCCGCTCTAGTTATTATCGATTGTATTCGTTTTTTATTGTTTTCATAGTCTCGGGACCAAAGGCGCTATATTTTTTTATATGTTTTCTGGAGAGCTGAGAATTTTTCACAAAACATGTCGAAACCAGAGAGACGTTTTTTTCGTTTTTGAGTTATTTTTTTTTCAAAGTTAACGATGACTTGAAAAATATTTTCTCCTTTTTTTCCATCACAAAAAATCATAACTTTTGATCTACTGGATTCAGATGATCGACACATAAAATTAAAGTATTCTTTGAAAAATATTTGACTTGCGAAAAAAAAAGGATTTTGATTTCGTAATTATTGATTGCATTAGTTTTTTTTTATAGTTTTTAGTCTTCGATCAATATTTCTGTGCGCCTAGACTGGATGTATACGACTAGAATTAAATTAATTGGCAAATGTGTCGGAATTCAATTAATTGGCAAATCTCTAGCTTTAATTTGATATATCGATCATCTGAATCGGTCCAGTAGTTCAAGAGTAATGCATTTTTGAAAAATGTCATTTTTGGGAAAATGATTCTTGGACCATCGTAAATCATAACTCAAAAAAAAAAAGGCCCAGCTTTTCAGAAAAAATATATAAAAAAATATAGCGCCTTTAGTTCTGCGACTATGGAAACAATAAAAAACGAATACAATCAAGAATAACGAAAACATTATTAGGAAGGATCAACTTATTGACCTTAATTTGATATGTCGATCATCTGAATCGGTCTAGTAGTTCAAAAGTTATGAATTTTTGAAAAAAGTCATTTTTGGAAAAAAGAAGAAAAAGTTGATTTTTCGGACAACCCTAAAATGGAAATGGTCACCCTACTGAAAAAATAAAAAATACGGGTCTGATGTTTTGCGATAAAGAACAAAACTACCACTTTTCACGAAAATCCGACTATATCGGTTTGGCATGGAATGGCTGTATAAATATGTAAAAACATGAAAAAATACCACAAATGTTTTTTTTACAAATATCATACTTATTATAAGAAAAATAAAACCAAATAAAAAAATAAATAATAATAATAAAAAATAATAAAAAATAATAAACCACGGTTTTTTGAAACAATAACACTCAAAATATAAATGGCAATGGGAATTACTTCATAAAATTTAGGCATGGCAGCGAATGGGTTAATATTTTCACAATTTTCGAAACAACGCGATTGGAGTTCAATGAGGGGCATGCACATTGAATAATCTTTATATATAAAAGAGGGATTTTCCCACGCACGTGTAAAATATCACAGGAGAACGGCTGATCAGATCTGCGTCGTTTATATATCGTTGAGTTTGTTTTCACTCAAATTAGAACAATAGAATACTTTGGCAAATATTTGAGATGATAAGAAAAATTAAAAAAAAAAATCACAGATCAGAACGATACCACACAAACTCTCTTGAAATATATTCGCTATTTTTATCAAGCAAAATATTCTCTAGAAATGAATTATATGGCATAACATCGTTTGCCGGGTCAGCTAGTGGAATATATCTTCGTTTCGATTTATTTTAGATTTCTCTCGGTGACCTTCTCAGATTGCTCAAAGATAATCTTCTGTCGCCGTGATTAGAGTTATATAAAGAGTATATTTTGGAGGAGTTCTTTTGGTCACCCAAAGATATCTTTTCGTCGCCGCGATTGGAGTTATATAAAGAATATGCGCGATAAATGACGGAATATTTAGATACATTTCCGTCTCGTGCGCCTACATTAATTTCAACTACATATTGTGACACATGAGATTTCCAGATTTTCGTTTCATTAAGTGGTCGTTATTTCGTATTTATACAGTCACTTGCCACAGTGACTCCTGATTCGTACCTCTCCTCACTAACAACTATCCCTTCCTTGATAATCGCTAGGGAAACACGCTACAGTTGTGACCCATATTAAGATTGCTTCCTTTCCCCTGATGACTGTAAGGATGTAGCCGACGTCGTTATTGACTATTTAATGCTTGATACAGCTAAACTTGCACAATGAGGATGGTTCGCTACTCCCAATCGTCATTCAGTGTGTTCTTTGTGCAATTTTGCTGGTTCAGGTCAATCACGGAGAACAACATCCCACATTATTCGAAATTATCGACGACATCCGATCTAACGAGCCGTTGATGCTTCTCAGAATCACGGATATGCAGTTGATGGGTTATGGGCGGCTATCGTAACATCGTGGTTGAATTCATCTTCAAATGGCTATGTACATTTAGACTTGGTCCTATTATCGAGCTCTGTCTCTTGAAAGTTTTGATAAGATAAAAACGCTGTTTTCATCAAAAATATTAAAAAAAAATCTGTTTCGATTTTGATAAAATGGCAAGTATTTCTTGGAATATTTCGTATTAGATTCTGGATACTCTGTTGGTCAACCATGGCAAAAAAAAACTTATCTTGCTAGGGTTATCCCCTAGAACCATGAAGACATGAAGCGTTTTTAATTACAATTCGAGAGTCCTGAGTTCACTCTAAATGTTTCCAATACGTTCCAATGATGCTACCGAACGTAAGCTCTACTTCTTACTATTCTGATGTCTTCATGATGATCTTCATGATGTCCAAATCGTTCCATTCAAAGCATTTGTGAACTTGAAGTAGTTATCATGAGCTAACATCAATTGGTTATTGCTCTTATTGCTCTCGATGAATGAACTGTTTTCTGTGAGATTGGTGTTTGATCAAATTGAACTCTCAAAATAGTGACAATCGTCTTTATGTTATTTAAATATCTTTTCGATTGAAGTTAGTTCAACTAGCATGTAGCAAAACAATAAACGTAGGCTCGCTAGCTCGAATACCCTGTGAAGGCGTCTACTAATTATCACCTTTCTTGTTTTACTTCTTGATTTCACTTCCGTTTTAATCTGTGAATCTCATACCTCACTAATCAAACTCACGTGCAATTAAAAAAAAACACTTGCGAAATCCTTCCTTCATCACACCACCACCTAACCTTAAATCTCACGGTCCTAGAGGTTGCGCGTCCTGCGGTAAGTTTGTCAACGAATTTTCAGTTGAGAGTCCAAAATAGCTCTACATACCCTGTTTTGCTTTCCCCCAACAATGCAACTAATTCCTTGTTGCCCCCTTCAGATCTGCTGTCTTTGTATTTGTGTAGTAGCGATCATAATAGAACTCTTCTCGGGCATGGCCATCTAGAACACAAGCCTGAATCATACATATAGATTATCTTCCTCGAGCGTGAGTAGTTTAGTTTGGACTAACCAAATCTCGGCAGTCTTCACAGAAGCATGGTTTTAATGGTTTCTAAGAATACACCGTCATATCGCTGGTGACCGCTCTGATATGTTAACATTACTTTTCCAGGACGTAATTTATCACAACGAAGCGTATACCCACAGCAGCAGTGGCGATGGCAGCCCGGAGTTCGAACAGCACGGAGTTAAATATCCCGATTCACAGCTGCACCGCCAACAGCATCTCGCACCGGACTCATCCCAGAAATGTTCCAAAAGCAACGCCCCGCTCTCGCCTCAGCGGGGCCATTCGTTCATCGCTGCTGTGATTAGTGCGATTAAAAATGCCACCGGCAAAACGGATGCTCTCAAAGCGAACGCTTCCACTGCTGCTGCTGCTGCTGCCGCTGCCGCTGTCGCCAAGGAGAAGAAAGAGATTTGTGGTCATGGTATGAGTACTTGTTTTGTTTTGTTATCTGTTTCGTCTCATGTTTGATATTGGTTTTTGTTTCAGAATCTGACTCCACTGAGATGTTAGACTCGGAAACCGAGCCATGCCTCATGATGGACAATGTTCTGGAGGATGTCACGATGCCGGATTCCCACTCCCACAACATGGTCTCATCTTCGACGCGTATTTCCCAAATCGAAATGCCTTCCTCGATGGAGAGCGGAGCCAACATGATGATCTCCCACGACGAATCGCTGGACAATTTGTCGCAGGCGATCGCCAATCGACAGCAGATTGAACTACAGTCGAGTATTATGGCTAGTGGACGGTCGCCCCGCTTCCGGCAGCCGTGTAGTGGTGGTGGTGGTGGAAGCTCGGAGCAGCGAGCCAGCGTTGGGGCGGACAACACCACGGCTAGCCACTCGTCGTCGCTGGAGGACGAAGAGAACAGCTGCTGTGGGGAGACATCAATCGCCGAAATGCCTTCGATCTGTGAGTACTGCAACGCTCAATCACTGGTAGATCAGGTGATCGATGTGGACAATCTGATCACGAAGCTGCTGAAGGTGCTACGCATCGTGCAGATGGATAATGACCACTGCATACAGGAGTTGATTAATCACAAGTGAGTTTTAGTGTGATACTAGTTTGTTCGGGGTTTTGTCGTTCTATAAGAAACATACGATTTTAAATTTTTAAATACATTTTATTGATCAATGGAGACCCAATGGACTTCAGAAAAAAACAAACTGTTACCAATATTTGTTTGACGATTGGCGTTAAAGAAACGCCAATGTTCGAAAAATATTTTTTTCCAGTCTTCCATTTTCCGCGAAATGACGAAAAATTTAAAAAATTGGAAATTAGCCAAAATATGCATTTCTTTTTCGTGTAGGTTTTATCAATTTTTTTTCTTACATCATAATAGGTTTTTTTTTATCAAAGTAATACTATAGGAAAACTGACATATTTCTGTATTTTATTAGATTTTGCTATTTGTTAAGTTATTTTAATGAAACACCTTCTACGCATAGTTGCTTCAAATCGAATTTATTGCCATATAACGATAGAATTGAATGAAATTGATGATAAGTGGTAGCTAATACATTTATCCACCATTTGGTGAAAAAACATTGCCATATGGTTACTTTCCAAAACATGAAAAATTATCTAAGTTGCTGTTGTACGAACAGCTTGTCTTTAATGAGTTAATTTTCGGTGCGTTTTTTATCCCATATGTTTATTTTATTAGGCTCATTTAGCAATTCAGCTGTAACAGAGCCGATTTTATTCGTGTACATTTTTATATTACGATGATTTTGTTGTATATTACACAGTAAACATTTAGGCATAAGAGTATTCTTATCTTATCGATACACGTGTTGTAAATTACACAATGTCGTCTTTTTCCGACGTAAGAATACTCCTCGAAAATTCGAGGCTTCCATTGTTGTGTTATTTATAGCACCAATAACCGATGTAGCAAACCGTATGTGAAGTGAGAGACTAAGATCACCATCACATGATTATTGTGTGGATGTAGTAGCTAGGAAAAAACCCCAATCGATTGATGATCCTGAATTATGAGCTCACGATCGTTCGCTTAGTAGCGGAGGCGCAACCATTAGGCTAATAAGGGGGGTCTTTTTTCGGTGCGTTGATTTGATTAAAAATGAATTTTAATTCTCCCGATTTCGACATGCAGCTTGTCTGAAAAGAAAATGGAAAAATAATAATCCTGATTATGACCATATCGGTGAGACCCAGTTTTGATCGTTTCTGGTCGATTGCTAGCTTCAAACGGTCCATTTGTTGTCAGTAGAGATCTTAATTTAGTATATTGCACTAAAATAAAAAATAAAATAAAAACAATTTTAAAAAAAAAATTATTGAAAAAAAATTTAAAAAATTTGAAAATAAAGTAAGTTGCACATATTTTACTATTGCAGTATCGACACCATACACGCCATTCGCAACTTTACCGGCCTGGCTTACATTTCCGCATTTATAAAAGCAAAAGAATAAAATGTACCGAATTTTCTCTTTGTAGACCTCAATTGTTAACACCCTGTAACTCACAACTGAATGGAACAAACAAAAACAGCAAAAGATAGAGGCGAATGAACTGCAAAGTTTAAAGCCTCTTAAAAACAAAGAAAGAAGAAGAAGCAAAAGATTTTTTTTAGTGTGGAATGTCACCTTTACAAGGAGCCTATACCTGAAATTGCATGATCGATACTACGCGAGTTATTGATCACTAAAGCCAGCTATCGAGAAAATAATGGATAACTTTTTTCCCCAGCCTAATATTTGTAATATTTTTATGGGACTCTCGTCCCACAACACTTCCAGAGGACGCAGGGGTGTCAAACCATCATACAAACAGGACTTTAGACCTCACATTCCAATTTCGGTTCCTTTGCTCTATTAATTCTCGAGATGTGTAGAAATTTGTGTTTTGTTAGTATGGGAGCATTTCTCGTACCCAAAAACCCTCACATATCAAGTTTGGCTCCATTTGCTTGTTCTCAATATGCAGAAATTTGTGTTTCATTTGTATCAAAAACAATTCTGAATTTTTAAATGTTTTCCGATTATAGAACGGTATGTTGAGAAAGTTTCTTCTGGTCAAAAATACTCTTCGAAATCTGTGTCCCCTCTGATTTAAGGAAAGATATCCTGAGAGAAGAGCATGACAATTCTCGCGTAACTTTTGAAAAGGATTTATCTACATTTATCGATTCTCGTCATCGACATTCTCTTTCGTTAATAACTCAAGTATTTCCCGATGAGTTCGAAGACAAGGGAACCTCGTTTATCAAAATGTGAGGCAAAACTGGCGTCAAGTCTGTCTGCAAGACCGTGCTTATCGAAAGAGAAAGCCAATGAAGAGAATCGATCAAAGCAGATAGGTCTTTTTCAAAAGTTACGCAATAATTCTCTTCATTTAAGCTATGAGGGAACTATTGCGAGAGTGGATAAAAATACTGTTGACCTCAAATACCCGAAGACGTCAGAGGCCACATGACTGTGTTCGATTTGTAAAGAGAGCGAATCGAGTAACCAACCTCAACATCGAAGATGCGTAAAGAATCACCACCATGCGTTTCCAAATCATAGCCATTGATTTTATTCAATCTTAAAAATGCTTCTTCGTGTGCTGAAGGGTAAAATGAACAAAGGTGCTTTTATTTTTTCAATAGCTTTAAAATGTTTGTATGTATAGGAGCACACATATCTTTCTCTCAGACTGAACATCAGCTTGGGACTAAGGCCGGCTGGAATACAAGGCTGTTTTACACGATCACACTATCCACATAGCCACTGGTGCTGTTGCATGAATGCGTGAAAATATTACGTGATAATATTTAAAAAAATAAATTTTAAAAGGAGAGCATAAACGTGAATCTAATAGGAGTACCGGTAAGTGTCTTCGTTTTTTTCCCAAAAATATGCTTTATGCTGTAAAATTGGTTACAAATTTAATATTCGAAGTATCACAAATTTTTCCCATCTTTCTGGCAATTCACGTATCCCTTTGCGGAAATAATCGGCTGGTTTATCGGCTAACCACGAATCGATACAATTTTTGACTTCATCAAAATTGGAGAAGTGCTGGTGACCATGTTGCATCGATTGAAAAAGATAGTAATCGGACGGAGCAATGTCTGGAGAATACGGCGGGTAGGATAGAACCTTCCATTTCAGCGTGTCCAAGTATGTTTCGACCGGTTTCGCGACATGCGGCCGAGCATTGTTGTGCTGCAAAATAACATTATCGTGTCTTTGCTCGTATTGTGGCCGTTTTTCCTTCAGTGCACGACTCAAACACATCAATTGTCGTCGGTAGGAGTCCCCCGTAATGGTTTCATTCGGGTTTAGCAGCTCATAGTACACCACACCCACACCCACACCCCACCAAATAGACATCATAACCTTCTGGTCGTGAATATTCCGCGCGGCCGTCGATGTTGATGTATGGCCATACGTTGCCCGGCGTTTAGGATTGTCGTAATGGACCCACATTCCATCGCCAGTAACGGTTCGATGCAAAAAACCCTTTTTTTATGCCATTGGAGCAGTTGTTCGCACGTGAAAAAACGGCGTTCGACGTCTCGTGGCTTCAATTCATGCGGCACCCAATGTCCTATCTTTCGGATCATTCCCATTGCTTATGGCATGGTTATGGATATGGTTTGCTGAGCTACTCCAAATGTATCTGCAAGTTCATGTTGCGTTTGTGATGGATCTTGATCGAGTAAAGCGAGTTTTTGGCGGTCCGGAAGGTTCTTCGTCTTCCAAGTCAAAATTACCACTTTTGAACCGTGCAAACTACGTCTGACACGTTCTCTCAGTTGGAGCATGGTTACCATAAACTTCCACTAAAAAGCGATGATTTTCCGTAGCTCTTTTCTTCATATTGAAATAATGAAGTAACACTACCCGCAAAAACACTCTCGTTGGTACGAAATTTGACATATTCTAAAAACTATGTTGTTTACGCTTCAACTTCTTGACATATACTGAAAAAGACGCGCAATGTCTGGAAATTTGATTCACTGGAATAATAATCAAGTTACGCCATCTGTTGTAAAACCAAAGAGTAACCGGTACACCTAATATATCCTTTTGGACCGTGTATGAGGCAAAGTATGCGAAAAGATTTAATGCGTGCTTATTTGCAATGTGTCTCGCTCATCTTGCTCATGTATTGCTATAGCATATATATTAGGCTGTCAAAAAAGTCCTGCGGTATTTCCGCGAGGTGTCGTTGTAAGCGCGTAGTTCTATAATATATAGTCCTTGACAGTGTTTTGTTTGGTTAAGTCGTTCGTAAGTTATAGTGTCGCAAATATGGAGCAAAATAAAGAGAAAATCCGACATATTTTACAGTACTACTATGACAAAGGCAAAAATGCATCTCAAGCTGCCAATAAAATTTGTGCATTTTATAGACCCGATAAAGTTTCCATTTCCACCGCACAACGATGGTTTCAACGTTTTCGTTTTGGTGTAGAGGTCGTCGAAGATGCGCCACGCTCCGGAAGGCCTGTCGTCGAAAATTGCGACAAAATCGCTGAATTAGCCGAGAAAGACCGGCATAGTAGCAGCCGTAGCATCGGCCAAGAGCTGGGGATAAGTCATCAAACCGTTATTAACCATTTGAAGAAGCTTGGATTCACAAAGAAGCTCGATGTATGGGTGCCACACACGTTGACGCAAAAAAAACATCTTTGACCGTATCGACGCATGTGAATCGCAACAAAATCGACCCGTTTCTGAAGTGGATGGTGACTGGCGATGAAAAGTGGGTCACTTACGACAACGTGAAGCGCAAACGGTCGTGGTCGAAGCCCGCTGAAGCGACTCAGACGGTGGCAAAGCTCTGACGCGCCAGAAGCTCCGGGAGCTCGGATGGGAGGTTCTTTTGCATCCGCCGTATAGTCCGGACCTTGCACCAAGTGACTACCACCTGTTTTTGTTCATGGCGAACGAGATAGGTAGTTAGAAGTTAGCCACAAAAGAGGCCTGTGAAAATTGGCTATCCGAGTTTTTTGTCAATAAGGAAGCGAGCTTCTATAACAGGGGTATTATGAAGTTGGCATCTCGTTGGGAACAAGTCATCGAACAAAACGGCGCATATTTGACTTAAAACAGATGATTATAACTAATTTTATGAACAAATGAAAATTCAAAAAAAATATCGCAGGACTTTTTGACAGCCTAATATTAAGGGAGTATGGGAGAGTAGCACATTTTCTGTTATTTTTAAGCTCATTTAATGTAATAAATCGAGATGCCAAAACATGTGCTAAAAAATTAATTTTGGGTGTAGTGTTGGTACCAGCTCTTACAAACTTGCCGATTTGACAGGAAAACCGAACGGAGTTTTTTTTTCCGCCACTGATCTGAAACCAGATTCCTAAAAAAATACAGAACAATAAGTTGTAGTTCATTCAATTTTGAAAAAATAATTGTTTTAGATCCTTTTAGCAATTACAGAGGCTAAAAGTGATTCATATAATGGAATTCTCATCTAGGATGGTAACGAATTTTCTTGATCCCAGGAATCCATTTCCTGACTTAAAGAACCTTTTATTACAGAACTCGTATGAAATGATACTCTTCGAGAGCATCCAAGATGGAAAATTCGAAGTGCTCAGAATATTGCTTACTTACCTGAAAATAAAAAAAATAAAACCTAGAAATCCTTACCTGAAAATTTATAGAATGAGCTCTGATAGCTAAACGGTAATATATTCATGTATTGAGCACATGGTTAGCAAACGATGGTTGAATCCAAAAAGAAGAAAAGAGTTATCAAGTCTCATCTCGTTCAGTTCCGTAGAAAGAGAGACCATCGCAGCATGTGAGAAAAGATTAGGAACTGGTTGGGGGCACTACACATTGGAGAGAGTGTATAACTGATTATTGAATTCCCCTCAACTTACAACTTACGTTAAGTAGTTGACGATGAGCGTTAGGGCAACGACCCTGATCAGTGCTGAAAATAATCAAATAATTCATTTGAATTCGAACGACAAAAACCATCGACACTTGTTGATACTCGTTCGTCTGTTTTGACGTAGGACTACGTCTTTCATTTCTATACTGGGCAATGTTACGAAAACGAAAGCGTTACGCGGGAGAACGAGATTTCGAGCGTTAATAGCTCCTGAACAACTGAACGAAATGGTATGATAAATACCTCATTCGAAAGATAAAATGTCTACGCGTTCTATGCTTCTTACTTTTTGATCCAAAAACTTGTTCCAATAGCCTTACAACTGCTTTCAAAACAGGCTATTGAAATCACACCAATCGGTATTAAAGGGAGTGTCGCTCGGAAATCCACTCAGTTATGATTGCGCAACGATTGAGGTACCATCGTTGGAATGAATGGATGTTCCCGTAACACAGACTTCAAAACCATGGAGCCAGGGGAAATCGGCATTGCAAAATAGATACAGCGGGTACTTTTGTACTCGCTTGCGCTTTTGCAAATCGGAATGTTTCGATAACATAGATTTCAAAACCATGGAGCTTGGAGAAATCGACATTGCGAAATAGATGCAAGTTGTGGGTACTTTTGTACTCGCTTGCATTTCTGTAAATCGGAATGTATCCCTAACACAGATTTCAAAACCATGGAGCGTGGGGAAATTGGCATTGCAAATGAGATGCAATCTGCGGGTACTTTTGTACTTGCTTGCATTTTTGTAAACAGGAATGTGTTTTCCCAAAACAGATTCCGAAACCAATAAGTTGGGAAAATCGGTATTGCAGCTCTCGGCAGTACTTTTACATCTTATACTTTTATACAAAAGCGGGTACAAATGCAACGCTTTGGCTCGGTTATTCAAGACTGCATATCCCTTCATGTCGCCAGCTTACTGAACTTCTACGCATACCGTTTGATGATTAGGCAAAATATTGATAACCTTTTGCTGCGATAACCTCTACCTTAATGCATGAATTGACCTATATTGGGATTTGTTTGCAATTGAATTCTTAAATTGTTTCATTCATTCACTAGTTTAATCAACAATTTAATCAATACATACGAAAGATAGCTCTGCATAACGGCGATGTCGTACCCAATGAGGAACATCCGAGGAGCTATTATTGCTAATTGAAAAAAACATAAATGATTATTAAGCCAACGGCAGTCCTACGTCAACCTTGCGGTTTTATCACAGGTATAACCCATCCATAGTTTTTAAACGTGGACTGTAGGATTTTTTACACTTGTTCAAAAAGAATTACCACTGGCGGGTACTATTATGGATCTACAAGCTGAGTGTGGTCGAACCCAACGCGCTACATAGATTTTGTTGTTGTAGTTGTTCGCGACTATGCACTCTCTATGGGTGGGACTTATGTTGCATAGTCATATATTCGGCGGTAGACGGAACAGGAGCTGCAATGGAAGATTAGATGGATGGTATTGTGTGTCCAATCTACAAAAAAAGAAGGAAATAATATTCTCAGCAAATATATTGTCAACTAGCTGACCCCGCAAACTTCGTCCCGCCCAAAATTTGTTTTTTGTTATCAATACCTTCAAACATTCACGTTTTCTTACTATGAGCAAGCTCATGGGTCCAATCGCAGAACTGTTCGTTGATTGGTCTTCTAATCGACTCCGTTGAATTTACCTTTTACTATAAAATTCCTAGTACTTCTACCAAAACTCATCATTATAATATCATATTATTTTCAGACACAATTCTCGTTCAAGATTTTTCAACCACTTGCAAATAACATGTTTCTCCGTTACATGGAATAAATGTTTGATACAGAAAATATGATAAAATAAAGACAGCCCTAAATCGGACAATTCCTTCCTCGAGTTCTGCTCTTATCAACACATCCGGTGATCCTTTTTTTGGTATAGATAGAAGAAGATACAGGAGAGCGTTTCATCATATTAAAATCCATTTCCAGTTTCGAACAAAGATCAATTTCGCTAGCGCAAACATCAAATGGACTAACAGCACATGTCACTATGTAATTGTAGAACATATGGGAATTGGGAATGGTAATTTTTCCTAATTTTCCCTTTTTCCATTAGAGTTTTCCGAAAATTTTCAATTGTCATGTTTGGTTGAAATATGTGTAATATTTTTGTGGGACCCCCTCTCCGTTCCAGAGGAGGTAGGGGCGTCATACCATTATACATTTCTCATACCCAAAAACCCTCACATCCCAAAATGTGCTTGATTAGTTCTCGAGTTATGCAGAAGTTTGTGTTTCGTTTGTATGGCAGCCCACCCTTAGAGAGCGGGAGGAGTGTCTAACCACCATAGAAATATCTATTGCATCTTAAAACCTCCATATGCCACATTTGGTTTCGTTTGCTTGATTAATTCTCGAGTAATTCAGAAATTTGTGTTTCATTTGTATGGCAGACACCATACAAATGGCAGGGGAGGAGTATCTAACCACCGTAAAAACATTTATTGCACTCTAAAACCTCCACATGCCAAATTTGGTCTCATTTGCTCAACTAATTCTCGAGTAATTCAGAAATTTGCATTTGATGTGTACCGTAAAAACATTTATTCCACCCTAAAACCTCCACATGCCAAATTTGGTTTCATTTGCTCAATTAATTCTCGAGTAATTCAGAAATTTGCATTTCATGTGGACACCCACCACCCCCCCCCCCCTCTTAAAGAGGGGGGTGGAGAGTCTAACCACCATAGAAACATTTATTATACCCTAAAACTTCCACATGCCAAATTAAAAAAAAAAAAATAAATAATTATTCCATTTGCTTGATTAATTCTCGAGTTATGCAAAAATTTGTTTTTCATTTGTATGGCAGCCCCCCCTCCCCCCTTAAAGAGGGGGTGGAGTGTCTAACCACCGTAAAAATATTTATTACAGCCTAATACCTTCACATGCCAAATTTGATTTAGTTTGCCTGATTAATTCTCGAGTTATGCAGAAATTTGTGTTTCATTTGTATGACAGCGCCCCCCACCCCCCGGGAAGGATGCAATATTACTGAATTCCATAAGTTCATCTTCCCAAGACGATTCACTTAAACGGATCAGGCCCCTTCGCTACGGGTATACTTTAACTTCATACGACTTTCCAAAAGATCATCGGATAAGCCTGGAAATGTTGATGTGAGCAAATTTGTTAAAATATGGTTCTGCTTCTGTAACAACCTTGTTTTCGCGCAACCAAAGTCCGCCTTAGAAATTCCAATCTACAGATTTTAGAATAGAAAGAAAGAAGAAAGAGACGGCTGGTCACCCTCACAGAAAATTATTGGCTTTGTCTGCCCTTCTGATGACATCGTGTGCAACAATAGTGAATCAGATTGGCCAATAGGATTCAAATGTATTTTCAATTATGAATAAGTTTTTCTATCTGTTTAAGCGGTAACGGTTATTTTATTACGAAGGTACAATATCAATTTTCGAATGGGTTGACGAATCTACACAAAGCTTAAAAAAAGTTGTTCCATGTTTAGAAAAAATCAAACGACGAACCTAACAACGCTATCCTTCATCGAACGACAAAGCTATTGAATAGCCTGATAAAACATATACTAGCATTACTATATTGAACATATATTTAATCCCTCAGAAATAGGCTGGCTCTAACCAACGAAGAAATCCAGGACCGGGTGAAGGAATACGAAGAACTGAACCAAAAATTGAGAGATGATCTCAAGGACTCTTCGCATCAGCTGCTCATGCGTGGTAACGAACTTGCCAAGAGCAGATCGGAGCTGCAAAGTCATAGGAAGGAAATAGACGTAAGCTCGATCTTAGAGTCTAAACGCGATTCATTCATCTAAATTTTGTGTTTGTGGAATTTACAGAAACTCAACGAGGACATCTGTCAGCTGAGCACTCTCTGTAGCAACAACAACAACAACCAGAAAAGCAACAGCACCGGACTGGTGATCAACCGGGAGGATATCATCAGTGCGCTGAAATTGTGGAACGAAAACGATTCGATCCCGGAGAGGGAACTGATTCAGCACGTAGTGCAGGCGTGCAACGAGGTAAGTGTGGCATCTGCTGACTCCAATCTCTGAGAATTGAGGACAAGTTTCAAACGATTCGAGTAATTGTTAGATTCCCAGGCTGAAAGCCCGACTGTATGAGAAAGAGCAGCTGTTGCAATCACTAACGACGACGGGCACCGGTAGTGGCGCAAGCTGGCATCAGGCACTGAACGAAGCCAAGCGACAGTACGAAGCGATCGATCGAGCGCTAGAAGTAAGTGCGAAGCTATCTAAAACCGTAGAAAAGTTGCTAGTGCACAAGCTGTTTAATTGACGGGAAAAAAACACATATATTAGTCCTACCGTTGTTGTTGTTGTTGTTGTTGTTGTCGTTGTTGAGTTTTTTTTTCAATCTTAGATTTATGCTTAAAAGTGACTTTGTAACATGTTTGTTTTTGGGAATATTTAAAACAACATTGTTAACGACACAAGCATTGAGGGAGAGAGAAAATCTCATCCACTGTTGCTATTAACATTCTAATTGTAAGTAATTGCTGAGGGTGGTTACTAATCTATATCTTTATACTCATGTAATAATCACAAAAGTTCCTTACTTACCAGCTTTATCTATAGACAATAAAAGAGATTAATATATTCGATTTCAAACAGCTAGTGTCTACTCTGTATTTCGTCTGCATGAATTCCCATTTAGAAACAATTGTCTCACGTCTTTATTGTTTTTCATCCCATTTTTATTTATATCGCATTAGCGATATACATAAAAATGGGATAATAACAACAATCAACCATCTGCACAATTAATGAGGGGATATCGAAGAGTGGGCACTAATAATACATTAATTCAAGATGGGCCTTTGGCATACATTATTCGTTTCCAGCCTGCAAACCGTTGTTGGGGATTCATCGTAATTCTTGACCCCCGTCTTATCTACAAAATAATAAAACTACGCTTTGAATTGAAGTCATAAATTGTCGTGAAAAATTTGTCAGTTGAAATTAGCTCGTCAATTCTAATTAATATCTAATCAACAAAAACTCCCTTCTGAAAACAAAAAGGCTGCAATTCATAGTTGTTCCTTAATTTAGGAGTAGACTGCAATTTTTCACGTTAGTATTTTTCAATTTATTTAATTTGGTTTTACGCAATCGCACATAGGAAGGAAACAAATTTCTTTTCTGGCGAATAACTCTATTTCACTAAATGACATTTGGGTTCATTTGATTGTACGAAATAACAACGTCGGACGCATGGTGAAGAATGAAAAATATGGCTTCCATTCATCCTCGCCTCGTGCGGCTGCAGTTTTCTCGCTGTCACGATGGTGCTTCGTGTAAAGGCCCATTTATACGTTGCTAGTAGCTGACTTGACAATGAGCAGCTACTGACCCGGTGGACTCGCTTGACAATTGGTTGACTCGCCTTGTCCGTTCACATAGTGTGAGCTGCTGGCGAGAAACTAGATACTACGGCACGGGTTTACCTGGGATGCCAGGCGATTTTTCAAATGTCCATCAAATAGTCAGAAACAGCAATCAGGTCCGAATTTGTCAAATGATTGGTCCGAAATCGACTTCTTTATTGGTAGTTTTCATCTTAGGTTTTCAGTTGAATGTATCATTACACAATTTTATAGAGATTACAGAGCAGTGTTGAGAATAACACCTGAACAAGTGGAAAAACTGTTGAATTTAATTGCTCCACAAATACAACGCCAAGATACACTCATGAAGGATGCTGTACCTGCAAGAGTGATAATATAAATGACATTGATATGCCTTTCTTCTGGAATATTGTTCAGATTGTTGTCGATATTTTTTAGAATCTCGAAAGCATCCATAGCTAAGATAATTCCGGAAGTATGTGATGCTTTAAATGATAGTCTAGAAGACTTTTTAAAATTTTATTCACACGCGTCAAAAATTAAAATAATGAATGAAAATGTACTTTTTTAAATCGAATATGTATTCTGTTTCTTAGAACCTTACTTTTTTTCGCAAGTTGTGAGTGAATTTTGAATGAAAATTGTGCCTGATAATGATTCTATATTAGACATTCTCCAGAAAACTATCTCAAAAAGAAAGCGTGCCCCGCCAGCGTGCAAAACAGAATAACAATGATTTCGTTAAGAAACTATGAGGGTTTTATTTGTTTTTCCAATAATTTTCAAGTCTATAAATATCTTCGCATATTTTCAAATATCTTAAAAATAGAGACATTTCTTTACATTTGGCATCCCTGATTCGAACGCTAAATTCTGTTTTTGACGTTTTGAAGCATGCGAGTGCGAGTAAATTCAAAAAACTTTGAAGTAGCTCGCACGCCGGATCACACATGACAATAACTGGCATGATGTGTTCACACGGTGTGAGTAGCTGCACTGCAGTAACTGACTAGACCGACTCGTATGCTTGCTCGCACCGTCTGAACCCGGCTTAACACATCGTTAATACCAGCAGATTCTTGATACACTGACAGAAATTATAAGTGGCGAACGGCTCGAACATCCTGATACAGTTCGTATAGTTGAGTGCGAGTACCCTCGAATCGCAGCTATAATTTATTTTTTTTTTGCATTAAATTCATTTTATTTATAAACATTTAGAACTATCTATATATATATATATATTTTCTTTTTACATTGTAAGTGATGCAGCTTGTTTGCTTTTCAACTCTGGTACTGTTAGATTGGAAATTAGTTGTAAGTTAAGCACATCGCATATTTTTTTGTTTTCATTACACTACTGAGTAGTTTTGTTGATTTAAATATAAATTTGATAACCTACATAAAATTTAATATCCTACTTAACCTAGTCTCATTACCTATAAAGGTTGTTGATAATAGTATGTTCAGAGTGCAAGCAGTCTTCTCGAAACTTATTTAATTTGGTGGCGAATCTACTTTCCAGTGTTTCAATCCCAGCCAGATCATGGACCTCTGATGTTCTTGTCCAGGGAGGAAGGTTGAGTATCATTCTAAGGAGTTTGTTTTGGATTCGCTGGAGCTTAAGCTGATGCGACTGGGCGCAGCTGCTCCAGATCGGCATACCATACTCAATCACCGGATAAATGATTTGTTTGTAGACAGCAAGTTTGTTACTCAGACACAGAGTGGACTTTCTATTTATGAGTGGGTATAATGATCTTATCATTATACCACACTTAGTCACGATTTTATCAATATGTTGTCTGAATAACAGCTTGCTGTCTAAGGTGACACCAAGATAAGTTACCTCGTTTGACCAATCCAAGGCATTGTTTCCCAAGCTGATCCTGAGGTCATCAGGCGGAACAAGTCGTGGGGATTTACAATATGGAAATATAATGGTCTGGGTTTTAGCCGCATTCACGCGAATCTTCCAGGTGTTATAATACTCAGACAGGACATCAAGGCCCCGCTGAAGTTTTGCTGTCAGAGCACGTGTTATTCGTCCCTTATAGACAATGGCCGTATCATCTGCGAACAGAGACAACTGGCCATCGCCTGGTAAGGGAGGAATATCTGACGTATATATATTAAATAGCAAAGGACCCAGGATGCTGCCTTGGGGCACCCCTGCAATGATATTCAATTCATCTGAACAAATATTATTCAGCGAGACCCTGAATGTTCTATCTGAAAGGTAGTTCCTGATTAGTTTAATCAGGAACATATTGGAGGCGAATGAACTGCAAAGTTTAAAGCCTCTTAAAAACAAAGAAACATGAAACATCAGGAACACTGGAAAATGTCGCTGATGCAGCTTAAAAACCAGACCATCATGCCAGACATTGTCGAATGCCTTTTCGACATCCAACAATGCCATTGCTGTTGTTTTGGCGACTGATTTGTTCCGCCTAATGGTGTTTGTTACCCTAACCAGCTGATGGATTGTCGATCTACCATTCCTGAATCCGAATTGCTCGTCAGGGAAACGCAGCTATAATCTCATCGGCTGATAGATCTTCTACTATCTCCAGATGAAAGCCTTTAGTGACCATGCAAACGAAGACGCACACGTATCCCTTCACATGTGTAGCCTTCTTCCTGTCTATTGGACCCGCGAAATCAACGCCAACCTTTTCGGAAGCCGGAGCCTTATCGCACCTTGCAATGAGAAGATCCCACGTGTGTTGACTTGCACACCTCCAGTCTGAAACACCGTACGCAAATATCTTGCGAACGGGCTCCTAAAATCCAAAATTTTCGACGGATTTGGATCAGCAGAGCAGATGGTCGAATGTGAAGGTTCTCACGGCGTACTGTCTCAATCAAGCGTTGAACAGTTTCATTTTTATTGATATTCCTCACTGCGCAGAAATAAAGAGCCGTTCCACCAAAGATCGTTGTTCTTAAGAACGTCAACAAATTGCGACGCGCGACACAACATCGGGTGAATTTTCCAGTGTATTCACGTATTTCCGCTTAAATTGCGTACCGGTAGAGTTTATCTCACTAACCAGGTTTCGTTCAAACACTGTCATGCGTTCCGGGTTTTTGTTGAGACAAACTAGCACCACCTGATTGTCTGACCACAAAGAAATGTCTTGAAGGGCAGTGTTAATGCAGCCAATAATTTCTTCATCAACCTGTGTAAAAAAGCGCTGCTAGATGCTCCTTTCTGGAATGGTCAACACAGTTTTCGGAACGATTTTTTTTTATCACAATAATATATTTATTTACAATGATGCTACATCCCTCAAAGAGATTGGATCTGATTCACAGCATTGTTGTTCGGCAATCTTGCAGGGCATCATCGCATTCGTCCAGCCTTGGCGACTTTCTGGATGCTGGGTTCGCCATAGAGTTGCACCAGTTCGTAGTTCATTCGTCTTCTTCATACTCCGTTTTCCTGTACACCACTGTAACAACGAGTGACTCCTCTTCAAGCATCGTCCATGCTTCGTGCCCATAGAGAACAACCGGTCCAATTAAGGATTTGTACATGGTACACTTCGTACGGGGTCGGAGTTTGTTGGACCCTAAGGATTTACGGAGCCCAATAGTTTACTGTTGTAAGTTCTAGGACACGAAGCGGATCATAAGGAATATTCCTCCAGAATACACGTAATAGCGGCGTATGGCGTTGATCGACGAGAATCTGTCCGTAAATTTTGCCAAGTCAGTAGTTATTAAAAGGAAAACGAAACCGAACATATAAACTGCAGATCATTTCGGCTGCTGGCAATCTTCATAATATAGTTGAGGGACTGACTAGATACCTTAGCAGACGCATCGAATATAACACGACACTTAATAGTTCTATTCGAATGCCGCAGAACCGCATGATGAGGTAAATATCATTTAATGATACCTGTGAGATCCTTGATGACATTCACTTCTTTGAAGTGTTCAAAACTTTCGTACTTGTCCTTAAAGTCTTGGTACAGCTTCCATATATCTGGATGCTTCCCCCCTTTACGAAAATTAATCCCAGTGGAACCACCCCCAATCAGTATTTTATAAAAAAGTTTGTAGCATATCAGTAAAATAATGAAATAATACAAACGGTTTTCAAGTTATACTTGCAACAAATTTTATTTTATACTTGTATCTGATTGCAAAAAAGGTATATAAAGTTTGTCAAGTTAGTTGTTCTGAAATTGATCCGATACTTTCATTACCGTCAGTCGGAAGGAATTTCAAATCATGTCCAGATCCTGTTCTTTGATATAAGGAAAATATGTTTCAAGCTTAACTTGCTGTAAAAAGTCTTGACAAATGCAGTACAAGTTCCTTATTTATGGTTTTCTATACTGTTTCGTCGTCTGTTCCATCACCATCACTGACGAAAGTCTTCCAAACATTGCGAATGTGTTCAATTGAACATTACATTTCAGATTTGGAAATGTTCGCCAAGGATCGCAAATTTTAGAGTATTCAATAAGATTTTGTGAAATTTTTGTAAATCATTGCCATCTTCAAAGCGAAGTAAATGTACAATATTCCACTGCACAATTTTCCCCTTTTAATGACCAAATTCCGCACTAGGGGGGAATTCCCCACCGGTTGAAAATTGGTCTAGTATATAGAACCATGTTAACGTAAGTGTACTGGAATCCCCTAACTCGCTTACTGACTCTTTCAAAGATAGGTCTGGTGGCCACTTGCCAGTCACAAGACATTTTACCTTCGCTTGAAAATTCTTGTATTGGACTACAGGATGGTGGCTGCAGACACGGATTTCCTGAAAATCGAGGACTATTGGTTTCTGTCGTCGACCCTTAAGCATCTCGTCGTAGTTGGGTAGTTCGCCGTGGTTTATAGTTGACCCTCATGTGTAACGTACATTGTTGTGCAACGCTGCGATTTGCAGTTGAACCACGGAATCATCTCCTATTCCATTGAAGTCTCGCTTCAGGAACTTAGGATTTCCTATGCGCTGCCTCCAACTTCTCCAGGTATACCTTAATCTCAGCTTCCGTTAGCTTGATTACTTCCTCTTCATTTGGGCGAATTATATTCAGAATACGAGTCTTCTTATTTTCAGCTGCGCCACGACGGCGGACAACTCTTTGCACATTCTCCATGGAGACCTGGAGACCAACTTTTCCGTTAACTTCAGCTTCTTCTTTTCCTCCTTGCTTAAGAGAGTAGAGGAATCCTGATGAGACTGCCCACGTGCAGAACCAATACAGGTTTTTCGGTTTACTGCAGCATTGAAACAGTACTTTCCGACATGCTATTTGACGATGGTTGTGAAAACAACCAAGTCTATGCTCAAAACAGGAGGGCAAATCGATACTCTTCTTAACATAATACTCTTCCTAAACAGCACTGCGGAGCCACTTCAAGCCAAGCCTAATGCCTGACATCGGTTACAGCGGATTCACCAGAACGCCAGTTTGGTAATAATTAACTTCATTTAATAGAGAATCTTCAATCAACTTCACTTAGTTGAGGCACTTGTGCTCCCGTGGCCGAGTGGTTAGCGTCATAACTAACATGCCGGGTGTTCGGGTTCGATTCCCGTTCTGGTCGGGGGAATTTTTCGTCAAAGAATTTTTTTTTTTTTTTTTATCTGTATTATAGTGATTTTCAACTCATTTGGCTGGTTCGTCACTTTTACTTCCATTTTGGAAGAATGTCGAGAGTGAGAATTGAACTCGTGACCTTCAGCGTGAGAGGCATGGATGTTACCACTACGCCAGATCGCCTCCCACGTCAAAGAAATTTCCTCCGACTTGCACTGTGATCACGCGTATTCTAGAGCTTGCCACTCAGAACGCATTGCAAGGCGTGTTATTTGGCATAGAAATCTCAACTAAGTACTAATAAAAATGACGCAAGTAATACTACGTTGAGACGGCGAAGTTCCTCTAGGAACGTTAGTGCCATTGAAGAAGAAGAAGAAGTTGAGGCACTTAATTGCTCGATTAGTTATCTTTCTTCAATCGATGAGTCACTTTCCAAAAAGGGGACCGCACATCATAAATTTACTTCATAAAACATCGCTTTAGCACATCGCTCGATGGCGGCTATGGTGCTCACGCCATCAGTTTTTTGACGTAGGGCTACGTTATTCATTGTTATACTGAGGTGTAAGTTTAAAATTTCGAAAGCGAGAGCCTTACATACCTCTTTACTGTCTGAACGGAATGGTATGATAACGACTTCATTCAAATGATAAAATTGTAATGACTTATATGCTTATTACTTGTTGACCCGAAAACTTGTTTCAATATCTCAAAAATTGCAAAAATTGCAATCTAATTCATTGACGATGCTTGCATCTGTGGTGATCGGACGCAAAATCTTGATGGGTACTAAGTTCTGATTATGCAATAGGAAAGGAAGAAAGAATGGGTCAGTGGGAGTGAGAGAAGCGGCCTGAATAATAACATTAGCGCTACTAAGGGAGATATATATGTGGATCACGACTAGTTCGGACTGGCATGCGTTAGTGTGCTTCTCGAGCCTCTGAACCGACAATCAGTTTGATTATTTCATTACAAAATTCTAAAACCTCAAATCTTTGAGAATAACAGAGTACAGCCATCTTCCAAGATCATCTCTGTTCCATTGATTTCGTCAACTGGTGAGTGACTGCGGTAGGGAAATTGTAAGGAATTCCCGGTACACCATTTGTTTATTAAAAACTGTGCCTTGCGTATTACCCATCTTTGCTAGTGAATCCGGCTTCTTATTACCAGGAAAGGCGCAATGGGAAGGAATCCAAATGAAAGTGGTTAGAAAGCTTTTATCAACAAGAATATTCAATGAATCCCTAATTTGATGATCCTCGCGTCTGTTATTTCAAGGAGTGAATGGCCTGGATACTGCTGAGACTATCCGAGAAAATAAAATACTGATCAGATTGTAAGGTGAAAACATTCTTGAATAATTTATGTGGCTATATTTCGAACCAAAAATTCGAGGTGTTATCGACGATCGAAGATGATCTGAAATTTCTCGAATTCCTTCCTTCATAGAAAGATCGAAATTAACAGAAGATTTGCAAAAGTTCGGGATGCTAACATTACTAATGCTTGCATTTGTCCTAATCGGAATGTGTTCCCGAACACGGACACATAATCAAAGCGCCTTGGTAAATCATAGCAGATATATATATATAATAGAATGTAATAATTCATTCTTCCACTCACACAATAAAAAAAAAATTCAGCATTTTGAAAACTATCCATTCACTCATTGAAAATTGATTCAGATGCGACTTCAAACAAATAATTACTAAGCCATCAATAGTCCTACGTCCACTTTGCGGTTATATAACATACTAGCTGACCCGGTAAACGTTGTTCTGCCAAATAATGTATTCCTAGAGAATATTTTGGTTGGAAAAAATAACGAATATATTTCAAGAGGGTTTGTATGTTATCGTTCAGATCTGTAAAATTGATCTGAATGATGATTTTCACAGCGAAACATACATATGCGTACCTCTTATATTCGAATTTTCCCTTTTTTTTTAAATATCCTTCTTATATATATAGTAAATTTTTTCGAATTTTTCTAATCATCTCAAATATTTTCCAAAGTACTCTATCATTGTAATTTGGGTGAAGATAAACTCACAAAATATATGGACGACGTAGATCTGATCAGCCGTTCCCCCGTGATGATGAGTTATACGTACGTTGGAAAAAGTCTCTTTTATATATAAATATATAACCAACAAATTCTCGACTATTTAGGAGCTCAGAACCACTTTTTCCTTCTAAATCCGGAGCAGTCAGAGAAGCATTCCACTGCCCTCCAACCGGTTCGATTGGACCAAAATAAGTTCCTTATTTTGCGAGTTGGCTCTATTTTTTCTCGTTGACATTTGCCCTTGATTTGTTTCTACTGAATCGCGTATCGGTAAAAATAGATTTTCATTTCTGGTTAACACGTTTAGTGCCCCGGTTTTATGGCGACTCTATGGAAATTTTTGAACGTATTAGGGCCATCGTTTCTTATCGTAGTGGAAGGTATTGCTTATAAGCTTATATGCTTATATTTGTAAGCTTTATTATCATATGTTATACTGTCTGTGACCAGTGACTGACATGGCAGTCAACCATTTTACTAAATTACATTTCGTTTATTTGATTGTATGAAATAACAACTATACGCGTTGGAAGCACAATGAAAAATGAAAAATGGTTCCATGGCTACCGTTCACCCTCGCCTCGTTCGGCTAGTTTTTTCGCAGGTTGCGTTTGATAATACATTGACACAAATTATTCGTGGAGAACGGCTTGAACAATAGTTATTGGTGGATAAAAATATTCATCAAGTGAATAACATTGTTGATTCATCTATCCCAGAAAATTTGGGGATAGTGGAGAGATTTGAACAATATAAATATAACTAAAATTTAGACAACGAATCTAGAGAGGATGGCCGTGCAAGTTGATGTATTGAGAAAAACGAAAAATCGTACAAGTTATTGCCAAAAGTGCGCTTAAGATTTGCATTGTAACACTCAGTCATCAGTCATTAACATATACATAACCATTTTTTTGTCCATGTGGTTCATTCATAACTGTTCATTCATGCAACGATCACCTTTGCCCAAAATATAAATAGAATTTCAAAAAAAGTCAAACGTCACGGTATCCCCTAACATCTCCCGTAAAGTTGTCGACGCAAAATTCACCTCCTGCTGCATGCTGCATGAAAAATCAGTCGGAAAAGCAAGCACGTAACTTGAACCACTTCCATCCGGTGCACAAACACAAATCATTACTCACATCAAACCTATCTCATTCGCAGACCCTTCACAGCGTACAATCGTTGGTACAACAAACGCCGGCCTTGAAGCAGCTACAGCGTGACCTAGAGGAAACGAACTTTCAGGCAATTCCACTGGTGTCTCTGCCGACCCATGTGGGCCGTCAGAATGGTACTGGTATTGATATGAATGCGAATCAGACTAGCCCCAACGGCTTGGGGGTCGTCGTCGTGGCCAATGGGAGCGGTTCCGCTGTAGCCGGACTGCAGCTGAACCAACCCGACTTTATCGACTCGACAGCATAAGCGCGACGCGTGAGAGGTAATCGTATGCTAGGTTATTGTTTTCTTGTCCCGATGTCGAGATAAATTGTGTACCATTAAGTGTGAGTTGAGAATACTGGATGGTGAGTTCTTACACTTATGTGTTTAGTTGTAGTCGTGACCGCGCATGAAAAGTATTGTGATCAAAATCTTAGTAGAGACAAATAAATTATTTCCAATTTACAACCCTAGCTAACCAAATTCAGATAGTTCCATAGGAAGACACTTAGCGTGAACATAGAAATAAAAAAAAAGAGCAGGAATTTAGTGTTTCAACGTTTCCCTGGTAGTGTCCTAAGTAGATGTTAGAAGTTCCAGACCTTGATAGCAGTTGAAATAGATAAATTTTACCGACTTTCCACAAGCTCGGCAATTTTAACACCACCAGTTAGTCGACACGTCCTTTTTCAATACAACATACCACTTAAGTAAATGAGACCTAGTTGCATTTTTTGGTGTTTTATCGTACAATCGTCAATTGAAAACTCAACACAAGCTTCCGCGTCGTCGGTTCGGTTTGTATTTTCTCGACTTTCATGACGTTCAATAGAGGCACAATCAAAATTCGTTTTAGGCACTCCAAACGCCTGCTTATTTCCGTCAAGGCTCAAAACACCTGTGGAGCCCACTGATAGGACCTTTTCTCGGATTTTGAGAAAAGCATCTCTACTGTCTAATGAGAACACAAACTACACACGTCATTTCCCGCCAGCCAAAAGTTGTTTTAGATCCCTACTTACACTCACTATAGGAGCAAATTCTAGCTTTCATTTGGTTTGCGCAAACGTTCAAACATCACGAAGACTAGAAGGTTTTTTATTCAAAATGTGGCGTCCAAAAGTCGAGAAAATATTCCACGTGCAACCCATTTTGCGATGATTCGATATTAGTAAATATCTCCAAATCAAGTTCTTATGCAAAGTTATTACGACAAAAACTACAATTAAAAAATAACAACAAAAAGAAGGATTAAGCAGAGGACGTCCATTTTTTACAACCATGTTAAGAGTAAGTGCGATATTAACGGCCTTCAGATTACACAGACTGGTTTTTTCTTGTTTTTTTTTACCACAAATTATCCAATAAGACGGCCACTGTTTTGTGTTGCCTTCGTTCGTTCGTTCGTTCGTATTGTACAATGTGTATAAAGCCGCCCTTCCATTCCCGTATTTTACGTATGGATCTTCACTAAATTTAGATGATATGAACCATTTTAATGAAAAAAGTCCAATAACTAGTTCATAAGTTCGGCACGATTATAGGATATCAACCTTCTTTTGAGGCGAATAAAATGCGAAATAGTGGTTGAGAAGTAAACCGTTGTCGTTGAAAAATTACACGCAGACACACAGGAAATGCCATTCAACATGTTTTGAGAAACAAAAAGTAATCTTTAATTATAGATCCAATAACTTATTGAATCGATATATGATACCTACTACTATGAACAATAAAAGTTTCTATGAGACTTATTATTACCAATGCAAGTGAAATTGTTATCCTATATCACATTTTTCCTGTCTTTTATTGTTAATTTCATCGTTATGATTAGCTTCCAATCAAAATCCCACAATCGCCTCGAGATAACACGATAACTTAATGATAAACACACCCGCCAAAAATGATGAACAGCGGCAAAACGTGAGCCGCATAAGTTTGGGAGTAACATTTCCGATCGTGTCCTTCCGGCAAATGCTTGAAGCATACCAAGGAAATCGTTCGCTACAGTCGGTTCTGAGCACTAAAATTAATTTACTTGCCCCTGGGGACAATTTGGCAAATCATTGTGCTCTTTTGTTGAACCTACAGTGAGAAGAGGAAATTTGATTGATTTTTATTATCCCATTAGTTTTTTTAGGCTCATCAGCATTTAGCTGTAACAGAGCATAATTTTAATCGTGTACATGTCATATGTTTATCATATCTATAAACAGAACATTACACAGTAGCTATTTTTCGGCGTAAGAGTATTCCTTTTGTTCCAGTTAGACCACCGAACAGCGGAGACAGATGATATGATCATTATTGAGTTATTAATAGAACAGCAGCCCGATGTTTCTTGCAAAGCAGAGCAGTTGTATGTATGAATCGATCGTATTTCGACCATGGATCGATTTCCATCGCTGATGATTGTTGCGTGGACGTAGTTATTCTGTAACAATACAAAGATGGTATATGAGGGAACTGAGTTTTGAACTCACGATAGATCGCTTACTAAACGAACGCGCAACCAATGTGGCTACGAAGACCTCCTATTTGATTGATGTAGCACATAAGAAAACATGTTGTGACTAATAGGACCTGGAGCACGCATATCTATCGTGGGGAATACAGCACGTGTTAATGGGTGATCCCGTTGGCTTTGTACCACTCCAGGACATCCTTCAAATAGTAGCATGAAGCTAGATCCGGCCAGAAGATCGTAGGGTCCCTGTGTTGCTTCAACAGAGGAAGCAGACGCTTCTGTAGACACTCCTTGAGGTAGATGTGCCTGTTTAAAGACCCGGTAGTCACGAACGGCGAACTCTGTTTGCCACCTGAGCAAATCGCTTGCCAAATAATGTATTTTTTGGCAAACTTTGAAAGTTTCTTCTTCCTTGCTCCCTCCGGAACATCAAGAACATCCGTAAGTCCACCACCATTGTCTTATCATCCATGATGAGACAATCGGCCTTATTCTGCGTGGCGTGTGAGGTGAGATGACAATTGTCACTTATGTCACGCGATTCCACCAGGCGTATGCCGTGAGAAATCTCACTTGAATGAACTCTCACTTTATTCCCGCTCTCAAATATACGTGACGATTGTCACATGAACTGGGATTTCTAGGTCACAATCGTCGACATGTCTTGAGGTGTCGACAGTGCATGAAAACAAATGAAAAATTGAAGAGGAATAATAAGTGTTTTTTGGGTCGTATAGAATCGATAGTAATGGTATTATATGTATCAATAAATTCAATTTATTTTCAATTTTCACAGTACGAGAGACAAATTGCAAGTAGTTTGTTTTTTTTTGTTGTGAAAGCGGTAGTGAGTCTGTTATTCCTCAATTGGACGAATAAGCACACCGAAATTATTTTCATTTCATGAAATCTATTTATTTTCTCTAAAATGTATCTATCACATGGATCTTGTGTTTCATCTATCTATCCGCGAGTCATCGTCACCGAACTGCATATCCATTTCAGAAGCCGTGGTATATGCCCGAGCCGGAGCCAGAGCAACAATTTAACACTGAGAGTGCAGAGAGCAGCAGCAACTACGACCAAAACAAACAAAAATGCTAAACTTTACAGGATGCAATCAACTGTTTCACCAAATCTAAATCAAATACTTGCAAATTCGGCAGAATGTCCTGATACACTAACAACAGGCCAGATTAAATCAGATCTATAGATACGGAGCGAAACAAATAAAATTCTGGGATGCCAGATGTTTTTTCTCAAATATATGCGATAAAAATTTGAAATATTTGTAAATATGTGCTAATGTCTGACATACTGACCAGCTTCGTTTATCATATGGAATCAATAATGTTTTGTCACTATTTTAAATAGCCTGCAGCAGGAATAAAAGGTTGTGATAAAAGTTAAATGTCTGCAAATTCGTGAACACATGTGCGAATGTGGCATCTTTGATCAGATTTGGCAACCAGCAGAATGAACGCCTTGTCACTTGCTGTTCATCCTCTCACATACATCAAATGAACCTCTCACGGCATCCGAAACGACTGTAGGAATAGAGTGAGGAGAGTTGCGTGATGGTGATGTGACAATTGTCATCTCACCTCACACGCCGCGTAGAATCAGGCCGAATGAGGCTTCGTCGGCATCTGGATGCACAGTTTCCGGGCCCGTGACTTTCCCACTGTATTTTGCCGTTCGTCACGATTTGTAGCCCTCTGCACTTTGTACGTATGCATTCCATACCGGTCCTTGAATCTCTTAACGAAAGACTTGGACAGATTTATCCTTTTCGCCACATCCCTGACCGAACCATTCCGTTTAAACTCTTTCACGACACGCTTGTGATTTTGGTGACTAAGAGAGCATCAATTCTGACCGCATTTCTCCTTCCGTTCGATGCTCAGAGTTTCGTAGAGTTTCGTTGACTGCACTATTCCGAGTTGTTTTCCAATGTCCGTGAGAGAGTTAAGGATTTTCCAGGTGCTTGTGCACGCCACGTTGCTTTTTGGGTGACGCCATTTTTTTTCAGTTTTCAAAAAACTGACAGCGATAAAAATACAGTAACGTTTGTATTAAAAAAATGGACATTTTTCGGATGGTGATGAAACAAACTAAAACAGATAATTGAGTTTGATCAATTTCTCATGGAAGGTAATTATGTTAGCTTATTTGCAAAAAAAATCTAGCCTTTGCGAGCAGCCTTCTGGCAGTTAACCGGAATTTATGCCATGGAGGACGAAAACATGCGTGTTGGGTGTTTTTAAGTTCTTTCTTCGTTTTATTTATCAATTCCTTCTCAGTTTTCGGAGTAAATCTTACGCTACAGATTTGCCCAGAAATTCCCGATGGGACGCAGCTGGGGGACATTGGGTGGATTCGCCGACTTGGGTACCACATCAATATTCAGCCGATCCATCTCCATCTCTTCGAGTAGTGGGCCGACGCCAGATCCGTCCAGAACACCGCGTCTTCGCCCTTATGGTATTTCTTGATGAACGACGCAACTTCCGGCAGGCACTTCGTACTCGCGTTATCGCTGATTGTCAGCCACAGCATCACCTTCTTGGGGAACTTGGTATGTGAAAAAACTTCGGAGCTCACCTGCTTCGTGAGGGAAGTAAAATACCCTGCCAGTCGTTGCCATCTGTAGGGTCTTGAAGACAAACACTATTGACCTATATTATTGAATACATTGGATCGAACAGAGCAGAGAGAATAGGAGATGGAGAGAAAAGGGGATTGATAGAGGAACAGTGCAAGTGACCAGACGTATGTTACATCGGGGGCTGATTTATAGCGAAAAATAGAATATACGAAACATATACGAATTGATGCTTATTATTATCATCATTATCCGGAATAACTTCCTACACCATCCAGGGTGAGATAGTTCTCGTCGTCCTTCACCACCGCCACGTCGAGATTCGCCGGGAAAATCGACTTGACCATCTTATTCAGCCGCTGCCGCTGCCGCTGCGTCATTGTCTGCAGCTACGAGACAAGTGGACGGGAGTTCCGCTTCCTGACATGTATGTCCATGTTCGCCAGGTACTTTTTCACTGTTTGGCCGGTTGCACTGACCTCCCGGCCAAGCGCACGCAGCGATGTAGCCACTTTTCCCTCGATCTTCCTCTTCAGCATCCTTTGGAGCTTTTTGTCACTCAGGGTCGTCGGTCGTCCGGAACCGGACTTTCCTTCGATGCTCTGATTATTGTCCAATAGCGCCAAGATGTTGTAGATGCCGGAATGAGCATGAGCATGCCGCATGATGTCCGTTTTCGACGTGGCGGGGTACCGTTCTTACAATGCGCACACTTCTGAACTGAGTAGCTTCACAGTTAGAGTTCGACTGATAAAACTGTCATTTTTTTCCTGCTGACTCATGGGTTACTATGATTGATGCTGCATGGGTAGCTTCCTCAGTGCATATGAAGGTGAAGGAAATCCATGAAACCCATTTTTTTAATGCAAACGTTACAATGTATGTCCTTCATTTAATTATTTATCTGCAAGCTAAATGCGGACGCGTTCGGTTAGGTCAACATGCTTTCTTCTGCTGGTATCTCTAGATATACTTTCATAGAGCATGTGTACCCTGGTGTAGAGCATAGTTTGAGCTATTTTTAACCATACTTATCGAAAAGTAATTCTAAATTGATCATTAAGAAATAGAGGATTGATTCAGCAATATTTTTTTAACCGACCACTTATGGTTAGCGTCACACTATCACACACATATCATACCGGGGGTTCGAATTTGATTCTCGTTCTGGTCGGAGGATCTATCGTCAAAGAAATGTCTTCCATTTTCCACTGTGGTCACGGGTATTCTATAGCTTGCCACTTAGAATACTTTCAAGGCTTATTATTTGGAATAGAAATCTCAACACATTCGGACCCTTTTTTTTCCTTGATTTCTAATATTTTGTGTAAACCTTAAAAACAATCCTGAATTCATCCTGGTTGTTAGTTGGACATTGAAGTATCATATGAGCGTGTTAGAAGTGGGCATTGATGCGATTACGAATGGTTAATTCGAATTTTTGAAAATTGCCTTTTTGCCCAAATGTGCCCCATGGGTGGTGCAGTTTCGGACAATCCTGGGGCACTTTTGGACATGCTACTCTCTTCCTGCTTGCTACTTCCGCTCCAGTAGGTGAAATCATTCGAGCATTCAAAATCCTTGTCCAAAAAAAAAACGTTTCTGGAGAATGGATAGCAACCTGTCATTTTGAATCCAGCTAGGATATTATTCGGACTGTAAGAAGCTTTATAAGCCGGCACAACTATACCTGCAAGGTCGTGTATAGAAAAAGTTTTTCCAGAATGGTGGTGGCCAATAGTTCTGAGAAAATGAGAGCTTTTGCTTGAAAGGGCCCATTACTGAAACATCCAGCAACTGTAAGGGATGTGTGACATAAGGTGTCAAAGATACATGAATTATGGCATTTTCTCGGCAATATTTAATTGTTTCCAAATGGCTTTTGTGATTGTTGGGCAATAGCACAATTGATTCGATTACGCTATCTTTTACAAATGTTCCGGAACATTGAAGAACACTTTTCCCGTCATCCAACCGCTAGTTTGGCAATTGACAAAGAAAATGGACCCAGGTGGATCACCTCTGAGCATAGAATCATGAAAACGTTCCGTTTGAAACTGGTTCGACAGTTCGTTCCATCTTATATTCATTGGCTCTATCGGTTTTCTTTTTGTAGTTCCGAATCATCATTAGGCCTGAGAATCAGACTGAATTGATATTTGTTAGTAAACAACAATCAAACACAAATTTGGTGAGGTATTAAACAGTGTCCGAATGTGCCCCCCCTACCGATGTCCGAATGTGTCCCACCACAAGCCGAAGATAACTCATAATTTTATCTAATAAATAGACCTTTGTTTCCCCGTTGTATGCCCGTTTTTTCATTACATATTAGTTACTAACCATGGTGGTGTACTTAAATTCCTAAATCGTTCAGAAAGGAGTTGATGAAATACCTACAACTTCAAGCTCAAATGTTTCGAAACGTGTATGTAAAAGGGCACTCTGTTTTCGTAAGTAATAAACGACCAGGAGCTGTCAAACTATATGACAGCTGTTGGTGAAAGGGCTGCTAACTTATTTATATTTTTAATTTGGTTGAAATTTGTACCACTAATTTAATAAAAGCCTTGTCCGAAACTGTCCCCCTTTCCCCTACCACGTTGAGACGGCAAAGTTCCACTAGGAACGTTAGTGTCAATATAGTAGAAGAAGAAGAAGAAGAAACAACCGAATAGCGATGGGCGACGAACGTGTTAAAGAGGATTACGGATGATTACCTTCCAATCACGACTCACTCAAGCATCTGGAAAACTTTCTCCTCCAAAATTTTCCAAAGTCTGCCAGAGTTTCACTCCTAATATTTGTAGTATGTAATTGTTGGTATAAGTGCATTAGTGCGATGCACAAAACTAGCGCGTTTTGTTCCGTATTAAATTTATGTAATAAATTGGGAAACACCTGAGCGTACATGAGCGTGATATTTCACCGATTCATGTCATGTTCAGAGATAAAAATATTTGATGATATTATCCAACATCAACCATTGCTAAATTACTAAAGTTTCATTTTAGACTTCGGTGTATGTTTGCCTTAAAATCGGTCTGACTTGAAAAGTTAACACAATTACAATACATTTATTCGAAGCCAGGGAAATTACCCATATCGAGCCATTTCGCTCCCTTATTAATTGTGGAGAAGTAATCTGTCAACCAAAGTTTCCACAGTTTCTGCGAACGCCAATAACTGTCCCTCGAAGCTTCAGCCAACTTAACAATCCTCTTTATTCCACGCGGCGAATTACCACTTGGTGAGATTTGAAGCGGCGTCCTCATATGTTATCGACTCGGGTAACGAATAGAAAGAGAAAAGTAAGGTGACTCCCACAATAAAACGAGAAACTCTACTATCTCACAATCCGAATGAGTATGCTGTGTGCTTGAGGGTTTCATAACCCAACTCATGCAGTTTGTGTTTCATGGAAGGTGCAACGTGCTATCTGGTTTCGTCGTGCAGAAGAATCGTTCATTTATTCCCGAGTAGATGTGTTTAAGTTTCAGGTTTTCTCAGAGATCATTTTCAAAATAATCGGAAAAGGTACATCTGATTTATTTATTTATTTATTTATAATACCAACAGACCTTTACATATATGTCCTAATGATATATTAACTTAAATCTAAATAATAACTCTTTGCGGTCGTATTAAATTTGGGCATGGGTGTCGTACTGGTCGGAATTATTTTTCCTTAAAGAAAGAGTGATACGTGCAAGATTATGAAAAATGAACATTTTTTAAATTTCAGAAAAAGCTTAAACTGATACTTGGTTGAGTAAAATATAAGATTAGCATAGTTTCATGCTGTGGTGGCTGAGAGCAGACAAACGACCAGAACGGTAAAAAAGGTATGGTGGCTGAGAGCAGACAAGCGACCATAAAGAGTTAAAGTTATGCTTATTGTCTAAGAACGCCGACGAAGTTTTTTTTCAAACAAGAACGTGATAAGTGGAAGTCGAATGATAAAAAACATCGGTTGAGCATTCGACACATACTCGCTACGGGCTCATTATACCCGTAATTTGTGCGGGAGTGGTGAAAACAAATAAATGTGTAATAGCGCAGGTTTTTACAGCGAATGTTGAAGTTTATAGTTTGTAGAAGTTCGGAACACTCGATGTTTGTTAGAATTAGATCCGATAAAAAAGTCGCCTTAGCTACATCTCTGCGTACGCTTAGCAAATCCAGCCCAATTAATTTGCAGCGATTATCGTAGTTAGGCAGACTCGAGGGATCATTCCAGTGTAAATTACGCAAAGCAAAACGGGCAAATTTACGTTGAATCCTTTCGATTTTTTTTCGATTTGGTCTGTTTATTGTTCTATTTTATATTCATAAACCACACCAAATGGTAGCACAATTAGCGTCAACAAACAATAATTTTGGTCCCAACATTTTTTAATACATCTTCGAACATACTCTAAACTCTAGGTTCGAATAGTTGACTAAATCTCAAAAGACATAAAGAATCGTCAAAAACCCTCCAGGTCGGGATCCTTTCTCAAGTACTATATGTCCTTTACAATTTAGAAGGTGGGTTCAGAACCACCGACCCCTATATATTATGAATGCTTAATGATCTACGGGTATTGCTATTAATCAGAAGGGGTAGGTATCCAACTGGAAACTGGTAACGTTTTAATGACATTCATTGTAGTTGTAGGCATAGTAGGCCTTTATTGTTCACTGCAATGGAATTCCGCTAAGCAAAATGTCATCAATTTTCGATAACTTTACCAGTTACAACCGAGAGTCGCGGCACATCAGCTACGTTTCCAAAGAACCCCCAGTAGTCAAATTGGAACCCTGCCGGAAGACCATAGCCTAACTCGTTCGTTTATTCCAGGGTGAATGCACTCAGGTTCATGAACTAGCACTGCCCGAGAGATGCAATTTCATCAAAGGCACAGAATCCTGCAGAAGTGAAGTGTATTACTTCGATTACTCTTACTTTTTATACTGCACAATAGGTAGCGAAAATGAGGAGGCTTTCACCCTGGGGATTCTACTGCTTGTGATTGTTTTGCTGTTCTACTTCATAGTGCTCGGAACAACGGTGGATAAGTTGTAAGTAAACGATTTCTTGTTACGATCAACTGTAATAATTGGGAACCAAACGTTTGTCGTCCCAGTTTCTGTCCAGTACTGGCCGTGATTGCCAAAACGTTCCGCATAAGTGAAAGCGTTGCGGGGGTCACCATCCTGGCTTTCGGAAATGGTTCGCCGGATCTGTTCACGGCGGTTAGCCGGATAGATAGCGACACGGAGCTCATGTTTGGTGAACTGCTAGGAGGAGGTGCGTTTGTGGTCGGTGTAATTGCGGCCTGTATTATACTGTTGAACCCGTTCGAGATCCCGGAATTTGGAGTCACGAGAGATGTGTTGTTTTTCATTTATTCCGTCGCGTGGATCAGTGCTTGTGCTTACGACCAACACTTTAAGCTGTCCGATGCGATCGTGGTGATTGTCATATACGTATGCTATCTGGTCGTTGTGTTGGGGGAATTCTTCTGGCTGAAGAGACAGATGCTGGCCGTGGAATCGAGAAGTATAGGAAATTCAACATCGAGCAGCCGTTTCTCCAATTTCTTTAATGTCTCTGATTTTTAGTTTCCATTGCAGGAGAGATTCCAAGCGAGGTTGCACTCTACAGAGAACTTCGCGACGAAACTGAAGTAATAATTCGTTCCCGGTCGCAACCCGGTTCAGAGCTGGATATTACCACCAACAGAGTGAGTGAATTTTTCGAGGATGGTTTTGGTATTCGGTTTGTTCCCAAAAATCATCGTCTCTTCCGGGACTTTTTGGAGCACATAAATCCACTGGATCGGGATGATTGGAAGAAGTCAGGCTGTCTGGCCAGGACGTTTGCGATTATGAGGGCACCCATACTGTTTTTCCTGCTATTGATAATTCCTGTAATGGATTATACCGTTGAACGACACGGCTGGACGAAATTACTAAACATGATACACTGGTTCACCCTACCATTGATGATTTTAACGGTGAACGGATGTAAGTTAGAACAAACTTTTATTAACAGAAGCTTGATTCGGTTTGAATATTTTTCAGTTCTTCCTCTGCCCCTGCTGAGCCTTCCAATTTGGGCGTTGTTATTAATAATTTCCCCAACGCTTATGTTTTTGGTTTTTCTCACATCGAGAACCGATCGACCTCCTGGCTATCATCTAGTCTACGCTCTGATGGTCTTTGTGGGATCAATCCAAATGATCTACGTGCTTGCCCAGGAGATAGTCAGCCTGTTGGTCACATTGGGTCTTGTGGTGAAGATGTCCAAATCAATGCTCGGTCTTTCGGTGCTTGCTTGGGGTAATAGCATAGGAGATTTGTTCTCTAACATCACCCTGGCCAAGCAGGGCTATGGACAGATGGCCTTCGCAGCTTGTTTCGGTGGACCTTTGTTTAGTAAGTAAAATAACGTTGACACATAGGTCAGTGCAGGTTCAATTACGTGACTTTCAGATCTTTGTTTGGGACTTGGAATCACCATGATTTTGAAGGCAGCCAAAAGAATGGATCATATAGCTTTCGTAAGTTGTGTTGCAATTTTATGTATGACTGATAAACATTTAGACGGATATTTTCGCTACTTACAGTCTCGCGAAGGTGCTATGGGCGAGAATTGTGAATATTTTCTCGTTCAATTGCTGGGAGCGATTCTTCTGGCGTTGTTGTATACCCAGTATCAGGGGCGCCAAAGTGTTGCCTTCATCATGATGATGACTTACTGCGTGTTCTTGCTGTTTTGTCTGCTAGGAGAGATGAAAGTGGTCCATCCCTACGGAACGGATCATTTCAACGAGGGAGAAAATCCATAAAAACAATTGTATGCGTTGTACAGTTTAATATTAGATTTTTAAAAATGTTACAATTACAATGCGCCTTTAGTTAGTTCTGCGGATTCGCGTATGCGTTATTGCATTACATCCGGAATCGGGATTCAAATCAGCTGTGCGTTACCCATGGCGAGGGGACTGCTGGTGCAGCCAATGGGTCCCCAAGTCTGTGAGGGGGCTCCATGCGAAAATAAAATGTAAGAAAGTGTGCGACAAGCGTTATTGGCTCACCGGTAGTCTTCTCGCCCTGGCGTTACCATATATTTTGGTTTTACTTTCTAAGATAAGGTCAATTCAGCGACTTCGCATATCATTGAAGCTTGGTTCGCTGGTAGAACAGTGCGTTTCGCGAATTTGTTGCAATCAAGTGCTGTTAATTGCGATAAGGTGAAGTGCTTAAGATACTTGGGTGCAAAAAATATTCTAAACTATCAAATATAGCTTTGTTTGTAGCTATTTTTATTGTCAACAACGAAGTGATCATGCCGGCGCTAGAAGTCAATAAAGATCTCCAGAAAGAGCGCAGCAAATGTACTTTTGATCGAGAGGAATTCGCTGCCTGGTGGGCAGGAGGGGAGGATAAACTTCAGGAGAAGCGATCAAGAGGTAGGCGATTGACAATATTAGTCGAGAAAATTTGAACCAGTTGGTTCGCAAAACAAAATTCGAAACAAATACAAACAACATTTGCATGTACCGGAGAGCAACTGTGCAAAAAAAAAAAGTGTGTTATCATGTACAGGGTGTCAATATTTGCAACGTATTATCCAAGACGGGTCTATGGTACTAGGTGAGGCCGTTTCGTCACTAAGTTGGTTAGGGGAGCGGTATATGAAAACAGTACGGAAGAAAGCAGAAGGTGATTTTTTTCCTTGAAGTGTGAAAGAGACAGACTGATCACGAGCGAGCTTGGGCACAAGCGTATTGTGTTTTGTTTACAAACAAAACACAGTAGACTTCCAAGATGACTGAAGAGTGGTTTTAGCAAGTTGGCCCACCTTAGGATATACTTCTACGCGCCTTGGTATTATCTTGATGGGTCTATTTTTAGCTGTATTTTAAGAAAGTTCCTAATCACGGGTGTCGTTATAGATAATGGTGAGTTAAAAATATGTTCATAGTAAAGGAATGTATTTCAGAAGATGCTTTTCATTTTTTCTTTACAAGAAGCGTATCAGGGTTGAAAATTAGATCGTGAATCGCGGGTTACGTATATTGTATTTTCGATTTTGTTTTATGGTGCTTTGTTGATACTCATGTCTCTCATATGTGCCGAAAAATTCGACCATTCAATCATTTAAATTTCGACAACTGCTATTCCTTCCCGAGATGGACAATAGAACAGTTTCATTAGATGTTCCATAATTTAACAGATTTTAACAGAAGTCCCATCGTCGTCAGCGGCGACTTCAATGCTTGTTATGCTTTTACAGAAAAAAAAAATCATTTGATACGAAGAATTTGATTTTCATTGATAATTTTGTTCCAGCAAATAAGTTTTTTTACCGTCGCAGAAAAAGTGTCATTTTATGCAACAAGAGAAGATGTTGCTAATTTATATATTTCAACCTAATTAGTAGAACATTATTCTTTCGTTTAATACTAACTTAAAAATAACTTTCTTACTCGTGTAAAACTTCTTGTTCTAATTCACAATTTTTTGTTTTGCGTTTTTTTTATATTTGCTTCATGTAAACTGACTGTCAAACTCACCTTCGAAAACCCGAATCCTTAGGGTGTTCATACACTGTTTGGCCGAAGCCAAATATTTGACTCTTTTTGACAAATAACAATTGATCAACGTGTACTGATCAAATATATTCGACACGACACAAATATTCAGTTATAGAATGCCTAAAATATTTTTTCGGTCTGTTCGTCAAACCTAAATATTTCAGTTGAATCTTTTTCCATGTTCGATTTATGACATTGTTTGCCACTGTTGAAAATTGGAGAGTGTCTAATAAAAAGGTGTTTGTACAAATTTCAATTCAAACTTCATCTGTCAAAATGTGCCAAATATTCGACCTCCGGACAAACACCTTCATTCACATCCAAAACGCTCTCTTTCCATCAAGAATGCAATGTGTGGTGCACAATACCACTACAGTCAGCAGCGTGCCCCAGCGTACAGAAAAAAATTGATGGGTCTGAACCTAGGGGCACGGACGGGATCTTGACATAGGACTGTGATTGTGTGTAGTGATTGCATTTAAATTGAGTTTTTCATTGTTCAAAACCTGTATTTTTTCTCTTTTAATACATCAAATTGATGCCCTGGAAAAACCGTTTTCTGTATGTACTTATATCCTTTAAATGGGTTAGATGACATAACGTGGTAGAATTCGGTACCACATTTTGTTAAAAAATGTACCCAAAAATACCATTACTACCCTTTTCTTCTTTTTTATCAATCATGCAGAAGAAGACAAAGAGTCATCATGTATCATTTTTAAACACAAGTCTAAATAGTTAAGACCTACATAAATAAAAGCCTGAGTCAAATCAATCTATGACTACAAAATATATTATAGATCGAAATAGCATTATCTCCTTCGTTACCACGTTGTCCGGAACATTGTTTGTAATAATCGATTTTCTAAATCAGCAGCCATTTAAATTCATTTATTGCATTTTTACATAACCAAACAACAATTTCCTGTCTAATGATATATATCTTTTTATTTTTATAGCACAACATATGTCGCAATAACCATTTTGAGTAATATGCGTTTGAAAACTCTTAATAAAACGTTACATTTTTAGTAGAGTGACCCCCCTATATAGAAATCAAAGACATAGTTCTATGTCAAAACCGCATAAAACTTCATAAAATTTCGTCTACCATCGCGACTTTTAGGTGCGTTGCTCGGGTTGCTTCGGCAGTTTTTTGACCTCGATGAGAAGCAAAGAAGCGCAGGTGTCGAAAATGTTGGTTTTTGCCTCCTGGGTATTCAATTTCTAAGTCTCAAAACTAATAAAAAAAACTATGGATGGGTTATACCTATGATATAACCGCAAGGTTGACGTAGGACTGCCGTTGGCTTAGAAACTATTTACGAAACTATTTACGGATTCAATTGCAAACAAATCACAATTTAAGTCAATTTATGCATTATGGTAGTAGTTACTTTTCATCACCAGTAACGATTCGATGAAAACAACCCTTTCTTTCATGCCGTTGGAGCAGTTGTTCGCACGTGAAAAAACGGCGTTCGACGTCTCGTGGTTTCAATTCATACGACACCCAATGTCCTTTCTTTCGGACATTCTCATTGCTTTTGAACGATCGGATTTGGTTTGCTGAGCTACTCCAAGTGTATCTGCAAGTTCTTATTGCGTTTGTAACGGATCTTGATCGAGTTAGCCTTTTCAACCTTTTTTGGCGATTCGGAACGTTCTTCGTCTTCCAAGTCAAAATGACCACTTTTAAACCGTGAAAACCACGTCTGACAAGTTCGCTCAGTTGGAGCATGGTCACCATAAAGTTCCACCAAAATGCGATGACTTTCCGCAACTTTTTTAATTCATATTGAAGTAATGAAGTAACACTCCCCGCAAAAACTCTCTCGTTGCTACGAAATTCGACATATACGAAGTGGCAAAAATCTATGTTGTTTACGCTTCAACTCTTTTTGATATATACTGAAAAAGATGCGCAATGACAGTAGCTTTCCAACGATGGGGTAACTTGATTATTATTCACTGGAATAATAATCAAGTTATTACCATCTGTTGTAAAACCGAAGAAACTTACCGATACACCTAATATTATAATTTCACGAGGGGTGGTCCATTAGACACGTTATAGCTAATTCAATGAGAAAACAACATCTCCCACTCTTGTCACACTCGATCCATAGTACAGCGGTCTTGAACTATAGTACAATTTTGCCGGAAACAATAATCCTCTCTAATCATGTGGCCGTGGTGGCCAATGTTACCCCGCATGAGATTTTAGTATCACAAGTATCAACTTTTTTGATTTATTATTATGAAATAAAAAGTAAACTCGACAAAAAAAATTGACGAGATTGTGGAAAACATCCTAAAGACCGATGCTGACACAATGAAATGGTTCAATTTGAGGGGCTCAGAATGAAAGGGGTGTAAGTGATTGGTCGATGTCTCTTTAGTTAAGAACTCAACTGCAAAAACGTTCCAATTTGAGTTTGCTGTAGAATCCGATGAATGAGGTTCTGACCTATCTTCCACATTGTCCGATACAGCTAGGAATAACCATCATAGAAACGTTTATCGATCCCTAAAACTTCTATTTTCCAAGTTTGAATGCATTTGCCTGATTAGTTTTCGAGTTGTTCAGCCCTCTCCTCCTTTAGAGAAGGGGAGGAGTGTCAAACCACTTGTCACGGCCAGCAAAGAAATATGCAAAACACACAACACACATTTTATTCTTTAAAAACACTTTATTACACATAAACAACACTGAACAAAAGTCCGCAGCTGATGGACCTGAATCCCCACCTGTGAAGAAAGAATAATTAGTTTGTTATACAAATGTTAATGCATATTGTCACTTACCTTTAAATCGTCATCCACGTATACCCAAACAATCACCTGAAACGATAATTATTGAGAACACATAATTGCACGGCACATAATACTTACCTTTGAGGATAACACAACAATCACAACACAGAAACAATAACAAGCGAATTGTCAAAAGACAGGAACGCATAGAAATGAACCAGCTATACAAAGCGCAATTGTTTATGGCGAATATTCTAGACTATGGGACCAATAAACAAATAGGGCACGAAATGTTAAGAACAGGGTCAGTTGCAATAAACTCTCCGATCAGTATAGGTCAAGCTTTTGACTTTATTCGATCTCATCTCATACAGAGCTGCAATCCATCACCGTCAATGTCACAAAAAAGCTGACCATAGTCACTCAATTCCTCTCACGGTACGTGAGATCCAAATATTCAGTAGTGAACTCACTCTTTTGTTTCTGACACCTAACCAAATGACGGTTGGTTCCAATGCCTCTCACTGCCGATCGCTCTGTTTACAACTTTACGTTACGAGAGCGGTGGTTGTGGCGTATGATGGCAGTAGAAATGTGAGTGATCAGACAGTTCCAATCATTTTTTGACAATCGCGACGGTTGTTTAGATCAAGAAGGTGGAGTAAACAGGTTGCTCGTAATTTACACTATTTAGAAAAGACGTATGAGGAATGGCAAGACGAAAGGTTTGGATTTGTTTATGTTATTACTTACGTTGGTATGGTTACATTTGATTTCGTCGAAGGTATTTGAAGCAGTATAATAAATAAACAGTTGTCGTTGAAAATAGTAACCTAGTAACCTTTATGCATATGCTTCCGCCAGCTGGCTCGGCTAATGTGATATGATTTATTCAGGGAATGCTTTGATCGCGGTACCGACAGGGTGCATAATTTGCAGCTTTGTTTTTTTGTGCTGGTTCATAACGGCAATCAACTGTGCCGACGAAACTGTAGCCAATGTTTAGTGTTGTTTGGATACCATCTATGTAAATAAATTCAAATTTACGGGATACGTCCGAACGGCAATTCTGACATTACGTTTTACCTTCCACGTCACTTCATTATCGATTAATCGTGGGGCCATTTTTAAATATTCGATTCATTCGAACAATTGTCTTTCAGTATTCGAGTATTTATTTCTTGCAGTTAAAATGAACAATAATTTATAATAAAAAAGATTATGGTGTCATAATTTTAAAAGTTATATTAAATATAATTTTAAAATAAACATGGTGCAGCCAAAACCATTATTTGAATGAAATGGTATTTAAGTATATTGATAAATTTACCATTTCATAATTATTTGCGGGTCATGAAAATGATCCGATTGGAAACCGACAAGGCGTTTTTTTATTTAGAGTTAAGCCTTACACGAACTATTGATGTTTAGTTAATAAACGTTAGATGAACACAAACATTTCATTTTTTTATAAAACGAAAGAAAATTGCGATCTCAAAGAATCGCTCAAAAATCATTCACTTCCATTGAGGCTTTATTGAGAAACTTCTTATACCGTGTTACAAACTGCGCCACGAACACGTCCAGATGGAATATATGTTTGCTTCCTTGCTGCATCCAGTGTTCATAATGCCCGGCAAAATTCAATGTTTGCGTCTTCAGACTCATATCGCAATTTTAAACCAGATTCGGTACCAATCCACAGATTATTACATTCGATAGAACGCCTTGAAAGCAGTTCGTATAGCCGTTCGCTCACCCCCTCTAGCTTCTGTGGATTTTGTTCGAGGACAATCTGATTGGCGGTTTCTCGATGGAATATTTGCCAGTCAATTTCCGGTACTTCTTAGTTGACCGCGAAGTAGAATTGGCGCACAAAATCAATCTGCACCTAGACACATACTTTTCAATGGTTCTTCTCAGCGCATCCTGGGTATCTTTGGTCAGCTAATCCACCACGGACAAGACGAGTCTCATATTCACTCCACCCACTGGGATCAATTTGATTGATCAAATCCGACACGACCACCCTGTTATATATCACGGCAACCGATGAATTCAACTCGATGTGGTAATTATTGCTGATGGTCCTGATTTCCACCTTCCGGTTCGAGGGCGTTGTGAAGTTTATTATTTCATTGCGTAGCCGTTCCACGCCCGGTTGGTAAAGTTTCCACAGCAGATACATGATGCGAGTTTTCTTACTGGCCCGGAAGGACTGTATAACATGAGATGCGGGAAGTCTCCCTGGGAGCGAAGATTAATCAGATGCACAACTTGCGTTTTGTGGTAGTCCAGTTTGGACAGCTGGCGCGATCGGTAGCGGTCAACTCAGTGAGCCATTATACACAAAAATATTTGATGTATAATACAAAAATACTTGGTGACTTGTTGTTTTCGTGTTGGCCTTTGTCAGAGTAAATGCATCACCTCCAGAGATGCCAGATGATTTTTCTGAAAATCTTCGACAAAAATCTGAAATGTTGATGAAATCTGAGATGCAGATACTTTTGTAACCGCGAGAATAGCAAAGTAATGTTTGAAAAAAGGGGTTTCAAGCTCAGGGAATCAAGTCATAAAGAGAAGAAATACCATATTTCTACAGTCTGCAACTGAAAATATAAGTTTGCAACAGGATAGACAGGACTTTAAATATCAGTAAAATTGTGAACATGTCTGCAATTTTAGTATCCTTGCAATGATGAGAAACAAATTTGGTAAAAAATCGAAGTCGAACAAGTTACAAAATGCATCATTTTGCTAATTTCAAACCCGATCGGGGGCCGGAATAGAGGGTATACGCAAGGCGTGTTATTCCACAAACTAAGTACTAATACAAATGACACGTGTATTACTACGTAGAGTCGGCAAAGTGCCACTAAAAACGTTAAGGCCGTCTGAAAAGTTGAAAAGAATATACATGCCTGAAAACACAATATTCTTCAAATTGTATTTAAAATGAAACTGTATATTCACATCTGGCATTCCTAGTCACAAAGAACGAACACAAAGAGGCGAATGTTGTGAATATAGCCAAACACCAAACCATCAGCTAGACTTTTGAGTGTCGCACTATTCTGACATTTCAGCGACAGGACACTCACCAAGGAGCTCGGATTTCTACTGTCAAGTAGAAGTTCACCATGCGTTAGTGTTGTGATAATATTCTTCTCACACTATTGGACTGACTTTGGGATGGTCACCAAAGATAATCGTAGTACAAAATTTGTTGATTATCTTTGTGTGAGTACCATCACTTGATTCTCACGACAAATCGCAGCTCTGAATTCTCATATCCTCAACATTACTCTGGAACTCTGCTCAGATACCTCTCTGGGCGGAGACACCACCATAGAAACATTTATTGCCCCCTGCCCAAATTTGGTTTCGTTTGTTGGATTAGTTCTTGAGTTATGCATAAATTTATGCTTCATTTATATGGCAGAATGCGATATGATAGATCGAAAATAGCAGGCGCTGTGGAAATAGTGAGAGCCTGATGTTTCTTTCGAAAGGCGACCAAATTGCATGGAATTCCGTATTCAACACTGCGCGAGAACGCCTTAGGAAAATATTCCAACCCAGGTCCTGGAAAAGCAACCTCTCTAGATGCCACTGAAGAAGGGCGAATAGTTGATTGACTGCCAGGCAAAACAAAAGCCGGATTCCACGTGAAAACAAAGAGATTAGTGACAAGAAAAGTACATTATGTGTGAAAATCAGCTCATCCCAATCCGTTTGAAAACGGAATACAAGGTCGTGAATGGGTCAATGCATTCCAAACGTATTGCCAAAGCATCGTGCGACCGTTTGTGAGCCACAAAACAGGAACTGAGCAGAAGCTAAAGGAATATTGGTTGAAAAATCTATTCCATGAGTTGATCAGTTGAGTCACTATCCTACAGTTTCGATGACAATCTTCAGGAGGCAAATGTTAAAATTTATGTAAGTTTGTTCTTGTGTTCTATAATTTGAACACTTTCAGAAACTTAATATGTAACATCCACAAAAATGGAATCATTGAAGGGAAGTAGCCCGGAGAAAAAAGATCATATCTACGAAAACTTCTACTAAATGCCGCCTTGGAAAACCAGTTATATCTGCTGTTGGAGCAACCCTAGGATAAATAATACTTTCCCCAACAAACTTTTTTATATAAAAAACCCTACAACAGTTGTAAACCCACTTATGGTCATTTCAATATCAGCAGCTTAAATATGTTATCTTAAGCTCCCGATAGGAGGAAAAATTGATCTCGATAGAGAGACAGAAACGTAATGAGATGAATCTTTTTTTGAACCTAATTCCCGTATATATCAATACGGAAACAAGTAGCTAATAGGTCAAGGAGGACCGCTTGAAATAAATCTGTATCAATGTTATCTCAAAGGTTTAAATATATCGTGTCAAAAATAAAAGTATTCGAAATATATATCGTTGAATCGTGTGGTTAAAAAGTGTAGTGGTTAAAATCAGTTTTTGTAGTTCCTGTCCGACTTTTTAAGTGCGCAGCCATTCAAAATCCTCCCTCGGAAACAATCCGCACTAGCATAATGATTCCATGTATGCACTTCCTTTGTCGTAGTACACTTTGATACAGAGGACTTAATCAAAATCAGGTATGAATGATATCGGCTCGTTGTATCGAGATTACAAGCGATTAAATTTTTGTTTTTCGCCTCTAGCCCTGAGAAGCGCCCTTGTGGAAAGAAACTCTACTCCATACTTCTTTTTCAACTGTCTTGAGAATGACAATCCACTCCCGATCGACATTGTCCGGTAACGATGATGATTCGATGACCACTAAACGAGAACTGATTTAGCTTCGAATCGCGGATGACACATTTATACCAAACTAGCTGATCCGGCGAACTTTATCCCGCCCAAAGTTATTGTTTTGATATAAATTCTTTTGAACAAATTCTTAAACATTTTCTCATCATAACATTGTTCTATGGGCAGAATACAACAAATACAACAAAATGAAGACGGCTCATAAGGGACCTTTACTTCTTCTGATTTTGCGATTAGCACATTTGACCTTCCTTTTTTATTTATATAGATAGAAATGCGTTATTCCGCTTGAAAATCCATTCCGACCTTCAAACAAAGATCAATTTCGTTAGCGCAAACATCGAATGGACTAACAACGCTTATTATGATGTAATTTTCGAACATATGGGTATTCAATTTTGTGCTCCCGTGGCCGAGTGGTTAGCGTCATAACTAACATGCCGGGTGTTCGGGTTCGATTCCCGTTCTGGTCGGGGGAATTTTTCGTCAAAGAAATTTCCTCCGACTTGCACTGTGATCACGCGTATTCTAGAGCTTGCCACTCAGAATGCATTCAAGGCGTGTTATTTGGCATAGAAATCTCAACTAAGTACTAATAAAAATGACGCAAGTAATACTACGTTGAGACGGCGAAGTTTCTCTAGGAACGTTAGTGCCATTGAAGAAGAAGAAGAAGAAGGGTATTCAATTTACCGAATAACATTGATCTATGGACAGAGACGAATACATCAAGAATACATCAAAATGAAGATGGCTCAAATCGGACTATTCCTTCTTCGGGTTTCTCGCTTAGCAATACATTTGGCCTTACATTTTTATTTGTATTGATATTTTTAAAACGGGCAGAAACAAATGTATCGGTTGCTCGTTCTTGACGTTTCGGGTAGATAAGCACACAAATAAGCATAATAAATGTATGGGAAAATGAGAATGCTTCCAGTTTTCATTAATTTAAATTGTTTAGGAATTAGTGATTTGTAATGTATAGCATATCAAACAAATCTTAGAGAATTTCCTATTCGATTGATTTGCAAATCAGCAGAATTTGTTTGTTGTGAAAATATTTATTAACGTTACCTTTACTTAATAAAAACCTGACCTGTTTTCTGATTTGGCACCCTTCCTGAAAGACGTAGTTCTACGTCAAAAAGAGCTAAAACAAACGAAAAAACGTAGAATTAAACGACCTAAATCTGCTGTAGTTCATTCGATTATTGATTTTAACTCATTTAACTTGTTTACAACATGAAACATTGTCAAATCTACTATTTAAAACGATTGATTGTTATAATAATTTGATTGTTGGAATTAGGAACACTAATTAATAGTATTAGGAAAAAAGATGTTTTCGTCTGTTGGAATTAGGACCAAAAGGTGCAAAATATTTTCCATCATTATATGTAGTATAAATGCAGCAACACTCTCATCCGTATGTTTATCAGTAATGAAACAAAATCAAAAATCTACTGGGCAAACGTAATGTCCCAGGCATTCGTATGCTATTCGACGCTCGATCGAACCTAACTAAAGGATCGTCTCCTTTGTTTCAACTGGACAATCAGTGGAACACAAGTTTGCTTTCGAGAGATTACCGTATCCGACTAGGGTCGGCGGGTCGGTGCGAAAAATTAGAAAAGTGTCTCATTAAAACTATCTGTTACCGGAGTACGGACAAAAAACAATTTCGGAAGGGAATGGGAATGTTCAGATTATTTATTTCAAATGATCCATTTTGGGTGAAGTGCGCCGGGTCTGCTATTATATAATAACGCGAATCCTATTTAACTTCTAGACATACAAATTTATCTTTGACATCCTTTACAGAAAACTTCTTCGCCCTCCATCCAGATTTCCACGATAAAGTTCCACTCCATTTCGTTTCTCACCAGAAACTGTACGAGGAAACTATACGTAAGGCAACATTAATCTTCTCGGAGGCCAAGTTACTCTTACAAGAGCAGGGAAAATATGATACCAAAAACTATGTGTAGGTACTTCTCGTTCCCTGTTGCGGAGATCTTGTCTCATTGCTCACTTTTGCAATGTTTTGTAGACACTTCCTGGATTCTCTGCTTGGGACGGGATTGATTAGAGAAGGCAATCCTCTCAGGATACACTTTGTGATGTTCATCCCGGCTATTATCGGCCACGCGGATTCCGAGCAGCAGGAACGTTGGCTTGAGAAGGCACTGAACTGCAACATTATCGGAACCTATGCTCAAACCGAGCTGGGTCATGGGACGTACCTTCGGGGCTTGGAAACGACGGCAACGTTCGACGAGAGCACCGACGAAATAGTTATCAACAGTCCCACGTTGAGCTCGTTCAAGTGGTGGCCTGGGGCGCGTAAGTTTATGCGAGTCATGCAGGCATTTTGCATGTGACAATTTTTTTGGTTGTAGTTGCTCAAACGGTCAATTACTGCATTGTGATGGCTCAGCTGTATTCGAGGGGCAAATGTCATGGAATCCATCCATTTCTGGTTCAAGTTCGGGACGAGAGTACGCATATGCCACTGCCGGGTCTGGAAATTGGAGATATCGGGGATAAACTAGGTTACAAAGGGGTGAATAATGGTTATTTGGGTTTTACCAATTTCAGAATTCCTCGAACAAGCATGATGATGAAAAATGCGAGACTGTTGAGGGATGGGACGTATGTGAAGCCGGCTTCATCGGTGTTGGCTTACGGCACAATGGTTTTTGTTAGAGTGGTGATCGTGAGAGAAATGGCTCAGTATCTCGCCAAAGCGGCTACGATCGCTGTGCGATATTCCTGTGTACGAAGACAGAGTTTGATTAATCCTGAGTAAGTTGAAAATCTGTAGATGTTTATTCAATCTTTCACAATTCGTTCTCATCATCCACAGTCAACCGGAGGTGCAAGTGATAGACCATTTGACCCAACAGAACAAACTGTTGCCACAGATCGCCAAGGCAGTTGCATTGAAATTGACAGCCGAAAATTTATGGCGAATGTATGAACGGATGCGACAAGATTCGGATGTTGGTAGCTTGGAACGGCTGCCAGAGCTACATGCTGTAGCATGCTGCTTGAAGGCCATTTCCAGTGCGGATGCTGCCGTTGGCATTGAGGTCTGTCGGTTGGCTTGCGGTGGTCACGGATATTTGTCAAGTGCGAATTTTATGAATTTGTACAGCGTTGCCGCTGCGGCTTCGACATACGAGGGTGAAAATACTGTTCTTCTGCTGCAAACCTCAAGGTATGGTATTCATTCGATTATGGTTTCAATGGGTGACCTTGGTTCTTCTTGTCAGATATCTGATTAAAGCTTGGAATAACGCTCTGCAGGGGCAGAGTCTTACGCCTACGATAAGCTATTTGGGTGAATATGCAGGCAAGATGAAAAAGCGATTCCCGTGGAGTGATTCCACGCCCGTCATTATTTCCGCTTTCCGATCTGTGGTTGGTAACAGGCTGAGTCAGGCTTGGGAGCACATTGAGCAGCGGAAGGCATCCGGTTACAGTCTAGAGGAAGCATCCAACATGACCGGATTGGAGTTGGTTCGCGTGGCGGAAATTCATGGCCGCTGGTTCGTTCTGCAGTCGTCTTATGAATTGATTGAAAATACGTGCCGAACAGCTTCGCCAGAGTTGTCGCGCGTACTGCAGGAGTTGTGCAAGTTGCTAGTTTACCACGAGGCGCTAAAACTTGTGGGGGACTTATTAAGGGTAAATGATTAGACTGATTGGGGACGAATTGATGCTTGCACAATACTATTATAGTTCACTACAATGTCAGAAAGAGATCTAGTGCGGCTGCAGGAAAAATATGAAATGTCTCTAGCAGCTGTGCGTCCCGAGTCCATCGGAATAGTGGATTCTTTTGATTATCCGGATTTCATTCTTGGATCAGCGCTAGGAGCCCACGATGGGAATGTTTACGAAAGGTTGTTCGAGGAAGCCATGAAGAGTCCATTGAATCAGGTAAAGGCAAAGTTATTCTACAACAAGCCGATTTCTTATTCGATGCCTTTTACCTATTTTTCAGGAACCTGTCAATAAAACCTTCGCAATGTACTTAAAGCCACTGATGAAATCAAACTTGTAAATATTGAAGCGGAACAATGATTTTTTTCTTCCAATAAACTCTATCGGTCTCCTTTAGCTGTAGACCGGCGGGGTTTAATTCCATTATGTTTAACACATAATTTTATATAAACGATATTAATGACTGTGTATTATTATTTAACAAATTTTTCCCCATTCGATGTTTTTCAAAAATTCAGAAGTCAAATCGTTTTTCACAAAATTCTTTTCTCTGACAAACTTTCATTCAGTTAGAATCCAGATTTATTGTTCAATTTATAGCAGCCATCGTAGTAGGCGTATCTGGAATCGTTTGGAACTTACGATCGGATGTGTCGAAAATAATTAAGGCAGACCCTAGATTCTCGGACTACGACATCGCCAAAAACACAACCCTAACCAAAGTACCATCCGGAGAATTCGTATGCGAGAAGGTCATAGTAATTTCCGTGCCTGCAAGCAACCAATCAGCACGCTGAAGCAAAATCTGATGGCCAAAAGATGCGCTCAAAAGTTGTACAACAAAGTATTGACGAAGTACGAAGGATGCATATTGATGGATGACAAAACGTACGTGTAGATAATTTTTGGACAGCTCCCACACCTGAAATTCTATAAGGCCACTGCCAGAGAAGATGTCTACAGCAATTTGAAGTTCGTTTTCGCTGATAAATTTTCCAAGAAGTCCTTGATTTGGCAAGAGATTTGCAGCTGTGGACAGAAAACCAAGATTCTCGTCACAAACAAGACAATGTATTCAAAAATGTATGAGGAAGAGTGCCTGCAGAAACGTCTCCTTTGATCTATTAAGGCTCACAAAGATTCGTTGTTTGGCCAGTTTTGGCCAGATCTGACATGCTGCCTCTACAGTTGAAAGGTGCTTCAGTGGTACCGTCGATTATATTGAAAAAGAAGTCATCATAGATCAGATCCAAGTTGTTTGAAGATTGGTTGTTCACGAGTGACACAGTATTTCCGGAGGCGAATTGTGTAATTATAGTTTGTCATTAGATGAGGTTTGAAATCGCAAGCTCTTCTGTTATCGATTCGGATATAAAGTAAAAGCTAAAAAGTAAGATAACTACCAAAATGAAGCAAGCGACTTTGTTATCTCGCGGTGCAGTTAAGGACGGACTGTTTCCAACTCAAAACGATGCATTCATTTGTTTCTTCTCGGAAACTCGTACTGCTAAAAACAATTTCGTAGTTTTAGTTTTCTGATCCGGAAGTGGATCAATTCTGACGAAGAAGGGACTGAATTTGTTAATCGACAATCCGTTTGTTTTTTTTTTGTCTCGATGGACGGTTATAGTCGATAATCCTACCATTTTGTGCCATCTCGAACGGAGAGGTTGGGGTTCCACTTGAAGCGCTGACCATTATTTTTGTCGTCGTGGTGGCTTCCAGTTTCGATTTCCCTCCGATCCAGATTTCCTGGCTATCGACAAACTTTCCCCGGCCATTTTTGTCACGTTGGTGACGGCTGGTTTGGTAACTTTTAACGATTTCGCATTGCCTTGATGGACAACCTACCACTTGTCCTCCAACATTTTCAATCGCATGCATTCATTGTCAATTCCTACGGAGTCAATAATCGTACAAATATTTCACCGACGGCTCATCTTCCAGACGATCCATTTCAACATTAAAATTGTACAAATTAAACACGATAACAAAAGAACGTATGATCGCTCGTACTGATTCATTATCATTGTAGTTCTGTCTCCAACGTGATAAACCAGACTGATATATAGTGATTTTCGCCTTCTCTTGCGATGGAAGCTGTCCATGCGGCTCTTTGGAACGCTAAGGGTGATATTGTTGGCATGACACCACGTCTAAAACATGTCCAGTAGCTCCTGAAGTTGGCGACAATCGATTTCATTATCAACGATCACGAAGATGAATTGACTAGAAAATGAATTGACCAGCGTTGACCAGCGAGGATGACTGATGAACTAGTCCAGTCAGTGATTATTCTAACTGACTCGACTAATGAATACAAATCTGCCTCTTCATTCAACTGACTTCAATCCACATTTTTACCCCCTAGGAACGAAATTGTTACCCGCGTACGCAATCTTATTTTTAAGTCTATATAAAGAGGATAAAATAGCGTGCAAAATAGCGCACACACACTGCACGCTATTTTATACGTGTGAGTAATTTTCGTGTACGATACAAAAAAAAAATCTAGCTCACCTGAAGCGTATGTCAAACCACGTTGAACTCAAACATCGATGCATGCATACGTGATACATGAGAGAGAGGAACGAATACGTTTTGGGGGAAGTCACCTTAAAATGCAATGAAGACGATTTGACTGGGAAGAATGAAATGGTAGAGTCGAGTCGGTAGGGGGGGGGGGGGGAAAGTGACTAAACGCCCGACTGACTGTTTTGTCGTTTTGGCGGAGAAACTGCGTGAAGAAGCCAAAATTCATTTCCGGCTGAATACGGATATAGTCAGTCAGAAAGTCAGTCGACTATCCTCATTTGACTATGACTATGACGATCTCTTGTTGGCAGTATGGTATTGTTTCTGTGATTCCGTGTTTTTTTTTTATGTTGATGCTATGATTATGATGATGATGGTATTTTATTTTTATTCTTTGAGTTATTTAGCTTTCAAATAAGTTAAAAAAAAATAATCGAGAATAAAAAGAAGAACTTGAGAATAAAGTCATTCAAAGAAGTTCGCAGTGGATATCAGAAAGAAGCTAGAGATGAAGATCGATCGAAATGTGGTCAAACAATAATTAAATAATTTGTTCATTGAAATAATGACATTTCTTTCTCTTCTTGTTGTTAAATTAGTATAAAACACATAAGAAATGTATAGCTTCTATCAGCTTTTAGGTCTTTTCCAGGTTATGCAGGACTATAGCCTTATATTTCTCGATTGGGAGGAAGTATCACGTGTTGGGAAGGTTTTTGTGTTTGGACACCACCCTTCCATTTTATTGCATAATATTCAAAGGCCTTTGTAATGGCAGTATGTCAAATCCAACCGAAACATGACGAAATAATCGTAATAGTCATAATCGCTCCAGGAGAGGCAGCAAACGTTTTCCCAGACACTCTTTCACGTAAATTTCCTGGTTTGCGGAACCGGTTACAGTGAAAATATTGATTTTCAAGTCATAGTACAGATAGAATCTTGCTGTTAGAACTTTGCCTCGACGTAGGTTTCGTCTTCCATTACCATTACGACGAACATCGTGAGCATAGTCGTGCATTAGCTTCCTAGACCGTTTTGTTTTGTTTATCGTTGCGATTTGGAGTAATATGGGAGTCATCTTCTTCTTCTTCTTCCTCCTAGAGGAACTTCGATGTGTCAACGTAGTATTACTTGCGTCATTTTTATTAGTACTTAGTACTCGGCCACGGGAGCACAATATGAGAGTCATATGAGCCCTATAAGAGACATTAGTGATTGCCCGGTTAATTTGAAAAGTAGGATACGATCCTTTAGCTAGGTCCGACCGAACTTTAGCGAACGTTGGCCGGCAAACGTTCGCCTGGTGCATTACATTTGCCCGGCAAAATTGTTGCACCACGATCTGAAGAAATTTCCACAATTATAGGTACCGGTACTGTGTCGCGAAATTAATTTGGTTTTTGGATACAATAGAGTCTTTTCTTTCATTTGTTCACCATAAAATTGATTTATAAATACATATTCATGGTGAAAAACTAAAAATATGTTTGTTTATATTTGTGTCAAATTCCGAACAGCAAAAAAGCTTTTTTTTTTAAATCATAACTATTAAGTTACTAGGCCGATTCAGATGATCGATATATCAAATTAAAGCCAATTCGCTATTCTTCTATAAAAAATATTACACTCCCAAAAATTTGGGTTTTGTGCTCCGAAACTTGATTCAAATTCCGAATTTTCTAACGCAAACATTTTATCGCTGGTTTTGACAGTCCCTTTTTGCAATTTTTTAGCATTGTAAGTATAGGCAGTATCGATACCTGTGAATGATGTTAAAATGAAGCCTGTAGTAAAAAGAATGTCAGGGTTTTTTTATTATTCAATTATTTATAACACTAAAGTTCAATAAATTTACATTTAACCCCTTCACGTACAACGTCGAACTACACTCGTGGTGATTCGATGTGAAATGGATACATAGCTTCATACGTATGATGTTCGTGGAACTGTTTCGATCGATACGATACAAAAAATAGGAGCAGAATAGTCGAACGAATTGATGTGCTCGTGTTTGGGCCGTGCTGTTGGAAATCAAATCGTACGGCAAGGGGTTAAAAATGAAGTGTTTGGAATTTGAGACAAAACGGTATTTTGGTTTGGACATTTAGCGCACAATATCATAACTCGTATTCTTGCGCGTGGTATCACAGACCGTCTTATACCCATGATGTTTTTCTGTGTCAGAATTTTTCCAGCATACTTGTGACCAGGGCTCTGCATAGTCATAGTCAACTGAGGATAGTCAGCTGACTATCTGACTGACTATATCCGTATTCAGTTGGTAATGACTTTTGGCTTCTTCACGCAGTTTCTCCGCCAAAACGACTAAACAGTCAGTCGGGCGTTTAGTCGTTATCTCCCTCTACCGATTCGACTATATCATTTCATTCCTCCCAGTCAAATTGACTTCATTGCATTTTGATGTGACTTCCCCCAAAAAGAATTCATTCTTCTATCTTTCCCATGTATCACGTTTGCATGCAACGATGTTTGAGTTCAACGTGGTTTGACATACGCTACAGGTGAGCTAGATTTTTTTTGTATCGTACACGAAAATTACTCACACGTATAAAATAGCGTGCAGTGTGTGTGCGCTATTTTGCACGCTGTTTACTAATACTAACGAAAGGACTTTTATAGCATATCTGATAACTGTCTAGGTTCGTTGGTTTGAGTGCACGATGGGTAGATCACAAACCGTCCATTAATGGGGTAACTACTTTTTTGCATCAGAAAACAAGTTTTCGTTCCTCTTTATATAAACGTAAAAATAAGATTGCGTACGCGGGTAACAATTTCGTTCCTAGGGGTGTACAAATGTTGATTGAATTCAGTTGAATGAAGAGGCATATTTGTATTCATTAGTCGAGTCAGTTAGAATAACCACTGACTGGACTAGTTCATTAGTCATCCTCGCTAGTCAACGCTAGTCAATTAATTTTCTAGCCAATTCATTTTTTGATGACGGCGACTGCCGAAGCAGTTCTAGTCGAAGCAAAGCTACTGAGAGTAGAGACGGTCTTCATTTTTCACCTTTGAAGATTTTGGGCCCTGCACTTTTTTAAGTGGTTGTTTCGGTTGCAGTTGTTTTTGAGCGCGATTTTTTTCGGGAACCATTACCAACCCTATGTAAAATTAATGTATTGGTAATTTGCGAATAGTAATACTACATAAAGATAAATGGTTTTCAATCATTTTCAAAAATGCTTAGGGTATTCGTTGAACCAACATTGGACCGACGGCTTATACTGCCGGTTTGATATTTGTTCACCATTTTTATCGCGTAATATATCGCATAAATCGTTCGGCAAAAATGACTAATTATTGCCAAAAAATTCGTCATATGAGAGTGAACATGTTGCTTAGGATCGACCAACGGGCCTTTTTATCTTGGCTCCTTTCTAGAGGTCCGCACGAGGAAGCTGAGGCAGGTCGCGCATGAAGATGCCCTGATGAGGGACAATAGCATACGGCGCATGTGCTCCAAGATACCTGCCAGCGTTCAAAGTAGCAACTGAGAACTTCGCAACTAACTCTAAAAACAGCAAGTACCGTGTAATCACTAGTTAAACCACTCACACACTCACCTACAATCAAACCCAATGAATTAATACAATTGTTTGAAATAGTGGAAGGGTCTAGGGGCACGGACGGAAACTTGACGTAGTACTTTAAGGACAATTGCTTTTGAATAAAGTTTTTGCAACTGGCCAGAAATACGTAAATTAAATTCATTCAATACACCAAATGGTAGCCCTACAAAAACCGTTTGTTATATGAACTGAACTGAACTTCAATCGGGTTGTAAGAGTTATAAAGGTAGAAAGTATTTTTTAAATTCAATAGTAAATTGTTGGAAGAAAAACAAATAGATGCAGAAAAACTTGACATCCGCTGTTTTTATCGTAGAACTACGTATTTCAGGAAGAGTGCCAAATCAGAAAACAGGTTTTTATGAAATAAAGTTAACGTTAATAACCATTTTCACCTGTGAACGAATTCTCATGATTTGCATACCAATCGAATCGGATATTCTCTAAGATTTGTTTGATATGCTATACATTACAATTCGCTAATATCTAAACGGTTTAAATTCATGAAAACTGGAAGAACTTCCTTTTTCCACACATTTGTTCTTCCGATTTGTGTGCTAACCCTACCCGTATTTCGAATGCTTATAACTCGAACATTTCTTAACAGATCGGAAAGATGTTTGCATCAATTGATAGAGAATATTTCTACGTGTCTATAACAATTAACAAAATGTTATTTCCACGAGATGAACAATCGATAACTGTAAAATGTCAAGCGTTATTTGAACGCCCTAACTGCCAAGTTTGTATTGGCCCGATTTACGGTTTCCCCAACACAGCCTTCAAAATCGATGTACCTGTGGAAATCCGCTCTGCAAATATACATGCAAGTCGGGGGTATTTTTGTTCTCACCGAGCTGTGTTTCCCTAACACGGACTTCAAAAATAATTAGCCTGGGGGAATCCGCTTTGCAAATACATGCAAGTCAGGGTACTTTTTTGGTGTTGAGTACTTTTGTACACGCTTGTCGTTGTGCAGACCGGAATATGTTTCCCTAAAATGTACTTTTAAACTGAGAAGCCTAGGAAAATCGTCATTTCAGATACTAGAGGTGAATGAACTTTCGTGGCTCGAGAACTACGTAAACATGAGATGTGCAATAATTTCAGAGGGAAATGTAAAATACAATGATCGTTTGATAATTTTTCCGTTCACATATTTTGGTAGTCCTTGGCATCATATCAAACGTAAAAGGACGTTTATCAAATTTATTTGTAACGAAGAACAAAATCTATTACAAAAACTTCGATGCATTCTAAAATAATATTCGAAGTGGTGGATTGCATAATATAATTGCGTAGTTCTACGTCGAAAATATGCGGTCGTGCCCTAGATACATATTGCCAGTGGTGGGTTGAATTAATTATATCGCCAGGTGATGCAGATTTGATATGTTACATTTTTCGTAGAGTGACCCCCCTATATAGAAATTAGAGAAGTAGTCATACGTCAGTACACGATTTTAAGAAACATTTCTACAACAAACAGCCCTCAATTATCTTTTTCTTATACGTCACTCGGGCTCGAGGGAACCGCAAGGCCTCGCTCACAGTCAGTGTCCAAAACTACATTGTACATCAATATCGATATTGTCCTCTTCAAAGTGTTCCCCATCGACTGCGACGCACTTATGCCAGCGCTTGATCCAATCCTCGAAATATTCGATTTGCGGTATGACCTTCAGCACCATCTTCGATTTTTCCATTATCTCATCTCGGGTGCAGAAACGTGGTTTTTTGAGTTGTTCGAATAGGAAAAAGTCACACGGGGGCCAAATCAGGTGAATTCGGTGGTTGCTGAATGGTATTCGTTTCGTTTTTAGCCAAATTTTCACGAATAACGACTGATTTTGCAAATTTTGCAAATTGCACAAAAAAAAGGCACGCACAATAGCAGATGTACAGCAATACAACTTTTAGAAATGTGAAACTGTCACACTACAAATTTTATAGAATGACAGATGTGCCAACCTACAAAAAAAATCTTTATATATAAAAGTGGATTTCTGTCTGTCTGTCCGTCTGATTCTTATGGACTCGGAAACTACTGAACCAATCGACACGAAAATTGGTATGTAGGGGTTTTTGGGGTCGGGAATGGTTCTTATGATAGTTCGAAACCCCTCCCCCCTCTCTAAGGGGGGGCTGCCATACAAATGAAACACAAATTTATGCATTACTCGAAAATTAATCTAGCAAACCAAACCAAATATGGCATGTGGAGGTTTTAGGATACAATAAATGTTTCTATGGTGGTAAGACATTCCTCCTCCCCCTCTAAGGGAAGCTGCCATACAAATGAAGCATAAATTTCTGCATAACTCAATAACTAATCAAGCAAATATAACCAAATTTGGCATGTGAAGGTTTTATAAGGCAATAAATGTTTCTAAGGTGGCTTCCCCTCTCTACAGGAGGGGTCTGAATACCTCGAGAACTAATCAAGCAAATGGAATCATATTGACATATAGAGGTTTCTAAGATTGATGAACGATTCTATAATGGTTCGACACTCTGATTTAGGGGTGTCTTTATCCTATCATATTTTCGGTATCAAACATTTATTCCATGTAACGGAGAAACATTTTACTTGCAAGTGGTTGAAAAATCTTGAACGAGAATTGTGTCTGAAAATAATCTGATATTATAATGACAAGTTTTGGTAGAAGTACTAGGAATTTTATAATAAAAGGTAATTTTAAAGGTATTTTTTTCAATCAATGAACACTTCTGCGATTGGACCCATGAACAACGCTTAGTGAGAAAACATGGATGTGATTACGAAAAATAAATTTCGGGCGGGACGAAGTTTGCCGGGTCAGCCCGTGAAAAGTAAAAACGGGTGACTGAGAGCGCCACACGGTGGTGATTCCGGAAACATTTTGATCAAGATAGTAAGACAAAAAGTTGCACGACTGAAAAAGTCTCCGTAGCCACGAAGTTGCAAACTGGAGGATTTCCAGAGGAAATAGAAGTCGTCAGCTAAACAAGTGAGATCGAGACTCGTGCAAAAGATGATTCCGGGCTCATAAATGTAACCGTCTTCACTCGTCCGCATTCGGTTGAAACTTCCTCGCAGAGTCCTTGGGAATGATGGCCAAGGGACCGAGTGAGTGACGTGATTGATTCTGTTCAGGAAAATTGGAAAGAATGTGGACTCATGGGAAATTGTGTGTCGCAAGGTGTAGAGTGAGCGATGATATATTTAATATGACTTCGATAGATTCCAAGCAGCTATGATTTTATAAATCAAGCATCCCTTTAAACCAGAACGAGTACAATGAGCGGGTCGTGTTACTAGAATGACGGAAATTGTGTACAGATCAAATCCATCGAAGACCAGAGGAAATAGTGCAGCGTGTGAGGTAGCTGGACTGTGGTTGGGGAGCCTGGAGAAAATGGTTACAGCGTAGCAGGAAATGTGATATATTAATTGACATATTGAATAGTCGATTTCTTGTTTAACTCGGTTTCTTTATTATTAAACATTAATAATGCAGAAGATTGAAAATGATCATACAATTCTTACGCAGAGAAACAATGCTACATAATTTAGTTTAAAAACAGATCATTTTTAAAGTGTGTTCAAATTAAAATACTAATAGGCTTGTCCGCAACATTGTTTATGTACGCTTTATAAAAAAAACAAGTTTAACAAACGAATTGATGAACTAGAAGTCAGGAAGTCCTTCATGCTCCAGGAGTTCCGTTATCGTATAAACGTATATAGAATAAAATTGCTATCGCTAAACAAAGTGACGTTGAATAACAGTACATTCATAACATGTGTGTGGGATAACGTCGTTTAAAACTCCCACATCTTTTTTTCTCCTTCTGATGAATATGTGCGTGTATGCTTTACAAAGAAAAACAAAGTTAACGTTTAAAATAGGGTAGAAAAAGTAAAAAATGTTTTTGCGTGGTTGGGATGAGGAAGTTGGTTGAATACAAAACGTTTCGGGGCGTTGCAACTAGCTTAACCAGTCATCATCTCCATGAATTCTGCAAATAGATTGTTGTGGAAGAACAAACGATTCAGTGTTAGATACGAAATTGAACGAAAACTCGGATTGACGTTGGCGAATAAACTGCTACCAGATTGCTAAAATCATCCTCCCAGGAGACGGGACCCGTATGGTTAAACAGCTGCTTCGTGTCTGTGTTTGGGATTTTTTATTTGGAGCGTGTCATTGAGGCGCATGGGGCCAAAATCAACGGAAGACGCAAAGCTCGTGTCGTCTTTGGAAACACACGGTGGGTGGATAAAACACAACGTGAGGGAGAAGTTAATTTTAACATTTTCCGATGCGTTCCAAATAGAAACCTTGACATGTATGCAAAATCGGCTTCAAGATGTCACACAGAACGTGGCTGGTTGGGGTTGGGGTGCGGATATAATCGAATTCAATGAGTTGATAGTCACAGGCAAGAATTGTAAATAGTGCTTAGTTTTACATTGGATTGAGTCACAACAATTTACCCATCGAGTAAATCGGGGTAATTTTACGGCCGTATGGAAAACACTCGATTGGCGTCCATTTAATTGGTCAATTTCTCGAGTTGTTAAAAAGCCGATTTGGACAAGAGCCAAAACATCGCACGAGTCCCGTTTTGTGTTTGTTTTTGGAAATATCGTCCCAATTTGTACCCGGGATGATATTGAAACGCGAACACGCGAAGGAAATGGATTCGTAAATAAACGCTGGCTGGATTGACTTTTCCTGAACACGTTTCGAGTTTCATATTTCGAAAGCAGCTGTAGTTTTTGTCCACTCATTTGTATATCTGGCAATGGAAAGTAAATGTTTATTCTGGCCAACGTATGTTGATTTTGCTCTGTCTGATGTATGATGTAGCAGAGCGATGAATCATGCGAATGAAGGTAAAAAAAAGGTTTGCCATCACTCACCATCAAAATCAACCGTTCCCGAGCCGTCGGAATCGATCTCATCGATCATCATGTCCAGGTCCTCGTCGGTCAGCTGATCGTCCAGCTCTCGGAGGATTTCGCGCAGGCAGGAGGTTGGGATGAAGCCGTTGCCTTCCTTGTCGTACAGACGGAACGCCTCTCGCAGCTCCTTCTGCAGAGCCTCCTCGTCCTCCTCAACGATGAACTTGGCCGCCAACGTGATGAACTCACTGAACTCAATCTGGCCGGACTCTAGCGTACGCAAAAAAAAAATTCGTTGGAAAATTAGCGTGGGTGTCAACCTCCACCGGGTATCGATTACTGCTACTTACTGTCCTCGTCAACCTCTTCAATCATCTCCTCGAGGATTTTGCTGTTGAAGGGCTGTCCCATCAGCCGGAGGATTTCACCGACCGTTTCAGACGAGATGCTGCCAGTCTTTTCGCGGTCGAAGCTGTTGAAGGCCTTCTGCAGGACTGTAAGGAAAAGTGGAAGAAATGTAAAAAGGGAAATTTGTTAGAAGTGATGGACATTTGCTGTTATTCCGCTGTTAGTAATGTCAGGTAATTATCTTGGCATCTTCTCTCATCCGTTCGGAACCATGTCGCTGGGTTGGGATTGGGCCAAAAACCACCGTCAATCTGACGAGTGCGGAGTTTTTGCGTTATATACTGTTTTCTCCACTCGCAAACTGTGTACTAAGTGATGTTTACTGTTTGCTCAATTCATAATATGATCAAAAATAATACTTTCGATGAAAATCCTCCTACTTTACGAGGACATATTTCAATAACTGCTATAATTTTCTTCACATTTTCTTACAATTGTCGGTGTTGCCAAATAAAACATTTTTATGTTTGTGTTTAACTCTTAACAAAATAATACGTATTCAAGGATGTTTCGATCAAAATTTGGTCGGCTTGAACTCGACGTATTTTTTGGTCGAGCATTTAAAAAAAATCCGAACACCTCTCATAGCAGAATGATACCTCTTTTTTCATTTGACCATTTGATCTTCTGTTATCAAAATGGCGACAAAATTTTCAACCTTTTTTTTTTAACTATTCGCATATCGAGCTAACGAAATTGTTACAAGCGGTCAAATCAATAGTCATCAACGTAATGAATGACCTATACAAGACGGTCAAAACACGAACTCGAAAGCTGGACACAACCAAGACGGGTCTATGGTACTAGGTGAGGCCGTTTCGTCACTAAGTTTGTTAGGGGAGCGGTATATGAAAACAGCACGGAAGAAAGTAGAAGGGGAATTATTTGCTTGTAGCGTGAAAGAGACAGACTGATCACGAGCGAGCTTCGGCAATAGCGTATTGTGTTTTGTTTACAAACAAAACACAGTAGACTTCCAAGATGGCTGAAGAGTGGTTTTAGCAAGTTGGCCCACCTTAGTATATACTTCTAGGCGCCTTGGACACAACGATGCTTACGAAGTTCGATTGCGTGGTGATGGTCGACTAATCCAACATCAATACAGCCTTCAAACAGTCTCTTGAGCAGCAGTCTTATACGCCTTCCTTGACCGGAAGGAGAAAAGCGGAAGACATTTTAAAGCCTGGGAAACTTTTGAAAGCATAGGCAGCCGTGGCAGTGTTCCGAGCTCTGCAATATAATTTTCTTACACAATGTTAAAGTTCCTAAAACTTACATTATAGACCCTGTAGCCGTTTAGTATACATTATACACGAAAATATGTACAACGCAACACATACATGCAATGAATTAAAACTTAAATATAGGAGTACTTAGATAAAATTAAAACTGTTATACAGACACCGTTATAACAATTTGGACATCTCTAATCACTAATACTACCTACACTGATAATAATGATAACACAGATAACACGAATAGTGTAGGGACAGATTGAAACGAAACATTCAATAAAAGATTCAATAAAATTACCGGTCAGTTAGTAGCCAACCGATCTTGGACAAATATAGAAGTGTTGAAACTTTGTACCACAGTCGTAAAATAAATAATATAATTAATATTAGGCTGTCAAAAAAGTCCTGCGGTATTTTTTTGAATTTTCATTTGTTCATAAAATTAATGGGTAATGGTATTGTATTATAGAGACTTTAAACTTTTTCAGTTCATTCGTCTCTAGCCTTGAGAAAGGCCCTTTGAAAACACTACTCTATTTTACTCCAGCGCTACCACCTCCGTCCTCTTGCCTTGAGAAAGGCACTCGATCCCTCGCCGTCCAGCCCGTCCAGCAACGATGTTGTCCAGTCGGTGTCCACACAAAGAATGACATAAAATTAGTTACAATCATCTGTTTTAAGTCAAATATGCGCCGTTTTGTTCGATGACTTGTTCCCAACGAGATGCCAACTTCATAATACCCCTGTTATAGAAGCTCGCTTCCTTATTGGCAAAAAACTCGGATAGCCAATTTTCACAGGTCTCTTTTGTGGCTAACTTCTGACTACCTAGCTCGTTCGCCATGGACAAAAACAGGTGGTAGTCACTTGGTGCAAGGTCCGGACTATACGGCGGATGCAAAAGAGCCTCCCATCCGAGCTCCCGGAGCTTCTGGCGCGTCACCAAAGAAGTGTGTGGCCTGGCGTTGTCCTGATGGAGGACAATGCGGCCTCTGTTTATCAAAGATGGCCTCTTCTTCATGAGTGCAACCTTCAAGCGGTCCAGTTGTTGGCAGTACAGGTCCGAATTGAGCGTTTGGCCATAGGGAAGCAGCTCATAATAGATTATTCCTTGACAATCCCACCAAACACACAGCAGAATCTTCCTGGCCGTTAATGAGGGCTTGGCCACCGTCTGAGCCGCTTCAGCGGGCTTCGACCACGACGGGTTGCGGGTTGCGGGTTGCGATTCAGCAGCGATTCACATGCGTGGATACGGTCAAAGATGTTTTTTTTTGCGTCAACGTGTGTGGCACCCATACATCGAGCTTCTTTGTGAATCCAAGCTTCTTCAAATGGTTAATAACGGTTTGATGACTTATCCCCAGCTCTTGGCCGATGCTACGGCTGCTACTATGCCGGTCTTTCTCGGCTAATTCAGCGATTTTGTCTCAATTTTCGACGACAGGCCTTCCGGAGCGTCGCGCATCTTCGACGACCTCTACACCAGAACGAAAACGTTGAAACCATCGTTGTGCGGTGGAAATGGAAACTGTATCGGGTCCATAAACTGCACAAATTTCATTGGCAGCTTGAGATGCATTTTTGCCTTTGTCATAGTAGTACTGTAAAATATGTCGGATTTTCTCTTTATTTTGCTTCATATTTGCGACACTATAACTCAAGAACGACTTAACTAAACAAAACACTGTCAAGGACTATATTATAGCGCGCAAAAATACCTTTCCAATTAGCTATAGTATGACTCGATACAATGAATACAACTAGAACTACGCGCTTACAACGACAGCTCGCGGAAATACCGCAAGACTTGTTTGACAGCCTAATAGAAATAAATAAATCATGAACATTGGCCCAAATAATTCCATAATAACGAAACGTCTGAGAATGTTAGGTATATGATACTTCTTCCTCTTTGTTATGATTTTAGGATTTTGGCACTGAGGAAAGAGTCTTGATTGATCAATTTCAGACATGTTTGTTTTATGTTTGTTGTTTTTCTCAAAATAAGAACATGTCTTTACATCTGACATCACTGACCATATCGAGAAAAGGTGTCATAAATCTTTCCAGTCTACTAAATAAAATATTTCAATTAAACTCGTGTACTAGAATATATTTAGATATTTAGCTCGACTTGTCAGTGACTGGGGCTGAGACGAGACGAGACGAATTGTTCGAATGGAACAGAAGGAATACTCTTACACGTAAATGGCTATTGTCTAATTTACAATTTAAAGATAGGATAAAGAAGTAACATGTTCACGATGAAATCCGGCTTTGTTGCCAGTGGGAGTGAGGATTTTGAACTGCTACCAAAGTAAGTATGCGCAATATTCGTGACACGATATCAGAGATGACGTCCTGAATTCCGCACAATAGAAATGTTTTCGGGTATCATCAGAAGTAAACTGGAGAGGAGTGGACAAATGGTTAAAAGTGATATTTCAAATCCATAAAAAGCAGCCAATGAGGTTGACCAGCAACCTGTGCAGAAGTTGATGGCACGTATTAAGCCAAAAGTTAACATGTTCATTCGAGAGGAATCAAAATCAAAAAACCCCTATGAAATTATCTATATATTTTTTTTAATAACGTGTTATTCTAAACAGAATCTGAGATATGACACTGTCTCTAAACACATTGTACAATTCTTTCGAATTTGAAAATGCTATTTGAAGTACCAAATAAGCGTATTGTGTTTTGTGGAGTTTCTTATTCCGTTTGCTTATTCGTACTTCAGCAGGAGTGGATTTTCAAGTGAAGATCTACATAAGAAACAAACGTTGAAATGATATGAGATTGATATCATTTGATAATGCAGATACAACAGTCACATTGAATGGGTTGTTGTCTTTTTTAATGTAATAAATATAGCTGAAAACAAGCTTTCCAAAATAAATTTTTATATTCACTTCAACGTAATTTCTCCATGAAAATATTCAGGGGCCGTGGATACTCCATTGTAACCAAAAGTGGTCGCAAGGATGAAATAGTTGGAAATCATTGTTCTAATCTAAACGGAACTTGGGGATGACTAGGTTGGCAAAACTAATTGAACTCATTCTGCATATGAGTTTATTGATATGTCCACGCACCAACTTAATTATAAGGTGATGAGAATAGTTGGGTTGTTTTCTCGAAAATGGATATGGTTACAAAATGTTTTAATTTTGTAGTACTTTTTCACACAAAGACATCTATTCTTGAGAGAACTGAGAGCAGGAACTGCAGGTTAGTCGCGAACGAGATTTATTCTATCGGTCACGCAACATATGTCCGAATCTCGTGTTTGTTTCTTTGGCAGCTTTTGTATGTCAGAAGGGTATGTGTGTGTTTATGTGGCATGTATGTAGTTTATGTTATGGTGCCCGACTCACGCTTCATTACCCGTCCAAATGACAGAAGCGAATTTCCCGGTTCTTCCTTCGAACCGTCGTAGACCGTCGCGTCTTCAAACTGTCGTGTGTAATCGTTCGGTGTGGTGTTGCCAGAAATAATTAGATCACATCTTGTCTGCTCTGGGCCAACAAACTCACGAGACGATCATCGGGAGTGGGAAAGAGAGGTTCGGGTTGTTGAACCCGAGACAACTCGCTGCTGATTCCTAATTATCGGAAAAATCTAGCTCCAGCTGGTTCGTTCGCGGCCAGAATGCAGTAACCCTTTCTGGCGTAAATTCAAAATCGATTAGAAAATTAGCAACGTGTTGAAAGGTTTAATGGGGGAATAACGGCCAAACAGTCAAACAAACAGACCGACGAGGGCACGTTGTGTAACTTTTGCAATCTCGTGAACAGATGAGTTAGGGGGGATCCGTCTGGTATGAACTGGGAGGAAAACATGCAATTAATGAAACACGAAAGTCGGAAGATTTTATTTTATTTCACTGCGGACAGTATGAGGGAAACATTTACGTCAGAATGTTTACCAATAAGTGAGCCGCGAGTGATGGTTGCCGGATGCCGGCAGGCGGAGGTTTTCCTCACCGATTGGAAAATCGTGTGAAAATTGCCCCGATGTGTTAATTATTGTTTGTTTCGACAGATTTTCATTGTATGTTGATAGATTCTCGACGGGATAGACGGTTTTCCGGTTGGACTACTGGCGACTGGATTCGGCCATTAGACGCACATCACCAGTGACCCGTGCAGCTCTACACGAGCTTGAATGACTAGAGACGAGCATACGTTTGATTTGAATCCGACATCTTGATGTGGATGTTTATGAAATGTGTATTTTTAGCCTCCCAGTTCAAGATGCTGTGGAGAGCCAATGCCATTCGACAGCCGGGGCCAAACGATTATTACCAGTGGCTTAACGTCAGCAGATCCAAACGCTTTCACCGTGGACGTGGTTGCGAGATGAAAAATAGAGTGAAATTTGTGTCAAGTGCCGCGGGCTATTTTTCACCAACACCTCCCAGGCAGATGCGGAGAGCGCTGTTTTGCGCTTAGAAGAAGATGGTTTAGTTTTTATGGCCACGGTTTACGGCCGTTTGGAAGCGGTATTATGATTTATACTTACTTGCGACCTGTTCTGGTGGAAGATCATCCTGAAAAAATATGAAAGAAGAGGAAGGAAACTGTTAGTATACGGTCAATAGATTTTCTTCGAAAACCTTTATTGTTTTCGGTGGGTGTCAGAAAAATTAAGACCGGGTAAATCTAATGAATGGATATGTATGAACAACGGTTGTGGGCGTAGGGTTTGCTAAACCTTGAGAGCGAGACTCGATTTTTATGTTCAGTCTGCTTTAAGCTGAAATTTATTTAATTAATATTGATTCAGTACATAATTCATCGTGTCTTACAAATTTAGTGAATCCTTAATGGAGGATCTTTCCTGCTGTTCAGCTACTTCGATGAACTCTGAAGTTCTAAATTTATAAATTTTGGTGAGAGACAGACTTTATAATTTCTTATAATAAATTCTATTACCTTTTTTCCTTTCTAATTCCTATCTAATATTCCTTTCCGTTGCCACGTAAATTTCAAATAGTATTGATCTAATTTTCGTACAACTCTTCATACACTATCCCTATTGTTTTTCTCTTTGTTTATCATTTCATTCCTCCTGTCAAGTTACACCGTATTCGATTACAACGATCTATTCGGTTACGGTGCTGCTGTAACGAGGGGTTACGTCCTAACAACGATGATCTAATTCAATACTTGAAAAACACAGTCACAAACATAGGACATAATATTGGAGGGAAATAACGAGAACCGGTTGAATGAAACAACGGAGAGGTCTCAACAACATGATTTATGGAACTTGGATTGTGTTGCCATTGAAGGTGGAAATAAATGGATGTTTCTTATCGAAACAACGACTCCAACGGAATTAGGAAAACTCATTACCGTATGTAATTTTTCTATGTACTGTACTGGCAACGTTTGAGTAGGTGTAATAAAATTATTGAGTTTCATTTCTGGTTTCATTCTTGACATCGTATTGCAGATTACACATCAGTGGTGGTCTACTAGTTTGGACTCAGATCCACACATCATTGTCACATTACCTATTGCATTTGAAGCGTGATCTACATATTGCAGCAACTGTTGCTAAATCCATCTGGTCACTGGCGGAAATACTGACCACTGAACGCTACGTGTCAAAATTCAGGAAACATTGAAGCTTAGTTCATAAATTACAATAATTCAAGGGAGACTACTTTTTAAATTTTCTAGGTGAACATTTCGTATTGACGTAGCGTTGGATTTTGGGAGAAAACACTAAAGATAAGCAGTAGTTTGACAAACAGTGATGAACAATTTCATTCTAAAAATATATGGGCTGTGCAAAAAAGTTTTCGCTGTTTTTCTTATGAATTTAATTAATTCAACTCATTCAAAATAGTACCCATCGCTAGTTAAAACTTTTCCTCATCTTCCTGGTAGAGCTCGAATACCGAATAGAAAATCTACTAATCATGCCTTTTTTATGTCCGCAAAATGTAGGTGTCACCAGAAGCCGATATCAGCCGAGATTCGAGAACGCAATAGAAGTGGGTCGGCCAGGGAGCGGAAATCAAATCTGCAAACAAGCGCTGGATTGGAATCCGGCAGGACATCGTAGCAGAGGCAGACCCAGGGGCTCGTGGCGACGCAGCCTCAACAAAGGAATCAAGGAGGTCGACGCGAATCTGGCCCGGGCCCAGTTCAAGGCTAAAGCGAGCAGCCGCCCAGAATGGAAATCCTTCACGTTGAAGCAAACCTTTTTTGCGATTTGTCCGCCTCCGCACATCTGTCCTATTCAGCGTTCTTCGACAATTCAACCGGACAGTCGTTATCATCGAAATAACCGTTTGTGAAACAACGGAACCAACCACGGCACGCTGTTTCACTTAGAGCAACATCTTCGTAAACCTTCCGGAGTTCTTGATGCGTCTCAGTCGCTGTTTTCTTCGAATAATAGAAGGAAATCAACACTTCTCGCAAATGACAACTATTTGGCACAAAGTCAGTCGTTTTAACACAGCTAAAAGTACATGACACCGGAAAAAGACCACAAAGCTGTTCGTATACCATATATTCAACTTGATTCATGATGTTTCGAAATCGATTAGCACTCACAGCTACTATTGACAAACAGTTGGAACTTAGCTGTGCACCTAATAAAAAAGGGTATCTACTGTTCTATGGAAAGAAATTACTATTTTTTGTCGATCTTAATGAATTTTGTGTCAAGTAATTGTCACCGTAAAGGTATAAAAATACAGTGTAGATACCATTTCACATGAACATTCGTTCATGGAGAAGTTCTGTTCAAAGTGGGTACCGTGTTCGCTTACAGTCCATCACAAACACCAACGCATTGATAATTCAGAGACGCTGGTGGATGCTGTTTGAGCGACATAAAAAAGTCCTTTTCATGTGGTCCTTAACACATTAGGAACCGCACGTTTTGGGGCAAACTTGTACGCTTCATTAATTCGGATTTCCCGAATGAGATGGTTTCTTCGGCGTGGGTGAGACGGAGACGAGCCGTCGGTAGGCCATGTTAGATTCTTGACAGACCAAGGATTTGACCATCAAGTGCAGAAAACACGGGTTATTTCGTGATCCATCCGTAATAGACGGAACGCGAAACACGAGAAAACTTGTGAGCGGTCCGCAATATGTTAATAGAAGATGGAAAACAATCCATCAATATCCTGATATAAGAAATAGTATCGATCGAGATGACATATCATTTGGCTGCCGAACCTAGGTTAGCTCCATTGTCGCTTCTATCTGCTGCATAGTCATTCACGTGTTCATTGAAAATCTGCTTCCACTTATCAAAACTCTCGCTTTCCGTCGTGATCAGATTCCCCTCCACACTCTACATTAGTGTGCCAATGAAAATGGTCATCTCGAATTTCTAAAAGTTACCCCATAAAAAATGTTCACCACTTCGAAAAACCACCCTATACAAAATATCAGCTCAATCGGACTTAAGGGAGGGTGGCACAAAGCGGTCAAAGTTTGATTTTAATTTTTGAGTTTTTTTTATTGCCGAATGTCTTAAAATTGCATGAAAAATCGAGATCTACTGTCATCTCGAAATTTTTTTTGGGTCAAGAATCGACACTCTGTAACACTCGATAATATACCCATGCTAAATATTAGCTCAATCGAACCTCATTTACGAGTGTCGCAGACGTTAAAATTTGATCACCGGATTGTACGTATGTATGTTCCTTTCCGAACTGAGCGTTCATGACCCTGAGTCGATCTTTATGTTCCTATATGAACAGATATTGTTGAAAAATTTGTTCCATTTAATTATCTGCTTTTTTTGTCATCGTCATCCGAAATTAGTTCATTCTTTAATACACTTGTTATTACAGCTGGTTTCAATCGTGGTACCATTGGAATCGATGTTTTGAGATAGAAGGCAATTATTGTACCCATGTGTTACTTAAGCATAGTGAAAATGTTGATAACAACTGGACATTGCAGTTTAAACACTCATCTAACGGGTGTTCAGTAAAAAAATGAGAATGATTACCTTTCTGTAAAAAAAGTAAAAAGCGTAATTTTTTTTTCTCACCGAGAGAATTGCTCTCTGGGCTCTTTAGAAACCGGTTGCTCGTTTCTTTTCGCTCGGGTGCTGTCAGTTTGATCAAAGATGGTGTCGAAACAATGAAAATCTTTTTTCCTTGATTTTCATTGTTTCGATTACAGTAGACCATTCTCGGGACGAAAATGTGCCAGTGAGCACTGTTTACCGGATCCTGGCATCCCGGAACGATGAGCGGAAGACCGGTAGTGGTCGTCCGATGAAAATCATGACGAAAAAGAAGAAAGAATCTCCGAAAAAGGAGTTCAACAACAACGATGGTACGAGTTTTCGAAAATTTCGCTGCTCCTATTCCTACATCCACAGAACCCTCAAGCAGGAGGGCATCGTCTGTCGGAAGAAGTCTAGGTCCCCGGAGTACATGGACGAGAAGATAACGACCGCGAAATCTCAGTGCCGATGGATGACGAAGAATTATCGCGGGACGTCGGACAACGAGAGTTATTTTCCGCTGTCGAAGTCCCACATTCCCGGCAATGACCGGTACCAGCAACAAGAAGTCCACACCCCCGTGGTGAAGTACAAATACAAGCATAAGTTTGAGAAGGAAGTTATGCTGTATATTGCAATCTCCGACAGAAGGATTTCAAAGCCCTGGTTCAACAAGCCGAGCGAACTTGCCATCAACCAGAAGGAGTGCCTGGAGAAGATTCTGGTTCCGTTCTTAAAGGAACATTATTCTGATGGGAAGTACGCCTTATGGTCGAACAAGGCGTCTTCCCATTACGCCAAGAAGACATTAGCGTACCTCGAAGAAAACCAGATACCGTACGTACCCAAGGAACGGAACCCGACCAACTCGCCCCAGTGCCGTCCGATCGAGGATTTTTTCGGCTCCCTAATTAGCGGGCCACGGACACCAAGCAGTTGACCACGAGGATCCGGAATTGCATCCGGAAAATCGATGTCAGTGCCGTCCCTCGCTGTTGTGAGAACATCTCCACCAAGTTGCGCCCCTATTGCCAACATTCACTGACTTTTTTTTAAGAACAACCGTTATGCTTATAATGAAAAATATTGAATTGCATGGAATAATTTGTTTTTTATCATATCACTGAAGAAATTCTCATTTTTTCTTGAACACCCGTTATATACCAAAATATATGATAAACTGATCTTCCTTTATAACAATGAAGATGATGGCGCTTCAAATCTATAAAATCTTTGTTTTAGAAGTCATCGTTCTAAATTTCTTAACACTCACTTGTCTACGAAGGGCAGCCGTCTGTATATAGTATGTTTTATGGGAAGAATGTTGAATGTCTCTTTCTGTTCAACAGAAGTTTAAAGCGTCTGGCGTTGGCCGAATCAGAGACGAATGAATCAATTGACTTAAAGGCTTCGTTTACCCTTCATAATGCAGAGACAGATGTATTAGCATCCACAAAAAATATTTTTATAGCAGCACTTCGAATATTGTTTTAATATTTTGCTTAACCAAAAACTTCTACGGGTATGTGGCAACGCTCCAATGTCTTTAGTACTACTAAAAGTACGCGATACAAATTTGGGGGTCATTTGATGTAAACAAATCGCGATTTCAGAGCGTCTACCGTAAATTCTGTTTAAATTCAATGAAAATCCAAAACAGTTGATAAGTTTAATACCCTGAGGAAATACCCTGGAAAATACATTTTTTTGGCTTTCAATTTTTTTGTGACCTTCATGCTGAGATTCAAAATAAAATACCTTTGATATTTAAATAGAAATGTGAAATGCTTATTCCATGTTAAATGAAAAGACGACACTTATATAGAATGCGTAAAAAATGGAAAAAAGGCATTCGATTTTTCAAACATCGATTCTCTGGTACTGATCTAATCGGTGAATCAATCTCTACGCCGTTCAGAAAAGATCGTCAAGATCGATCTTTTCCTGAAGATCGCCCAATCCTAGAAGTCAAAAGAACTGTGTTTTTTGTCTGAACATAAACTGGGTTCAGTGCAATGATCTCAAACGCAGAGAATCATGGAGAGTTCCCGGTCATGCTTTCTCTTCGATAGCCAAATCGAAGCTCAATGGTCATTACTTGTAGTTGGTTGGATTAGTTCGGTATAATGTATACATCACCGAAGAGTTAGAATCCTATGCGACAATTTGTACTTTAGAGTCGAGCATCAGAAGAAAAACGGATGAAATGAAATTAGGAACACGATAAAGTGTATTCTCAGCGTGACCATCTTAGACACCATATTTCTATAGTGATTGAGAGATACTTAGAATCGTTGAAATGAGAAGTTCTATACTATACTTCAGACGTTGCTTCTTCAGGCGATCGCCCGTAATTAGACTGACTGATCAGTGCTTCTGGGCTGATGAAGAGATAAAAACCGATTCGAGGGAAGCCTCAACAAATTATCAGCTCACGGAAGTGGGATTCGTATAGTTCCCAAAAAAATGATGCCTGCGATGGACAATAGTTTGAATCATAAATATATAATCAGTTTTCCATTCAATAAAGCCTAAATTAAATTCCAGTTTCCAACCAATGGAGCAAGTATTGCAGATATCACTATCTAGATTGCGACAACAGCAAAATTATTAGGATCTCTAACACTTCCACAATCTACAAAGGTATAGATATTCCAGATACAGTACAACCTGAATTATCTGAGAGTTGATGATCCCTAGCAATTCCATGGACCTTCCCGAAATTTGTCATTGAGTGGTAGCGTCTTGCGGTTTTGTTTTGGTCATGACTTTCACATTATCTCAACATTGGTGTACACGACCTTACAGATGGATAGTTTAATGCTTTCTGTATTGATGAAACATAGTTTTCATGCTGAAACATCTTTTTTTCGTGTTTACACTTCAGCAGTGTTATCCTTCATGGTGTTATCCGTGATTTTCCGTTATATGCGGTGACCTAGCCCAACTATTCCGCGGATAATCGAGGTTCTACTGTATTTTAGAAACGTATTGAGGTATACTGATTATATTGAGTATATTGAGATTTAGTTGCTTTGTACTTAGGGTTTCAAAAATTTTCGTTGTTGTCAGGGGTTGTCTTCGAATATCATTGAGGTAAATAGTTTTTGTAATTCATCGGATGTTGTATATAGTTTTTTTTCCAAGTTGAAGAATATTGCTTGAGCTGTACGATAAGTTCGTGCCCTTGGCCAAAGATATCGTGTCTAATACGAAATTGTATATGTCGCCGTTGAGAGCTTCAAAGGTTATCGCCTAAATTTAATTAGGTGTCATCAGTATTCGAATGGCTCCAGAAAAAAAACTTCTAAACCTAGTATTTTTTTTGCTTTTGATCGTAATTTTTTCCCTCAGCACGTGAAACTTTTGTTTTTCAACTGTGATTGAAAACTAGAGCTTGTCAGATATTGTCAGTTTTTATTTGTATAATGATGACAGAAATCTTTTGGAACTTGCAATTACTTCATAGAGATAGTTATCAATGATGATGACATATGACGAAGTAACTGAAGTCTAGGCCTCGTATAATCTAATAATAACCATTCATATTGGATGAATAAACATTCAGACTTCTACTTCATTTAGAAACTTTTCTAGTGGATCTTTTCAAAATGTATGTGCTGTCCAACTATGATTATTCTTGTAGAAGAGTTTGTTTCACTAACTCAGCCCCCTGAAAATCACACAATACACCCTGCGTGTCCACTGAAACTGCGAACAAAAAACCACAATTTCACTCCGGTATCTCCCCGTTAACACTCCTCCCCGTTTCGATACTAACCATTGTGTTTGTTGGTTCTGGTAACTATGCGTTCACAAAACAAAAAGAATCACTTGCAGATAGCTGTTGGCTGCAGTCAAAAGTCCTTCACACACTAGAAACGGCAACGCGTCGTCCTGTTTTGCCCGTTCGAAATCCGAGTCCGAGTTCTGGTGGTTTCGACACGAACCAAAAGCACCGACTGATCGCAGAATTCGGTGTGCGGCCACTGTCTAGAGTACGGTTCGTTCTGTTTCAAATTATCCCGCTCTCGCCCACCACCAGCATAAACCGCAAGCAAGCGCGCAACAATATTGCTGTTTTCCGATTTTTCTCCAAACCAACCCAAGAGACGCGTGGTTTTCCCTGCTCAATACGAGACGCAGGCTTTCTTCAATTTTTTTCCTTCTTTTCTTCCGAGCTTGTCAGCTCGATGATGATTTTCCGCGGTGAACTCTACAGACGATGATCGGTGCGCTACTGCCTTTTATTAAAATCCGTAATTCCGCCTTTTGCTTTGGCCCGAGTGCTGCTGGTGTTGGTACTCGGTCCGCATCCGTGTGTTGGTGGTAATGTAGGAACAAGGGTAGCGGACGTGAAACCAGTTGTAGATCTGTTTGAGCCGGGTAGTGCAGCAAGATGAAATATAGGACAACTCGGGAGGAAGAACATTTACTATGCGTTCGAGATGACGCTCGGCAGACAGAGATGTGTATCTGCAAGTGTGCGTGTGTGTATTTCTGTCGTTTGTGAGTGGAAATATGGTACATATGTTTATTCAAATGATCAGTGATGATCGCGAGAAATAGTAGCTGCTGCAAAGCGTAACTGTAAGAATGGGTACCAAATTCATATCGTATAGCTGCTTTCCAATTGTCCGTAGGGGACAGTGGGGTGGTGCCTCGGATTCTCAAGTCGAAAAATATTTAAAAATGAAATTTGTCATGTTTTTCAATTGGGCCATCTTGAAAATTCTTGAAACGATCCTGTAGGAATATTTACCAAATCAATACTTTCAACATACGAAATGTTTTTTGTATTTAACACATTATAGAACTTGTTTTTTTTAACATTATTGTTTTTTTTTGGGTTCACGGGAACTAATCCTGACGGGTTTCTATTATTTAATTCGATCACGCATTGAGTGCATTCACTAGCCTGCTGAGCGTCCTAGCGCCCTTTGATATGCTAGTGTACTACGAGTGCGACTCGATGTTGTAGTTGAAGAGGTTTATCATGAGACGAAGATCAGGCACGCTTTTTATTTAGAATATTACCAGAATCACCCGCACATTTTTTTCTGATAAGAAAGAGATAAAAGTTTTGGGTTTTCCTGGAGTATGAATATGAACATTTTGAGTCCCGACCGAGCTAGAGGACCGATAATGAACTTTCCGTCTAACCCACGTTCGTTTCGGCGGACCGATAGTGGACTTTTCAAAAAATAATTTTAAATAACTTTGTTACTTTTGTTTCCAGTACCGGAGGCGATCTGGCATGCAGGTAACATCCGTACCTCTTACGCTAAGGGTCACGAGTTCAGTTCTCACTCCCGACATTCTTCCAAAAAATGGAAGTAAACGTGTTGAACCAGCCAAAAGTGTTAAAAGTCACTATAATACAGAAAAAGGAAAAAAAAACTATGGTTGGGTTATATCTATGATATAACCGCAAGGTTGACGTAGGACTGTTTCTCATTGGGTACGATATCGCCGCTGCGCAGAGCTTTCCTCTGTGTGTATTGACTAATCATCAAACGGTATGCGTAGAAGTTCAATGAGCTGGCGACATGAAGGGATATCTTCCAATGCAGTCTTGAATAACCGAGCCAAAGCGTTGCATTTGTGCCCGCCTTTGTAGACTGTGTTAGCAAAACGAATTCCGGAGTGTAAGAATGCATGGGGGTATAAAAATACTGTCGACTTGCAGGTATCTGCAATGCCGATTCTTCCAACTTCTTGTTTTCTGAATCTGTGTTGAGAAAACACATTTTGTTTTGCAAGCGAGTACAAAAGTACCCGTAGCTTGGCTCCATGGTTTTGGGGTCTGTGTTAGGGAAAGATTCCAATTTGCAGAAACGCCAACGAGTACAAAAGCAGGCACTACTTGCATCTAATTTGCTATGCCAATATCCCCTGGCTCCATGGTTTAGGAGTCTATGTTAGGGAAACATTACGATTTCTACAAACGCAAGCGAGTACAAAAGTACCCGTAGCTTGCATCTTATTTGCAATGCCGATTTCCTCAGGCTCCATGGTTTGGAAATCTGTGTTAGGGAAACATTCTGATCTGCAGAAACGCAAGCAAGTACAAAAGTACCCGCTGCATGAATCTATTTTGCAGTACCGATTTCCACAGGCTCCATGGTTTTGAAGTCTGTGTTAGGGAAACATCCATCCATTTCAGCGATCGTACCTCAATCGTTGCGCAATTAAAGGGTGTGTCACATCAAATTGCATCACGGAAAAAACGCTGTAGAAATTCGCCCAGTAGACTGATCCTTTTGAAAATTTTAGACAGTAAAATAAAAACTATTAAACAACTTTTGGCATTTTCTTTTTATTCATACTTTGAGCCCAAGCCCGTATGCTCGCACCTTCCTCTTTACCCCGTCCATAAGGTTCTGTACAACGTCAGGTTGTAGTTTTTTTTTAACAGAAATCCATTTTCTCTTGAAGTCCGCCTCCGATTTGACAACTTTTGGGTTCTTCCGGAGGGCCTGCTTCATAATCGCCCAATATTTCTCTATTGGGCGAAGCTCCGGCGCGTTGGGCGGGTTCATTTCCTTTGGCACGAAGGACACCCCGTTGGCTTCGTACCACTCCAACACGTCCTTTGAATAGTGGCACGAAGCGAGATCCGGCCAGAAGATGGTCGGGCCCTCGTGCTGCTTCAATAGTGGTAGTAAGCGCTTCTGTAGGCACTCCTCAAGGTAAACCTGCCCGTTTACCGTGCCGGTCATCACGAAGGGGGCGCTCCGCTTTCCGCAAGAGCAGATCGCTTGCCACACTTTTTGGCAAACTTGGATAGTTTCTGCTTGCGAATCTCCTCCGGAACACTGAATTTGTCCTCTGCGGAGAAGAACAACAGGCCCGGCAGCTGACGAAAGTCCGCTTTGGCGTAGGTTTCGTCGTCCATTACCAGGCAATGCGGCTTCGTCAGCATTTCGGTGTACAGCTTCCGGTCTCGCGTCTTCCCCACCATGTTTTGCCTTTCGTCGCGGTTAGGAGCCTTCTGAACCTTGTATGTACGCAGGCCCTCCCGCTGCTTGGTCCGCAGGACGAATGAACTTGACAAATTCAGCTTATTGGCGACATCCCGGACCGAACTTCTCGGATCACGTCTAAACTGCTTAACTACGCGCTTGCATCCATTTTTGCCGTTCTTCACCTTCCGATCGATGGTTAGGTTCTCGAGGTAGTACTCTGCTGACCGTGGATTGGACGATTCCCAGCATCTTACCGATGTCCCGATGTGACAACTCCGGATTCTCGAAATGAGTGCACAGGATTAATTCACGACGCTCTTTTTCGTTCGACGACATTTTTCCAAATTTACGAAAAATTGACAGTGAAGCATGGCCAACGTGATCTATACACTCTTATCTGATTATAAGCGAAAGCTGAAGATATAATTCCTAAAAATTAAATTTCTACAGCGTTTTTTCCGTGATGCAATTTGATGTGACACACCCTTTATAACTGAGTGGATTTCCGAGCGGCACTCGCTTATATACCGATTGGTGTGATTTCAATAGCCTGTTTTGAAAGCATGTTTAGGGCTATTGAAACAAGTTTTTGGATCAAAAAGTTACAAGCATATAACGCGTAGACATTTTATCTTTCGAATAAAGTGTTTATCATTCCAATTCGTTCAGTTGTTTAGGAGTTATTAACGCCCAAAATCTCGTTCTCCGGCGCAACGCTTTCGTTTTCGAAACTTTGAACTTACACCCCAGTATAGAAATGAAAGAGGTAGTCCTACGTCAAAATTGTTCCCAGTACCAACACTCTCCAGACGAAAAGTTCACTGCCGGTCCCGTGAGACCGGCGAGAATCGGACGGAAAATTCAGTGTCTGTGTCAATTCAGTCCTCACGGACCGACGCGGGGAAGAAGCACATAAAAGAGCCTTTTATTTATGTTATGAGCGAAAAATTTAAATTTCCACTGTATTAAATTAAGAGCGTATAGAGTTACAGTATACATTTGTTGTTTTCATACAGTATGTAAAAAAGTTTATCCGCCTCTTGTCAGTTTTCGCTTTCTTTCAAAAATACACCGAACTAATGCAAAACACTTCATTAAAATAATGTTAATTTTTGTACCAGCAAAGATAAATTCAAGTCAGATTCATGTGATATGTCTTTGGCCAATTTTTTGAGATAAGATTTTTGAAATTCCAGTTAAAAATAACGCATCCAGGTATATCTACTTTATTCCGCATATTCAGTTAATATTTTGAGTGACCACCCTTGGCATGAATGACAGCTTGACATCACCGTGACATGGATTCAAAAACCTCAGCTGTAGCTCCTTGGGGGTTTTTTTGTTCCACTCAGTTGCAATTTCTTGCCGTAGTTATTGATGGTTTGTTCGATTATTATCTTGACTCTTAATTAATAAAGATCGCAGATGTTTTATCGGGTTAAGGTCAGGTGATTGTGCTGAACACTCCTAAACTTTTTTTTTTTTTTTCATAAACCAATTTCATACCAGATTCGAGGTATGCTTTGGATCTTCAACTTGATAAAATTAGTCTTGACGAAGCTTCACTTTTTGCAAACTTAGAATTACCCTTTCGCTTCAATATGTCCAGATCCTTTTTTGTCATTATTCCGTGAATTAATTCAAGTTCTACAACGCCACACGATACCATTGAGCCTCAGAACCATGACTCTACCTGCACAGTGAATGGTACAAAATAGTTGAGTGACTTCTATGATGATGCAAAAATTCCTGTTGGTTTCAAACATTCTCCTTTTAGACCTTGTTAGAGGCGAATGAACTGAAAAGTTTAAAGCCTCTTTAATCCAACATCATCATCATTTAGACCTGCGTCGGTTTGTCGCTATTTGCGTGTGATGCCATCAGATCCGATAGCATTATTTTATTCTCATGGTCAGATTACCTTTTCCCAGTCATCATCAATTGCCCAGTTGATATGATCTTGTGCCCACTTCAGTCATATTCAAATGTTTTTCTTTGTTAGTCATGATTTCTTGAGTGTCATACGGTCCTTAAAACCTTGTCTATGAAGTCGATTTTGTACTCTTTATTTGTTTTGAAATTTTTGAGGAGCAGATAAATATTGTTTCTGATTAACTTTTGATCGATAGCACTGCCGATTCGAGAAGTTGTTTTGATGGATTTCCAGATCTAGTTGTTGGTATGAAATAACCGATATTTCAAACTTTGGAACTATTTTAGCACTAGTATCTTTGCTTAGTTGTATGAAATTAGCAATTTGATGGTGCCTTTCAGCAGGGGCATGTTGTTCTATTATCATTTTTCGAACACTGAGATAAATTCAAAGCAAAATAATCCTAGCTTTCATCACTGTATCTTCCAAACAAGGAAATAACAACTGTATGCAATGTTTACATTTGAAAAAAGTGACAGAAACGGCATACTACACAATAAAATCGTAGTGAATATATTTGGGTGGATACACTTTTTTGCTTGTTTGGCTTTCGTTTTTAGTTTCTCAAGACATGTTACTGCAATAGTCTTGATTTCTTCTGATTTTTGTACTTTTTACTCTATCAAAATAAATATTGTTGTCAGTAATGAATATATTGAAATCTCTGGCAAAGTTTTCCTGTTTGAGAATTAGAACTGTCATAAAAGCCTCCATAAAAAAAGCTCTTCAGTCTACATTTTTATAATGTTCACGGTTTTGTTCGTTTGTCATCTATCGATTCCGAAGCAATTCGCGTTATCAGAGGTACAGCATCGACATTTTTTTAAGCTTGGCATTAAAGAAGGTAGTTTGCAATTGTTATGTGTTGAATGACAATAATTTGAATGGTTAAAACACCTAGTCCAGACTCTTACTTAACTGTTTGTCTATACATTTTCTAATATTTCTGAACTTATCACTGTAAATAAAATCATTATCAAATACAGTTTTTGTTCAATACTTTACGCAATTCATGCCTTCAGATAACTCCGAAACAACTCTTCACCTGGAGAAAGTCGTACTCTGTGTTTTATGGGATTGGAATGGATTTTGTATTCTATATTATGAGCCAAGCAACACGTCGATAAATTCTCACAAGTACTGCTCGCAACTGAACAAATTGAAGGCAGCAATCGAGGAAAAACGTCCAGAATTAGTCACTGTGATAGAAGTCGTGTTCCTTCAGGACAACGCCGAATTTCATGTCTCTTTGACAACACAACAAATTATTTTGAAGTCTGACTGGGAGGTGTTAGCCAGCCAGCTAAACTAATCCAAGTCCCTGTAAAATTATTTCAAGGGCAAGAAGTTTGACTCCATGGACAGCATAAAATACCTTGAAAAGTTTTCGACGAGAAGACTAACATGTTATTGGAGGATAGAATTTTATGCCGCGTGAAAAATAAAAAAAAATTATGGAACAAAACTGTGCATATAAAATTGAATAAAAGTATGTCTCTAACTAGTGATGAAACGGATAGTAGTTTGGCCGGATAGCCGGATATTCGGCTTTTCATTTGCGAATATGAAACTAGAAGTAACTGCATGTGTGCATAGACCAAAAAAAGGATTACATTTAGGGAGTAGGTACGAAAACTCGACATTATAATATCAGATTACCGACACACAATTCTCGTGCAAGATTTGTCCGTTACATGGAATAAATGTTTGATACAGAAAATATTATAGAATAAAGACAGCCCGAAATCGGACAATTCCTTTCTCAAGTTTTGCTCTTATCAACACATTCGGCGATCCTTTTCTATTTATATAGAGAGAAGAAGATATAGGAGTGCGTTTTATCACATTAAAATCCATTTCCATATTCGAGCGAAGATCAATTTCGTTAACGCAAACATCAAATGGACTAACAACGCTTGTTAATATGTAATTGTAGAACATTTGCGAATTCAATTTTTCGAATTTTCCCATTTTGCTTCAGAGTTTTCCGAAAATTTTCAATTGTCATGTTTGGTTGGAATATATGTATTATTTTTACCGGACTCCCTCTCCATTCCAGAGGAGGGAGGGGTGTCATACCATTATAGAAACATTTCTTGTACCCAAAAACCTTCACACCCCAAATTTGGCTCCATTTGCTTGATTAGTTCTCGAGTTATGTAGAGGTTTGTGTTTCATTCGTATGACAGCCCCCTAGCTCTTAGAGAAGGGGTAGGTGTGTCGAACCACCATAGAAACATTTATTGCACCCTAAAACCTCTATATGCCTAACTTGGCTTCATTTGCTTGATTAATTCTCGAGTAATGCTGAAATTTGTGTTTCATTTTTATGGCAGTACAATTCTCCCCCCCCCCAAAAGAGAGGGGGGAGGAGTATTTAACCACTATAGAATCATGTATTGCATCCTAAAACCTCCACATGCCAAATTTGGTTTCGTTTGCTTGATTAATTCTTTAGTATTGCAGAAATTTGTGTTTCATTTGTATGGCAGCCACCCTTAGAGAGGGGGGATGGGTCTCGAAGTATCATAAGAACCTTTCCCGGCCCCAAAAACCCCTACATACCAATTTTCATGTCGATTGGTTCAGTAGTTTCCGAGTCCATGAGAATCAGACAGACAGGCAGACAGAAATCCATTTTTATATATATATAGATAATTTTTCGTTCTTTTTTTCATAGTTTCGTGATGCACCGCAAATTCGTTCGCAACACAAACACATAATAATGTTAAAACTAGAATCGTGACATGTTTTCTGATCTAGCACAGACGTAGGACTACTTTAGAAAACTTGAAAAATACATTGGATTTGTTATAATACTCAGACAAAGCTTTTCGAAATTGAGAAATTTGGTCGTGCTCCGGACGCCCCTATCTGAACGGATGCACATATCTTAGGTTCCTCCGCCGCGGGAAAAACAAAAACCTTCAAGGCTGGGTTGTATGCAAAGCGGATGCGAGTTTATTAGCCACTATGCATCTATAAAAAGATGTTCCTGTTATCCCAAGTAACCAGGGCGGTTGGAATGAAGATCAATATAGAAGCGTGAACCATAGGAACATATAATTTGGGTTGACATTGCTTGCAACATCATCGCAATTTACTGCATGCTGCATGCATGGCTGCTGTCTGCCTCTTTCAGTTGAGGTGACTTTCTTCCCGTTTTTTCTGTTTTCGTTTTGGGTCGTATTCAGGGTGTAAACATTGATGACACTTTTTTTTCCTCTCGCCGGCTGCGAAAAGATTGATGGACAGCCGAGTTTCGAAGGAAAATCGCGTGGGACGTCGTTTGAATGAAGAGTGTTGTTTTTAGTGCTTCATTGTTGTTGTTGTTGTTCGCTGTTTGCCTCTGGTGTTGTTATTTTGATTTTAACCGGCAATTGTTTTCTCGTAGTGAAATGCGTTTTCAGAAATAAATTGCGCCTCCATTATAAAATTATAATTAGATGACTGCAGACTTTTTGTTGAACCACTTGCAATAATGAATAATTTTGAAGCTCGCTGAAGGATATCACATTGAGATTTTCTGGATCTTATCCGCAACGACCAGAGACTACCGTAAACAGCATTTTAGAACGATCACTCTGCGGCTAATCATAAATTCAAATCTGCATTTACATGCCATCGTATTAATCATCCGTATGAGTGCGGCACGAAGATGATACATCTTCCTCCTCCAAAATGACCTTCGTCCCACCAGCGAAAACAATAATCCTTGAGAGTTGTGTTTTCGCACAAAAATATATATAGTCGATTGTGGAACCAGAGAAAAATGTGGCGAATACTCGGATGCTGTAATAATAAACCAAACAGTGCACACGCCATAAACAATACGCAGCACCATGTGTGTTCCACCGAACAGGTTTACTCTCTAGACATGGTGGATTCATTATCCAATGATGGGAGTATTACGCTCAAAACCTTTTACTGGCGCTTCCGCTAGACCACCATTTGTATTTCTACAATCGTTTGCTAAGTGACAGCTATTTTTCTATCGGTACTTGCATTCGTTTTTTATGGCTGTCAGAAAATGAAGTAAAACACTTTCCTGTCTAACGCACGTGTCTCAATTGATGGGAAAGATAACATTGGGAATGTTTGCTAAATTCTGTCTCGAATTGATATAAGTATTCTGTGTAGATATGCTTGTCATTCGTTCATCGTCGAGCTCGACAGATGTCAACAATCGGATGGTATTTCGCTGTCCATTTTGTCACTATCAATGGAATGGGAGCATCTTTTTTTCGCTACCTCTAAGTCTGCGTCCGCGGGCAGTTAGCGTTTCTAAAATGGTTTCTAATTCGAAGGATTTACAACCTCACAAATGGAATGGTACATTTGTATATTTTTGCTGAATTGTGAGTATCAGCCTACGCTCTGCACATTTTACATCGAGAAAAATTCGTGAAGGTGCAAACATGATGCGAATCGAATTACTCCCTGAATAATATGCAACGTTTTCCCAGAATCCAGACCGAACTTTTAGTTTTGACGTAGGATTACGTCTTTCGGGAACATATTGGGGTACAAATTGAAAATCTTAAATCGATCACTTCGTGTTGGTCTACCATACAAATGAAAAACGAATCCAAATTCGGCATGAGGATGTTTTAGGGGAAATAAATGTTTCTATTTTGGATAGACATTCCTTCCCCTTTCTAAGGGGGGTGGGGGTCGAAATAAATTTTGGACGGGACGAAGTTTGCCGGGTCAGCTAGTAAACTTCAAACATAATAATTAACTTTCACAGCTCTCTCCCTCTCTCTCTCTCTCTCTCGCTCTCTCAGTCGCCAGAGCATTTCTAGAACAGAAATTTCTAATTACACATAAAAAAAATGCGTTTTAAGCATACTTTACAACAAAACCGACGTGGCAAAAATTAAAACCGGTATTAAAATTAATGGTAACGAAATTAAAACAAGGGAATTCATACCGTGAAAAGTCCCTGTATTTAGTACTCGGTCGTGTAACCTTTGTTACGCATCACTTCACGCACCCGATTTGGCATGGATTCCACCAGCTTCGGCAAGTGATGACCGGGATGGCGTACCAACTAGGATTGGGCGATCACGGATCGATTTTTGATAGATCGATCTTTTCCATTCCGATTTCCGATTTTTGGATCGAGAAAATTGATTTTTTTGCTTCCGATCTTAGAGAAATGTTTTGTAGGTTTGTTTTTCAGTATACATCGATTTTTTTTATCTTACCAAAAGCCACCTAACTTTTTTTTAAACCATAATGTCAACATTTGGATCGCTTCTGTATAAACGCTGATAGAGGCGAAAATAATTATGGATTTTCAGGTGAAATCAACATGCTTTCAAAACCAAAAGTATGAATGAAAATTTACTTTAACGTATCGAATACTTATTTTATGTGATGAAATAAGAGGTTTTTTTTCTGAAATTGCTAAAACATATTGAACGAAAACTGTGTCTGATGACGATTTTATATTATACTAGCTGTAACCTGCCACGCTTTGCTGTGGCACATTGTGGTTGCATGATTGAGTTGAATTTTTCATTTTTTTTATGTTGTAACAACAATCCTAGATGTGTTTGGTTGTTTTGTATATTGTATCATAGTTTGAGCTCAGTCGGTTCCGTACTTTTCGAGTTTTTAACGCGCACACAAACGAAAAGAAAACATTTATATTATATATATATATATATATTATATATATATATATATATATATATATATATATATATATATATATATATATATATATATATATATATATATATATATATATATATATATATATATATATATATATATATATATATATATATATATATATATATATATATATATATATATATATATATATATACATACATATATATATATATATATATATATATATATATATATATATATATATATATATATATATATATATATATATATATATATATATATATATATATATATATAGAGATGAGGGAAATGATGGGAAATCGATAAATTTTAAATCACTTCGAAACACAATTTCAGTTCATGATTTTGCCAAACACGTGGAAAAAAGATGTTTCATTCACAGAGAACACATATTCATTACTGACTAGTCGATTTTCATTAGAAGCTAAATTTCAGAAACACACTCTGGTCATATATAGGGCTGGGGAAAAAGAAATGTCGTATTTCTGATCGAAATTTGACGTATTATTTTACATACTTAAAATTTTCCAATTTAAGTCAAATATGCGCCGTTTTGTTCGCAAACTTGTTGCCATTTAGAAGGCAATTTCATTATCCCCCCCTTATAAACCCCCCCCCCTCTCCTTATTTGCATAAAAAATTCAGACAGCCAGTTTGTATCTTACAAGTATCAACAAAAGCGTTTTGAATGGACTGGAAGAGATGATAATCACTTGGAGCCAGATCCGGACTATACGGTGGGTGCAATAGGACATCCCATCAGAGCTCCCGTAGCTTCTGGCGGGTCATCAAAGATGTGTGAGGCTGAGCGTTATCCTGGTGGAAAACAACACCATTCCTATTGATCATTTCTGGCCGCTTCTGGTCAATCGCCTGCTCCAAACGGTCAAGCTGCTCACAGTAGAGAACCGAGTTGAGAGTCTGGGCATAATTGAACAGCTCATAGTGGATGATTTCCTTCCAATCCCACCATACACACAGCAAAACCTTCCTGGCCGTCAATCCAGGCTTGGCGATGGTTTGGGCCGCCTCACAGCGCTTCGTCCATGACTTTCTTCGCTTTAGGTTGTTGTACGTGATCCACTTTTCATCACCTGTCGCCATCTTCTTCAAAAATGGGAGTTCGTTCCGTTTCAGCAGTGCATCGCAGGCGTAGATTCGGTCTAAAAGATTTTTTTGCGTCAACTCGTGTGGCACCCATATATCCAGCTTTTTTGGAATCCAATCGTCTGCAAATGGTTCCAAACGGTTTTATGGTCTATACCCAGTTCCTGGCCAATCGAGCGAGTGCTCACATGCCGGTCTACTTGGATGATTTCAACGATTTTATCGGTTTCCACGACGATTGGCCTACCAGTAGGGGTGTATCTTCGACAGCCACTACACCAGAACGAAATCGATCAAACCAACGCTGTGCTGTGCGAATCGTTACAGTATCGGGTCCATAAACTACACGAATTTTTTCGGCCGCCTTCGTTGCAGTTTTCCCTCGCAGGTAGTAAAAACGTAAAATATGGCGAATTTCTTGCTTGGTGGACTCCATCTTTGACGCACTATAAGTTTAGACTAAAAAGGACAATCATAACACTGTCAAAACGACACTTGTAGCACAGATTGTCGTCTTTAAATAGCCGTATAGTATGACCCGATGCGATAAGTACAACACAAGATATGTTTAAGTGTTGCCATATATTGACAATATACGACATTATGAGCGTATTTTGAACAATCCCAACCGGTGCATTCTTATGGATGCCGAAACATACGTCAAAGAAGATTGTAGAACGCTGCCGGGACCTTAATTTTATACCAAATCGATCGGAGAGAGTATACCATTTGCGGATATGACTGTTGCGATGGAAAAAATTCAGCCAAAAAGTGCTCGTTTGGCATCGGCACGTTATGCCAAATCCACTCTACAATGGTTTTCGAAAAACAACATCATGTTCGTAGAAAAAGACCTCAACCCACCTAACTGTCCCCAGCTGCGGCAAATTGAACGTTATTGGGCAATTGTCAATACCAAGTTCAAGAACAAAGGTACAGTGTCTAAAAATATGTCAGAGTTCAACAAAAATTGGTCTGCAGCGTCCAGAAAGCGCACAAAGACTACTGTGCAGAATTTGATGAGTGGTGTAAAATCTAAGGTTCGATCATTTATTTTGAATGGATTTTGATTTTCCATTTAATTGCTATGTAACTTAATATTCTTTATTAAAATTCACTTCTTTTATACTTTCTGAACGTTTTCAGTTTTATTTTGATGTTTGAAAGTTTAAGACTACTTTTCGATACACTCCTTATTCATAAAAAACAAATTCTACTCTAGAAATTTGAAAAACGAATTCTTCATATTTTTGGAGTTTAGACATTGTTAGCGCATAAACCGGGCCAACTGCGGTTGGAATGGTTCTGGCTGAGCACACTGTGGAAGTAAAAAAAACAAGATGTGGTAGTCCAAATTTTCTCGTTGTATTTCACTCATTACACAACATTTGGTAATCACTTTGTCGTTGGCGGTTAGCAAAATAACTGGGATGATGAATTATTTCTTTCTTTCTTTGTTTTTAAGAGGCTTTAAACTTTGCAGTTCATTCGCCTCTAAAGGATGATGAATCACGTTGTGCGCTCCTTTAATGTTTATCGGAAGTTGGGGGGGTCCTGTCGGCTCCACTCGGCTTGCTCGGGTGCTGTTCGTTGTTATGCTGTTACTGCATTCTTCTCGCTCTCGCACATTGCTGGGTAATGCGATGGAATGGAATAGATAATAGCTTCGGGTGGTAAGCCGAGAATTAGTGTTGCGGACAAACTGGAGGATGTCAATTGATTTATCCTGACATGTCAAAACACGTAGGCGCTCGCTACACGTGGCGCGAACAGACATCAAAGAATGTATACTAGAAAGAACTTCCCGAAAATCCCTTTACTTACAAATAAAATACATTTTTTGTACATGGAATGAAGGCATGAAGGTGTGTTATTATTGAAATTTCGCTGGTTCGCAACTTCAAAGAGTACGGTCTACCCACGGTTCCCTTTTGGCATCCATGACGTCTTAAGCCCGCAACCGAATGAATTTTAAATACAAACACGTCATATTGACATTTGAATACACTCCAAAATGGGACCACTTAAATGTGTATTCAATTTATCCCTTTTAAATACGGCAGTTTTGAAAAACAGTGACAATTACTCTGGATCAGCATGTAACTGGTACAATGTCTCGATGAAACTTGTGTTTTCTTCTTCTCACATATTTTAGCATTCTGCCAGTTCAGAAGCTTATAATGATTACTCGAATTAAATGTTTTATCAATCTTTGAAAGATTTTTTTGACGTAGAACTACATCTTTCATTGAGGGTGCCAACTCAGAAATCAGGTCACGTTTTTATGAAACAAAGTTAACGTTAATAACTATTTTTGCCGCGAACGGATTTTGGCGATTTACATACCAAACGAATGGGAAATTCCCTTAGATTTGTTTGATATTCTATACATCACAATCCCCTGGTGTGTAAATGATTTAAAATGATGAAAACTATAAGCGTTTCCATTTCCCATATATTTGTTCTGCTGATTTATGTGCTTTCCCGAACAGAGCAACTTATCGACGAGCAACGAAGGGGGAATCGTAAGATTTAAAGTCTCCGTGAACAAAGGAAAGGAAGAAAAACGAAGGGGAATATTTGCCTAGAGTATAAACAGTGGATCTCGCTGAGGTAAACTTTCAGTCTCGTTCTGTATTCAAAGCAATGGACATCGCTTGTTCTTCCTTGTTTTGCGTCTTCACATGCCTTCGTTTCGGGTTAAGCTGTGGACGCGGCCAAGTTATTCATTCGCTGATGTCTCTGGCATTGCAATGATTGCATCAAACTGACGCCATTACATTAAGGTTCTGAGCTACCCGATTGTGTGGGAAATCATCAGACTATCTAGACTATCGTCGGCTCACCAAGAATATAAATATTCTGGAATTTGATCTGTTATTTAGTTTCGCATGGCGGTAGCAAAACTCTCTCCACCAAGGATGGCAGCTAAGCTTATCTACGGAGATAAGCGTGTGTATATTTAGTTGCTTCAAGTCATCGAAATATGGATATTCATGTGCGTACGTGCGTGTTCCATAACCCGTACGTAAAAATAGTGCGGAAAGGAAATATTTACGCTAGGGTATTAGTAATGAATCTCTGCTGAGGCAAATATTCATTCTTTTTCCCAGCGGTTAACATTGTTTGTTTTCCGTCATCATAAAGGCTTCGTTGGTGCCTCTGACATTGCATTCAATGAATTGAACTGACGGTATGGCGAAGCTGCCGTTAAGGTTGCGCGCCAAAAAATTATTTGGGGAACACCAAGCATCTTTAGTGTCGTGCTGGAATGTTATAAGTTATTTGGGTTCGCGTGCCAGTCGAAAACCTACTTTAAACTATGAATGCATTTGCGCTAAGCTTGATCATGATGAAGCAATGCTACTCTTTTCTAGGTTGTTGAGCTTAACAGAAAAAGTTTATTTCATTTATTTAGTCACCAAGATAGTAAATGTCGTTCTGGAAATTTGTATGTGATTTGTTTTCGCTTGCCAGTAGCAAAACTTTCTCCACTAAGGATGACAGCTGTGCTTATCTTGAGTATGGAAAAGTAATGCAACTTTTTTCGAGGCCAGTAATATTAACAGAAGCGTTTCTATTGAGAATAGAGCAAAATGATGAGAAGTGTTTACATTCCTAGTAGCCACCGATGTATGGCTTTGCATGCATGTTATGGCGAACGCTTGTTTGGCGTTTGGTTTACGTTGTACGAATGATGTCTAGAGGTGCGATTCCACTGAGGCAATACTACATAACATGTAGCATGATATTTTATACTTGCAAGGATTGTCATTGTTGTTATTTCCATGCGGTGCCAAAGTTATATTAATGTAGTTATGAGATGTGGACTAATAGTGCTGAGTGAGTGAGCTGAGTCTATGTCAATTGCAAAAAAGGCCACCGGAATAGCGTTCGAGGTAAATTTTCAATGCATTGACATGAAAAAAATGCGACATACGTTCAGCCAAGGATGCAAAATTTCGAAAGAACATGTTGAAATCGAAAAGCAATTTTTATCAGTGCAAAATATCTCCACCGACATTCTTCACTTCTTTCTATTGCGGTGCCGCTGTGCCTATGACCGCTGGCTCACCATCTCGTTTGTTTTGATATATTTCAACAGAAATATCAGTTCATTCTCGATGTCAGTGAATGCTCAAGCCGAAAATATCACCTTTCATTGCGTCCTGGTGAAATTTTCGTTGGTCATACACCCATAAACTCAGCACTCAAATGTGCCGTTGCCCATCGATGTGTGTGCAATAAGCGGCACAAAAATGGGACCGGGACTAGAAACATACTAGGAAAACACACACGAACACGCGTTTAAACGTCTGACGCGGTGTCAGTGAGATGATATTTCCTTGTATGGAATTTTGTTCCCTTCCACTGTCAGCTGATCGAAGATGCGTATGAAAATTTCGGGCGTAAATTCTCAGTGAGACAGTGGAACGAATGAGTGTGGGGAATAATGCAAAAACCAAATGTTCCACGTGACGGAGTGTCGGTTGCATGGAATTAAGTTTGGTTCATTTGTCATGAACTGCAGGGGAATTGGTGGTTGATTTTGATGTTGTTTCAATATCTTGCGCTGTCAATAAAGTGAGTGTGAGATTTTGCAACTCTGCGTTCAGCTATTGTATTGTTCTGCATGGGCAAGAAAGAATCATCAATCAATTATCGTCAACTGATTCTACAATAAAAAATAAAAAAATTAAAGGCGATCAAACCATTCTACTGAACAGTTATTTCTAAAATTTCACAGCATTATAAAATAATATCCGATGTTATTAACAAGGGACTTATATACAACAAAAGCGTAGTTCTACGTCAACAATGCGGTCGTATCATGGACACAACCTTCTATAATTTTTTAATAACAAATAACTATTCATCTTATTCTTCCTACCCACTTATCCGATTTTAGAAACATAACTCGCTTCGAGACTCAAACGTGTTTATAAAGAACTCTTAGTCTAGTTACAAGAATATTTGCAGTTTTGTTTTGTCTCTCATCAATCACCTACGTTTTTTGTGTGATTCCCAGGATATGTGCTAATACGATCTTTTATGAAAAGAGTACACAAATTGCATAAAGTTTGAACTCACACTTTTTCCATTCTGACATTGACGCACTCTAAAAAAATTAAAGTTTGCAAATCTGTACGTTTGAAATCGAAGAATGCAATGGTATGAAAATTCCCTCAAAAAAAAAAAGATAATTTATGAATGCATGTTTCTCGATTCATTTACAGCTTCTATTGCTGGCGCTAGCACGATAAACATGATACTGCTAACATAATTCACAGATCTGTTTTTCTACAATAAATGTATACAATGAACTTGACACAAGTTAATGTGAAGCGCGTGTGTCTCGTAACCTCAAAATGACGGTTTTGTTCCAAACATTTGAAGTCACCTACCAGTGTGAAGTGATGATCGAATGAAGCGATGCAAGGATTTTTTTCCGATTTTTAGAACTTTCTACTTCTAATCAAATTATCATTGATAATCAAGATGCAGATTTTTCACTTTTTCGATCATAATACAATACAAACCCAATGGTAAGAGTAAATGTCCTCTCGCCAATCCATTTTTATATTTTAACGCACGAGTGTTTTCGCAATTTCCCACCAAAATACTATTAGAAGCCTCGACCGTACAACTCCCGAGTAAGACCTGAGGAAGATGGATTGGGTGAGCAAGTCATTGTTTTGTGATATATAAAAATGTTTACTCGCTTGCGACAGGTTGTAATTTATTGGGATATCTACGACTAAAATTTCTATTTGCACTTTATTTCTAAACGTTTCTATTTTAGGCTGGTGGTAATTTAATATCTTAGAGTTTACGTCGTTTGCAGCAGTGCGTGTTATTTTGCAGGAATTTCCAATTGCCGTTGCGTTTTCGTAATCTAGCCGATAGACAGACCGCGTTGTGGCGAGAACTTTGTCATATGTGAAGCATGTTATGTATTCTTGTTTGATGTGTTGACAGGTAGTAAAAGTGTTTCGTCTTGTAATCGTCATCCTTTTATGTTTATCTTCTGTTCATTCAAAGAGCAACTGTTTATACGTGGCTTTGTTTGTGGGTTTGGGATGTTTAGTTTTGCATTTTTTTAAGAGATATAAAACAACGCATTTGATCGACGGTTTCGAAAATGAACTATGAAACAAAAAAGACACCCATGTTCTCACGAGGGAAAATCCGCTCGGCAATCATCGCTACGCCCCCGCAATTTGAAAATGCAAGGGGTCGACCGAATACGCGGAATCCGAGCTGATGAATTGCACGCTGCGTTGAAAGTGCACCGGCCACTTAAATAATCCTCAATTTGAGCGGTGTATTGGCCGTGCAGTGGAGATTAATGTCCGGATTGTCCCGGCCAGAGGGTATCAGTTTCTCAAAGCCGGGGCCAAAATGTTGAATGCAATACGACGTGATCTTGGCGGACGTGCGAATGTTTGCTCGATTACTACAGTTGTTTGCCATCCCAGCGTGAAATGTGTTTACATGGCGTCATTTTGCAGTGCAAAGAAATGAAGATGAAGAATACAATATTCTACTCAGAAGGTGTTCAAAATAAGATTTAATTCAAACCTGTAATGCTGATGATTTGCAGCTTGTTTTGAGTGTCGCTTACCACTGCAGATGAATGACGGTACAAATATTATGTCCTAAGCTTTAGGATCTGTTGTCGTTTCAAATACGGTAACAGTATATTTACAAAATTATTTGTTCATCATTATCATTCCGAGGAACAAAATATTTTTGCAATTACGTGAGTAAACGAATGCAAACAGGTTCGGAGTTTGGAAACCGGGGAACAAACAAATAAACAATTAACTTTCGGAAACGAGGTCACTCCTGTCGACCCCAGGCGATTTCCGCCGATGTGTCCAAAGCATATCGTTTACAGAAAAAATATAATCCTCGGTGGAAACCAAACCGTTAGCGATCGTCGTCATGCGTGATTTCCAACTTGAGATTTGAGAGAAAGAACAGTCGGCAAAGATGCTATTATTAGACATTTCCACTAGATTAGCCTCTGGTTGATCCTCTCTCTCCCCAAAAGAAGTGTATAAATAATACATGGAAAAAGTTATCCACTAGGTTCACTGTTTTGAAATTATGGCAGAAACTTTTTGCTCGTGAGTGATATCCTCGATGAAAAGGAAATTAACATTGGCTGTTTCGCTTCGACTGAAAGAATTCGCTTGACGCAACTTATACGTGCCAGTTCAACACAATCATTGTCTCGATTTCCCCTTCAATTTTGCGTGAACCGAAACAAAAATTCTATCTGATTATATACATGTCAACAAAATACTCTTTAGGTTTTTTTTCGGCACTTGCATATCGCAAATCGACTGTAACGCGCTTATTTTTATCATCTGCCAGCTTCGAGAGTCCTGCTTTCCCGAGCTCATATTCCCGACATCTCAAAAATAGGCCCCAGTGTCCATCACAGCAGAACAGGCTTTTCGTAAACAGCCACTTGTCAAAGTGTCGGATGAAGGTGACAAAGAGAAAAAAAACAGGAAACAAAATCGTCATCTGTAGACGGGACGAGCCCCAAAAAAGTTACGAAATCTCATTGAAATAATATCATCGAAAAATGTGAACTTCGTAACACATTTTTTTTGAGAAAGAGAAAAATATACAGATGAAGAACATCTTGCACATTGTTTACCTTCATGCTCAATTTAAATGTTTGCCGGGTAAACAAATTTTGTAAGATTGTTTTTCTGCGATTGCCAATTGGAATAGGAAATGATCATTTGCCTTTTCGTTTCTTCATGAACACCTTCTTGAGTCTTCTTCCTTCGTCTCTACTTTTTGCGAGCTAAATTTTAGGCGAAGATTCATCCGCATGGTGATATCCGTTGAAAATTTTTCGTTTCAGCAAGTGGACATATAAATTCAAAAAGTGAATCACGAGACTCAATTCACGGTGTTGGTGGTATCATCAGTACGGAATTATATTGAATTTATTATAATTATTTATTGCTGATTGGAAATGTAATTTGATTCCGTGCATAATATGAGTTTTTCTCGCATTATGAGCATAGAATGTGATGCGATGATACTTCTCTATCCTGTTCATAATTGTACGGAATATTCATGGAATATGCATTTCTTTTAATAACAATGGTCAATAAATTTAACCACGCTTTTGATTAATCTGGCTATGCAATAAATTTACGATAAAATTGCATCATACTGGTGTTTTGGTAGAACTGAATCTCAGTCCAAGTAAATGTCATTCACTTCTAACCTATAACGATTTGTATAACATTAGAATCGACTTTTTCCGGTATATTTACCCATGTTTCCTGGATTTTTCCAAATGTTTTGGTTTGCTGATGCTGATTTATGTCATGATAAACGATATTTTTCTCCAAAATGGCCCAGTACTTCTCAATCGACCGCAGTTTCGGTGTGTCAAAATCTTTTGGTACGAATGAAGCGACGCAAGAATTTTTTTTTCGGTTTTTAGAACTTTGTACTTCTAATCAAATTATCATTGATATTCAAGATGTATATTTTTCACTTTTTCGATTATAATACAATACAAACCCAATGGTAAGAGTGAATGTCCTCTCACCAACCCATTTTGATATTTGAACGCATAATGCCTCCATAAGTGGAAGAATTTGTTCTAGGATGCATTCTTTCAAATACACTTGTTCATTCACGGACTGCATGACCTTTGCCAACATGCTCGTCAAATTCCATAATTTTTGTTTTCTGAAGTTCTCCGGTCGATAGAACTTGTCTTTAGCAGTGGAAAGACGGTTCCCATAAACCTGCTCGAGGTTCGCCTTCACACATGTCTCATCATTGTTGCATACCAATACCGTATCCCCCATTTCGGTATTCTTAGTTCACATTATGGATTGAATTCTCTCGGCTACCTTCCCAGAGATATCTTGCCCGCCGCGCATCAGAATATATTAAAAATTGGAAGAAATTTATGCGCGGTGAATTACAAAAAGTATCGTTCCCCATTTGATATCTTCCCCAATCGCAAAAATATATGTGCTCTCGATTACCTTTTCAGGTTGCCATTTTATATCCTGCGCCATCGCGTCTTGAAAAAAGAATGATTCTATGCGAGACTAGGCACGACATAAATTGTCGATCCGATTAATTGTATAGGTTACCCCTAGATATCCTTTGCTGTGAATTAGAACACAGTCATTTCGTCAAATTGTCAAATTGTCAAATTGTTTAGGAAATCACATCACTTACCTCAGTGAATCCTGATTCTTACTTCTCCCCTCTAACAACTATCCCTCCATTGATATTCGCTAGGGAACCACGCTATAGAGGCGACCCTTCTGGCCTTCGGGCGACAATTATCATACTAACATTCCTTCCCTTCCCCTGGTGACTGTAAGGACGTGGCCGGCATCGTCATTGACATTGACGTCATTGACTGTTCAAAGTTCGAATCAACGAAACTTGCACAATTAGAATGGTTTGCGATGAAAAAATCAAAAACGATCAACTGATTCACATGTCAATAATTGGCAACCTTGTCATTTCGACTAATAACCTGGAAAATTCGTGTTAGAATACTATTTACCAAAACGGATTTTTCGATATATTTCCATGTTTCCGAAATTGCGACCTTAAGGTCGTCAATCGAGGTGTGCTGTTTTCCCTCGGTGTAGATTCTGCGTACAAGGATCCTCCTAAGATTTTCAACAGGATTCAAGTCTGGAGAGCGAGCCGGCCAGTCCAAAAAAATATGTTTTTGGTCCATAATCCATTGCTTAGTTTCCTTGCTGGTATGAATAGTAGCATTGTTTTGCTGTAATGTGAATTTTCGTGACGATGTTCACGCAAAAATGGTAGGAGAGAGGATTCCAGAACATGTATGTAATCCTCGAATGATGTGAAAGCTATATTGAGCTCTCCAGTTCCACAGAATCCCGCCCAAACAATGCACGAGCCTCCACCAAAATTTCTGGTTGAAAAATACTGTACCTTCTTCCGTAAATAACGCCACTATCCGTTGAAAACATCAGGACCATCCAAATTGAACTATTTTCCGTCACTGAAGATAACCTATACATTGAAGAACTTTTCGTTATGGTATATAGCAAAAAGTATTCTTTTGTAAACTTCCTTTGCCACAACATACCATGTCCCACTGTCGTATTATGTCTGCTTTGGCAAAACTCAGACGTCTTCCGATGTGAGATGGTGTAAGATGAGGGGCTTTAACCTTTGAAGTCCTCTTTATGTGAGAATTTTTCACCAAAACATGACGAATTGTCTCCCGAGTAATATTTAAATTGAAATATTGCTTTTTTTGCATAAGCGATTTTGAAGTATTTGAAGCTGTTCTAACTATTCCCCGCTTAACCTGGTCAGAGAGCTTCGATTTACGTGGAGCTCTCTTCTTTTTACCATATCCTTGAGGATACATCAAATAGTTGAGAACTACTAGATGGGATCGTCCAATCCGACGAGCAATTTCTGCAAAATGCATCGATTTGTCCTTTTTTTCTATCCGTGAGGACTTTTCCCTTTGGCATTTTCCAGATTTATTGATCAAACTAACTAAAAACAACGGAAACGGTAACTGGTTTTATAGAAACTTGACACTTGAAAAATACAAAAAAATATTGTTTACGCTCAACGCTTGTATACACACATATGAAAATCATTCAGTGTATGATAGTTACCAATACAAATACACTACAATAGAAATTGAAGCATTGTTTCTTTACAATTACACAAAGCAGCAAGATCATCACATGGTCTTATAGAAGTTGGACAGAGTGTATGTGGCAATCCTGGCTGAAAATATTCTTTTTTAACATCACGCTAACCCGTTTGTCGTTGATACATATTTTTTAAAGAAACAAGAATTGAACTTAAAAATACATACTAATTGAATATTTTTGGTAACAACCGTTATGAAATATTGCATAGGTTTAGTGCAGGAAATTCCACAGTTTACAACCCACGTCGACTGCTTACTGAATAAATTATATGATTTTATATGATTATATGACATCAAATTGTTCAGTCAAGGTGAATAATAATTTTTGGTTCAGTCAGAGTGAATCATGTACAAATATCCAGTCGTAAAACCTTCTTGATTGACCTTAAAGATGTTTTTTTTGTGATAATATAAATTCACAATCTTTTTTTTTTTTTTTTTTTTATCCAAAATATATATTTTTATTAAGGCTCATATGGCGTCAACCAGACGGGGCCGGGAGTTCAATATTTCGACAATGTTTGCCTTATAACTATGTTAGTAATATGTAACCGATTACTCGCGGTTGGCTCGAGGTTAGTATTACAAGTGTTTTCGTAATTGTGATGTTGCTGCCTTCAATGATCTGTACCTGTGCCCGACACGGGATACTTCCTATTGGGATGCAGCTGACCATTAATCAGCAACGCCCCCCTAGTCTGTACCCCATATCTAGCGTGGTGCGTCTTCTCGAGGAATCCAGGATAGAATGGTCACTAGCCGGCGCAATCATCAGCTCGTGTAGAGTTGTCATGAGCGGTACAACCTTTGGCTTTTGTTGAATCATCAGTGGACTGCACAACCTTTGGCCCGTGTATCTGTAAAGAGTGTGTGTATGTATTGCCGCGACTAAGTAAAAGTTTATAGATCGGATAGGAGGGATACGAAACAGGGACACAAAGAAGGAAACATCATTAAACGTTGACATCGGCGTTTCTGAGGAACAGGTATAGATGAAGCAGAAGATCAGGATCACGGCTACCTAAGATATCCCGGACGGGGATATCCGATTGTCTGCCTTTTGCTCTCAGTGCTCTAGAGAGCTGAGAGCGAGCAGCATGGAACCGGATACACGACCAGACAATATGCTCGATGTCGTGGTAGCCATCGCCACAATCACAAAGATTGTTTGCTGCGAGCCCAATTCGATAGAGATGCGCGTTTAGGTTGTAGTGATTGGACATAAGCCGAGATATCACGCGAATGAAATCACGACCGACATTCAATCCCTTAAACCAAGCTTTCGTCCAAACCTTAGGGATAATCGTGTGTAACCAACGACCGAACTCATCTTCACTCCACATGCGCTGCCAACTAACGAGTGTGTCCTGACGAGGAATGTGAAAAAATTCGTTATAAGTAATTTGCCTTTCAAAAAGTGTGCCTTCTGAAGCGCCCACCTTAGCTAGCGAGTCCGCTTTCTCATTCCCCGGAATCGAGCAATGAGAGGGAACCCATGCTAAGGTAATCTTGAATAATTTTTCGACCAAAACACTCAATAGATGTCTTATTCTTGTTAGGAAATAAGATGAGCGTTTATCAACTTTCATTGAGCGGATTGCCTCTATTGAGCTGAGACTGTCTGAAAAAATAAAATAGTGGTCGATGGGCAATGTTTCAATGATCCCTAATGCGTAATATATCGCACCCAGTTCAGCGACATACACGGAACATGGATCTTTGAGTTTGAAAGAGGCACTGGAATTTTCATTGAAGATGCCGAAGCCAGTGGACCCGTTTATGCATGAACCGTCAGTAAAGAACATTTTATCAGATCTAACTTTCCCATATTCTGCCGAAAATATCTCCGGAATGTAATCGGAGCGTAGATGATCTGGGATTCCATGGATCTTTCGTCGCATGGACAGATCAAAATTGACAGAGGAATTGCAAAAGTATGGGAAGCAAACTTGGTTGGAGATGCCCGGTGAAGGGTGCACTTCATGGGTAAGGTACTCATGGTATAGAGACATAAAACTTGACTGAGGAGTCAGTTGGAGTAGATTTTCGAAGTTATCAATCACCAATGGATTCTTGATCTTGCAACGGATGAGAAATCTGTAGGATAATTCTGTGAACCGAAGAGTAAGCGGGGGTACTCCTGCCAAAACTTCGAGACTCATCGTATGTGTCGAATGCAAACACCCCATGGCTATACGCAAGCAACGATATTGTATCCTCTCCAGCTTGAGAATATGAATCCTGGCAGCTGATCGGAAGCAAAAACTGCCATATTCTAACACTGACAATATCGTTGTTTTGTACAACTGAATGAGGTCTCCTGGATGGGCACCCCACCATGTTCCGGTAATTGTTTGGAGAAAATTGATTCTTTGCTGGCATTTCTGTTTCAAATACGCAATGTGTATTCCCCAGGTACATTTAGAGTCAAAATATACTCCAAGGTATTTGAAAAACATCGAGTGCTTGATCGTTTTGCCGGATAGGTGAAGCTGGAATTGGGCGGGTTCGTGCTTCCTAGAAAAAAGGACCATTTCAGTTTTCTCCGTAGAGAATTCGATACCCAGCTTGAGAGCCCACGTGAACAGGTTGTTCAGGGTATCTTGCAAGGAATTTTGCAGAACGGCGGGATTAGTACCCGTGATGGAAATAACTCCATCGTCTGCAAGTTGTCTCAACGTGCAATCTCTAGTTAGACAATCATCTATATCATTGACGTAAAAACTGTACAAGAGGGGGCTTAGGCAGGAGCCTTGTGGGAGGCCCATAAAACTGTAACGAGAAGATTTCAAGCTGCCATGATTGAAAAACATGTGCTTTTCTGAGAGTAAATTGTACAGGAAATTATTCAGAATTGGTGAAAGTCCACGATTATGAAGTTTCTCTGAGAGAATTTCCATGGAAACTGAATCAAATGCCCCTTTGATATCGAGAAAAACGGAAGCCATTTGTTCTTTGCGAGCAAATGCGATTTGGATTTCAGAAGATAGCAGCGCGAGACAATCGTTCGTCCCTTTACCTCGGCGGAAGCCAAACTGCGTATTTGACAGCAAATTGTTCGTTTCAACCCAATTGTCCAAACGAAGTAGAATCATTTTCTCTAACAATTTACGAATACAGGATAACATTGCAATCGGCCTATACGAATTGTGATCGCAAGCCGGCTTATTGGGTTTTCGTATGGCTATCACTCTCACTTGTCTCCAGTCATGCGGGACTATATTCAGCTCCAGAAACTTGTTGAACAAGTTCAGCAAACGATGTTTTGCCAAGTCGGGAAGATTCTTCAATAAGTTGAATTTAATCTTGTCCGACCCCGGAGCTGAATTGTTACATGAGAGGAGTGCAATTGAGAATTCTACCATCGAAAAATTCTCATAATCGCCTTGGAGCGGAATGTCGCGTACGACGTTTTGTGCAGGAACGGAATCGGGACAAACCTTTCTTGCAAATTTGAAAATCCAACGGTCAGAGTATTCCTCACTTTCATTTGTATGGTTCCGGCCACGCATTCTCCTAGCCGTATTCCAAAGAGTGCTCATAGCTGTCTCCCTTGACAAACCATTGACGAACTTCCGCCAATATCCACGCTTTTTTGCTTTAATCAGACCTTTTAGTTTGGCTTCTAGAGCTTGGTACTTTCGAAACCATTCCACTAATCCAGTTTTCCTGAATTTTTTGAAAGCGGATGATTTTTCAAGGTAGACCTTTGAGCACTCCTTGTCCCACCAAAGTGATGGAGGACGACGTCGGAAAGTGGTAGCAGGAACACGTTTCTTTTGAGCTTGAAGTGCGCTTTCGTAAATCAAACTCGATATAAAGTTATACTCTTCGAGTGGAGGAAGTTCATGCATTGAAACAAGTGCTTCAGATGTTATTTCTGCAAATTTTCTCCAGTCAATATTTTTCGTGAGGTCATACGCAATATCGACTGACTCACGAGAACCTGATTCATTGGCGATCGATAAAATTATTGGCAGGTGATCACTACCGTGGGGATCTTGGATTACCTTCCACGTGCAATCCAGGGATAATGAAGAAGAGCAAAGTGATATGTCTAGCATACTTGCCCGTGCAGGAGGGTTGGCTATCCTAGTTGCTTCCCCTGTATTTAAAACTGTCATGTTGAAGTTGTCGCACAGATCATAAATCAACGTGGCACGGCTGTCATCATAGTGTGACCCCCATGCTGTTCCATGGGAGTTGAGGTCACCTAAGATTAGCCGCGGCTCCGGCAATGCCGCGATGATATCAAAAAACTGATGGCGACCGACCATGGTTCTTGGAGGAATATATATCGAGGCAATGCAGAAGTCTTTGCCATTGATTTGTGTCTGGCAAGCGACAACTTCAATGCCTATCATCGATGGGAGAGTGACTCTATAGAAGGAGTGACATTTTTTGATCCCCAATAGTACGCCACCAAACGAGTCATTTCGATCGAGGCGAATAATGTTGAAATCGTGGAAATTCAGCTCGTCGGCTGAAGAAAGCCATGTTTCACAGAGGGAAAATACATCACAGTTGGAACTATGAACTAAAAATTTAAATTGATCTAATTTAGGGATGATGCTTCTGCAATTCCACTGTATTACAGTGGTCAAATCCTTGACCTCTTGCACTGAATCAGGCATCGAGGGAAATGAACGCTGCTAAAAAACCACATTTTTCTTTCAAAAATGTTCTCACAATCGGAAGCAAACATAATACTATGCTTTTAAGAGGGTCATTTATATTTAGAGCATTTAAAATGTTGTCCACCAGGTCAGAAAGCGCAAGCAAACCAGATTGTGGCTGTTGCCTCGACCGCGAAAATGGAACAGACCGGGTGGGTGCTGCTCCGGGAAGTGTTGAGGACCCCTGGTGCGTGGAAGAACAGCTTAAACCAGGAGGTACTTGCTTCGGTCTATTCTCAGCACGTTCAATTCGAGTTTTCATTCCAACTTGGGAAGTTTCGGTCGTCTTTCTGGGGACGACCGAAACTTCCCAAGTTGGAATGAAAACTCGAATTGAACGTGCTGAGAATAGACCGAAACATGTACCTCCTCACAATCTTCACATTCTTCACAATCTTGTTAAAGAGTAACTAGGAGCTGTAGACGAACGATTTAGGAGAATGATTAGAGCTACTAAAACTACACAGCTTCAAGCTTTGAGTTCGATTTACTCGAAATCATAATTATGTTACTTAGTCTGGTCTGACTGAACACCGACCATATGTAACTTTTATTTGATTTTCGTTCAAACAACCGTTCATAAAATGTTATTGTCGTATCCTGTACTGATTTTTGGGTTTCTTGCCGAAATGGAAGAAAAGAGAAACTGTTTTGCGTGAAAGAATAAGGTTCACAAAGAAAAGGTATAACACATTCTATAACAAAAAAAAAACATTATAACAGTTTCGAAAGATTCAATTCATTTCAATGTTCCGAGATAACATAAAAGTAAATGCAGAAAATCGTTAGGTGTAAAATTGTACTAGTTATAAAAATATAAAAATATATTTTTTCCTAAAATATCGTGTAAATTTTCCGAATCACAACTTTAAAGAGATTGTGTAATTCACGCGTCTACAATAGAACTAACAAAATAATCACTCTTATTACTAAAAGTGGTACATCGATCATAACCTACAGCACTTGGCGATGTTATTATTACGTTTCACAGCTAGCTATTTAAACTTAAGTTTTGTTACCGACCAATGGCGCAACAAAAAGGGGAGTTCAATTTATGTACAAAAATAAAGTAAATTTCGTAAAAAATCTAGAATTTAAGTTCAATATTTTTATTGTTTATTGTGGGCTGGTTCTTGAATAATATTGTCATTAAATGTACTTTTTTGTATGAATAGTTGACTGTATTTACAAACCCTAGTTATAAGTGTTTGTACTAACCCTAAATTGTAATCTGCGATGATTGTCAGTCCCCTTGAGTTTATCGGCGAACAAAAGATAATTAGTTGATGGTGTTCCGGAAGTGTGGAAGAGAGAGGAATGGGAGAGAAGAAGGATTGAGAGAGGAGAGTAGACGGGAAAAGGAAGAAGGATCAAGGTTTCGTGGAAGGAATTGTAAAAGGCCTCGGGCCCTTTAGCTGGAGTTTGGAAGCGACCAACACCTTTTTGAAGATAGTGAAAAAGTTAAAGAAAAGTGAGTGTTACACTCCTGGGCGTGTGTTTATGAAACAGGGACGTTCCGGTTCACGCCACGTTGTTTCCAAGCATGCCCCCGGATTACGTACCTCCAGCCGCGCGTGCGCAATTTGAGTGCAGCAGTTATAACAAGTTCTGTCACGGATCCGATAATTCGCTAGCGAATCAACCCGTATTTGAAACTACGAAGAAGGTACGTGCTACAGACCCTCATCTCTCTCTTCATTACAACAACCACGTGTTTAACGAGGGCCCCAACGATCGACAAACTGCGCTGCGACGAAGAAATTGTTCAATAAAAAATGAATAAATTGTAAATCTGAATCGGTAGTTTTCACATGACTTTTTAATTCGTCCCAGCCCTATTCAACTTTTCTTTCGGTTGTGATAGTGTCGAGCCGCGATACAGGGAGTCCTCCGTAGTTCGGAAGCCGACCCTGAGATAAATTACAGAGGTGAGCTAAGCTGGGCGGTTATGGAGTAATCCATAACTTTCAGTTTGAGAATATGGCGATGATGGCGTAGGTACTCAACAAACAATCATTAGCTCTTATTAAACTAGTCAGCCGAATAATGGTGGAACCATATCAATGAGTGCTTAATAAAATAGTATTCTACACTATACGCTGTATAATTACTATTCAAGCCAAATTGAAGCTTTTGCTGAACCATTGATCTTTACCTGGAATTGACCTGGAATTAGCTATAATAAACCAGTTAGTTGAATAATCGCCGAAGGAATTGTTGAGTGTTTGACAGATTATCGCCTTGAACGGAAATAACGAGTCCAGCTCATCATAAATGGTAAATGATACATATGCCTAAAAGAATGGGCGATTTTATTTTATGCGAAAGTGATAATGACAGTGTTGAATTGAGTGAATATGAACCGTAAGTTTCTATATCAATCCCTCCTCTTCAAACTAAGAAAATTAAATCATCTGCCAGAGCAGTGTCGACTGAAAATAAATTGTCGTTCAAGGGGTTAATAAGGCGATATCCTGAACTATATTTTGTATGAAAGATTACTCACATGAAATTGAGACTAAATCTGACCACTAGTTTTGAAGAAACATTTAGCATTCATATTCATCGCCATTTTTTATATTTTCTAAGATTACTGTACAAATAAACGCATGTCCAGCTAATTTACATCATCTTACAAATCATACATTCTCTAGATCGAGGCTTCGGATGATCCTATGCTATAAATCATGATAAGAGTAACATACTATAGGATTAAATTTACATGAAGAATTCATTCAAAAATGTTTTTTCCTATTCCTAAAACACGATAAATCAATGCTTTTTGATCCTGAGCCAAATGAAGAAAATTTATTTCCTCCTTTTTTAAACAATTTGAATGATTCGATATGTACGTTATCATTTCAATACAGAGAGTAGATCTAGAAAAGGCTTGTACGAGCCATTGATTGTGAGCTCCGGAGTAAACGTCACCATGCAAAAAAAAAATTGTCAGCGTTGTGACACCTTTCATTTAACACTTCTAAAAATTCGGTAGGCAGTACTATTTCCAAGATCCAAAAGGGGGCCGGTTTAGGACTACCGGTCGGACTAGGGCCACCTTCCCCTATTAAACGTGTGTGATTTGTGTCGAAATGGAGGGTGGGGAGTTTTATTACACTACCGTTTAAACCGAGAATTCGAGAAAAAATGTTACTATACGAGCAGAAACACGTCGAAATGATTTTCGATATGTTGCAAAACCGATGAAAACCCACTAGGAACAGCTAAATGGGAAGACCTACCCCGCCGATGGTATTAAATAAATGTTTCCCCTTCCGATCATTATTCGATCGGCCGAGCTGAAAGAGCCTAATGAATATTAATGCAAAAGAAATTCTAATGAAAATGGTGAAAAGTTGTGGCTATTCATTCTATCAGTGACCTGTTTTCAGCTTTTTCAAATAAAGCACTAATTTTCGCAAAAGGTCATCGAGATCTTAGACTAAACGGCCATAGTACTTCAAACGTATGATTGCTCTTTGATCTGGAAGCGGAAGCAATTTTTTAATACCACCATAAAAGTCATAATTCACAAGACGCGCTTCCATTAGTGAGCGATGAGAGATTACAACATAATGGAAAACCTATTGGTGATCGACTATAACCCACGTGAATTCTGCTCCGTACGTACGCACAGCAACCAGCTGAGATTAAACATGAATATCTTTTCCACAAAACATCAGCGTTCATCAGTTTTGCGAAGCGCGAGTTTATGATGTGCTAATGACAGCAGCAAACGGAACGATTTTTTCCCTGCTACATCTGACCACAGCTGCGAATGTTACGCACAAAGTTTGAGATGCTTCATGCCAGGTAGGGGGAAGATGAAAACAAGAAATGTAGACAATGAACGCAAATGTTTCTTCGATGGGTGACGGGGGTGTTGAACGTCGACTCGAGCGACTTGATCCAATGTTACGAGGTTTATCAGGATCATCAGGATACATTCGAACAAGGCAACTGTTTTCGAACGATAGAAAAAAATAATTTTGGATGATCACGAAGTTTGTGGTGTCAACGAGATCGAGATCGTCTGAATTAAAATTAATCAAACACTTCTGACTTGCTCCTGACCCAATTCCCAAGGTTACGCTGACGCTCGTCTCATCTCCGAGGTGTCGCCTTCAAGAGCAAATATACGTGTGTCACATGTTCTTCCATCTGTGTAAAGTGGAGTTTTTTTTTCTTGTACGGCTTCTGTTATCACCCACCAACTAGAGCGAACGCAGACTATCCGGTTGGAAGCCCCCGGACGATAACAGTGCCAAACGCGATACACGTTAGTCAGCGTGTCAGAAGCTTCTCCAGTTGGTAAATTACCTACTCTTGAAGGTGTTCGTACTTCCGAAGCTTATCACTAGCGCAAATGTTAAGACAATCACAGAATGAACCTCCTGAACGATTTGATTCCAGTTCTACTCCAACAGTCCAGTGCTCGTTGGCGTGATCGATGGATGTGGCTGACAAGCGTAATCCGTTTGAACTACTTTGTTGATACGAACACTTATCGGAATCGCATTTTAGCGACCACTCAAAAATTCAGCGAAATGCGAGCGCGTCGGGTTTGATTTTTTTGGGTTTGAGGTTTTTGGGTTAGCTAGTGCTGTTAGTTGAATCTGGTAGGCCTCAGTTGAACGGATTACGCAGTTCAAGTGGACATAGGCGCGATACCCTTCGGAAATGTTGAAATTGTAAGTGCCATGGGAACAAAAATTTAATCATCTGATATATTGACGTCGTTGTCGAGTGAAAATAGATAAGAGCTGCATCAAATGTTACTCTCGTCGAATGTTTTCAATAAACAACAAAATGTGTAGAACGGAATGCTAATCCAGAATGTGTTCCATTGACTGATGAATGCAAATGATGAAAGGCTGTTGAAGTTGTTGTTTATTCTATTAATTTGTTTTTTATTTCCAAGATAGCGAAATTAAGTGCATTGTGTGAAACATAGGAGCATTAAGAGCTGACTTTTAAGTGTTACGTAACGAATTCTGTTCTGAAGTTGAGATTCTTTGGAAAATAATTGAAGACTCGTCTAAAAAGAGCAACGTCATAGTTTTAGCATACAAATGGTGGAAATTGGAAAGTGTAATGCATCCCAACTCATTGGATCCTATATATTGCGAAAGTTCTGTTTTTAAATAGATCTGTGTATTTTGTTAAGTTCTAAAACCGAAACCTCCAAACATCATTCTGAGGAGAATTGGACGAATTTCATGCCAACTCGACTGGCCTTTGCCAGCATCATCTCAGATAGCAGCGAAACGTTGTGGGTGTAAACACATGGATCTTTTAAGCAACTTTGCATACTTGAAATATTCAGAAAATAATTAGACTGCTGCCTACAAAATTCGGGTCCAAGGATGAAATGTAAGGAATTGATTATGTTTCATAAAAAAATATCAAAAATTAAAAAAAAATCACTGAAAATGAAAACATTAAAATTAATTTTTTTCAAAAACGTATTTTTTTTAAATTCTAAAAAAATATATATGAATAGCCCTTACAATTTCCAACAAGTTGTCCATACATCGGAAGAAGGGCACTTTTACAGGGAGATGGTTTTTCGAACAACAAGTTATTCATGTTTTTCTTTGAAAAATTACTATTAATGTTTAATTCGTAACATTTTTATGTATAAATCATCGCGATTTACATGCTCTGCTAACTTTTTTCTATTCAGAAACATGTCAATAACATGTTAAACACGATAATTTACACAAAAAATATAACGAGTAAAACATTATTTTTTCAGGAGTCTCCATACAAAAATGCCCGCTTATTACAGAAACTATAAAAAATAGAAAGTTAACGTCTTCGACGAAAGTTCATATTTTAATAAGATCTGAAACTTTGTCGAACACAGTATATTACCATCTTGACTTTTAACAAAATTAGGATTAGTTGTAATTTTTTCAAAGAAAACATGAAACAGTTGTTGTTAGAAAAACTTTTCCCCTGTAAAAGTGCCCATCTTCCAATGTATGGACAACTTGTTGGAAATTATAAGGGCTATTCATTTAATTTTTTTTGAGAATTAAAAAATTAATTTTTTAGAAAAAAATTAATTTTAATTTTTTGATTTTTGTTTTCAATCGATTTTTTTTTCAGAAAACTTTTGATATTTTTTTATAAAAATGTAAACAATTCCCTACATTTCACCCTTGGATCCGAATTTCGTAGGTATTCTAGTTTTTGGGTTATATTTTTTTTTGTAAAAAAACAAGAAAAAAATTTTTTGGCCCTTTCAAAAAAGTAGTCTAACTGTTTTTTGAATATTTAAAGTATGCAAAGTTGCTTAGAAGACCCGTGTGTTTATACCCACAACGTTTCGCTGCTATCTGAGATGGTGTTGCCAACTCCGACGAGTTGGCATGAAATTCGTGTTTGATGAATCAAAAAAATTTTGTTTTTTCTACTACCAGTCAGCTCTTGGAAACTGAAGTTTTCGGAAGAAACAATTCATGGGAATAATGTGACATTTTTCTCCTTCTTGAATATAGTGGAAAAGTCAAATAATCGACTAGAACATATTTTCAGGAAATTTGTTTTCGAGTTCTAAAACGGAAAATGAATTGTGAAAATGTGAAATCATAAATTTATTTGATGTCGCTTACAAATGTCAAAGATAAGATTCTTAAGGTAAAGAAAAGAAATAAAAAAATAAATGAAATGAAATTCTGCTGGTTATTCCATTAAATATTGGAGAATGGGCCATAACTGAGGTTTTGAACCTCAAGTGGCCGACTATTCTCAGTTGAGAACGAGAGTTTGAACGGTAGAGTATCATTGAGTCTATTGTGTATAAAATTTCGGATGAGTGTGTTACCAGATGACTGGAATTGTTTATTAATGTATATTTTCGCAGTTGAGATGATAGTTGTCAAAGATGCCCGAGAATTCGTGGGATCTCTGAATTATTTCATCAGACAGGAAATTGAATTAAACAAAATAAAAGAACCCGTTGAAAATATGATGGTCGTCTAATTCGACAAATGTATAGAACACCATAACTTATCTGGAGGTCGTTTTTATTTGCGTAAATATGTGGTACTTGAAAGTAATCGACCACACTAAATTGGTCTACGTAAACGGCACGATACGGTAAAACAAGGATTATTTCGATTTCGTTCGTATCGTTCAAAATGATTGATCATAAAATGATTTGCATTTAAAGGGTACCTTACACGATAAATAATAATGACATCACTTCATCAAAATGACAATAACAATGATCGTGTAAGGTTGACAAAATTGATATGAGGGGCAGTAATGATGCAAATCCGGATTTTCTGATCTCGCTCGCGTAATAGGGCAGGAACAATATCATTCGAGGTGTCTAGGATCTTGTGTTAAAATCAATTTTTGTGAGGCCATTTACTCTCTATCAGGTTAGTGGGCCCAGAGGCAATTTTAAATTCTTAAAACTTGGAAAAAAGTTATTACTTGCTTTTACTTGAGTACATGAAACACGCAGCACTAAACCTTAATCAAACAATTTTCTATAATTTTTCTGAAATTCCTACTAAAACTCATTATTATAAAATGAGATTACTGCCAGATATAATTTTAGTTCAAGATTTTTTCACCATTTTCAGATAAAACTGTTACTCTATAACATAGATCAACATATTTGATGCGAAGAAAATTGTTTTCATTTATATTTTTTTAATTCAAAGGTTTATTCATTCCACCTGAAAATCCGTTATCATTTTTGCTTCACGAGGATGGAGCACGAAGCTTAAAAAGTTAATTCGCGATGGTGACGGCACAGTGTCGACATCCATTGCCCAAATACGTGGGTGAAGGATACGGGTAAGATACGGTGTCGACATCTAAGAAGGTATTAAATGGTGATGATTCAAGCAGAAGCTATTGAGATTTCTATGACCAATGAAAAGAATTTCAAAATGTTTTTTTTAAAATTGTTCTGAACTTTTTTCATCCATTACTGAAAGACATTAAGTCATAAGCCATAAGTACAGATTTAATTGTTGAAATTATAATTAGAATCCTTTATTAGGAACAAGTATCGTTCAAGATTTTTGCATTGTTTGCAGAAATCCTTTAAAATTTTTGATTGGGTTGTTTATTTGATACAATCAAATTAATTTTCGTTGATAATTTTCATTTCGAAAGTGTGTTTATTTCTCTTACGACTATGGAGTTGCTGCTTCCTCCAAGCTTCTAGCTAGTATTGTCTTTACTGATAATGTCAATGCGACTGATCGTGTAAGGTAATTTTGTGTAATTTTCAATCCTTCCTGCTTCGTGCCATTCCCAATATAGCACGGATGTATTAGCTAAACGATGGTGTCGAATGCAAATGGAAAATGGAAGGTAGATATCGCATACAATTTTTCAATTTTGTTCGGTGGAGACACCGCGTCGATTTTCATGGCATTTGATGAAGAGCGCTTCCGCATTTTTTTTTTTTTATCTTCGCTTACTTTTCGTCGGCCTATTTCCGCCACTTCAGTGCCAATCACCAACATCAGGGAGGCGACTCCAGCTGTTCCTACCTATCAGACTCAACAACTCATGAGCCGGGCCAACTTCTTTTACTTCCCCTCCGAAGGAAGAGGTAACCAGAGATTTTCGCCTCAGAAAATCTCAACGACGCCAGCTGGGATAGACCTTCCGCATTTTTGCACTACATAATTTCTGTATCTGTACCGGATTTCGAAAACGAAAGCGCTACAATTTGGGTGTAAGTATTTAAGCGAATTGTGATGAACGAACGTGCAAAATTTTTCGCCTCAGATCGCATTCTCAGAATATGCGCGAAGTAAACAAAATGCAGAGTTTGCACAGACAGACAGAAGTAAACTTGAAGAGAAATGGGACGAACCGCGTTGGTTTTCATAGCGATATGTGGAGATTGATTGTGTAGGATTGAATCACACGTTGTTACTTTTAATCATTGTCAAACAGATAATGAGGGTGGGGATCAAATATGTAATATCGTAGGGTCACACTGTGTCTAGCACAAGAAGAATATTTGCGATGCATACTGAGTGCGCTATGTGCATTGGCAATAAGGATACAGATCTCCTATATTTTTCTCGCAAGAGCAAGGAAGAACCATGAACCACCCATGAAAAGCGAATTGATTTTTATTTTTTTTGCTGGTAGAGAGCTTTTGCGAATTAATAAGCTTGTTTGAATTTAGTTGTGTAATGATGATTATTTTTTTAACTATAGAGGATTTTTCAGACTCTCAGAATTTGACAAATGACAAAACATGAGTATTTTTGATTCGAATGAAAGTGTGTATTCCGTTTTGGTTAGAGGAAATATGAGTTTTCCACAGCAATTGGGAATTTTTTGACTCAAGCGTAACATTTGAAAAGGGCGTATCGATTTGAGTGAGAGAAATCTTTGATAATTTATATCTCAAAAACTATGAGTCGTACCGAAATAGTGTTTTAGAAAGAGTTATAGAGTATTGATGGATGAATATGAAAAAAATGTACGCTGAGAAAAAAAAATTAGTACTCTTTTTTTTATTTTCAAAATAAAAATTCAATTTGCAATATCCAAAATATATATTTTTTAATTTTTTTTTAATTTTTCCATACAAAATAGAAGTCATGCAGTAATTTAAAAAATGAGCTCAAGATGATAAAACTATTTTTGACGAACTTTGTGGAACATCGAATTTTTAGGAATTTTCGAAACTTCGAATTTTTGTATGTTAACAATCATTTTTAGCCACAAATTATGAATCCTGATGTGATTTAAAACAAAAACCAGGAAGTGGGTTATATCGATGGTATAACCGCAATGGTGACGTAGGACTATCGTTGATTTAGTGATCATTTGTTTGAAGTTGAATCTAAATCCATTCTGAATGAATGAATAAATGAATATTTGGGGGACTTCGAAAATGAGAGCGTTACGTTGGAGGTACAAGATTTTATGCATCCAATATTGGATACGAAAATATCTTACTGATGGGGAGGAATAATCTTCAGAAGCTTTCCTGCTAATTGCACTTGATTGAAAAATCACAGAACCAAATGTAATTGGTCGCAGTGTTATATGGTTAGAAAACATTAAAATAAACTCTTTCGCTTGCAAGTTATTTTCAATGCCAAGGGGAACTAGCAGATCATTTTGCAGCAGCGATATCTTTCCGGATTCTTCCTGAAGTCCACCACCAGTGGTTAATGCTAACTCGATAACCACCTGTTAATTGCAGTTGATTGAAAAATCACAAAACCAATTGTATTTGGTCGCAATATTATATGGATAAAAAACGTTAAAATAAACTCTTTCGCTTGAATGTAATTTTCAATTCCAAGAGGAACTGGCAGATTATTTTGCAGCAACGATCACTTCTTTCCGGATTCTGGTGGTAGTCACTTGGTGCTAGGTCCGGACTATACGGTGGATGCAAAAGAACCTCCCATCCGAGCTCCCGGAGCTTCTGGCGCGTCACCAAAGAAGTGTGTGGCCTGGCGTTGTCCTGATGGAAGACAATGCGGCCTCTGTTTATCAAAGATGGCCTCTTCTTCATGAGTGCTACCGTCAAGCGGTCCAGTTGTTGGCAGTACAGGTCCGAATTGAACGTTTGGTCATAGGGAAGCAGCTCATAATAGATTATTCCTTGACAATCCCACCAAACACACAGCAGAACCTTCCTGGCCGTTAATGAGGGCTTGGCCACCGTCTGAGCCGCTTCAGCGGGCTTCGACCACGACCGTTTGCGCTTCACGTTGTCGTAAGTGACCCACTTTTCATCGCTTTTTTTTTTTTTTTATCTTCGCTTATTTTTCGTCGGCCTATTTCCGCCACTTTAGTGCCAATCACCGACATCAGGGAGGCGACTCCACCTGTTCCTACCTATCAGACTCAACAACTCATGAGCCGGGCCAACTTCTTTTACTTCCGCTCCGAAGGAAGACGTAACCAGAGATTTTTCGCCTCAGAAAATCCCAACGACGCCAGCTGGGATTGAACCCAGGCCGATCGGATTGTGAGGCTGTTACGCTAACCATACAACCACTGGCGCCGTCCACTTTTCATCGCTAGTCACCATCTGCTTCAGAAACGGGTCGATTTTGTTGCGATTCACATGCGTCGATACGGTCAAAGATGTTTTTTTGCGTCAACGTGTGTGGCACCCATACATCGAGCTTCTTTGTGAATCCAAGCTTCTTCAAATGGTTAATAACGGTTTGATGACTTATCCCCAGCTCTTGGCCGATGCTACGGCTGCTACTATGCCGTTCTTTCTCGGCTAATTCAGCGATTTTGTCGCAATTTTCGACGACAGGCCTTCCGGAGCGTGGCGCATCTTCAACGACCTCTACACCAGAGCGAAAACGTTGAAACCATCGTTGTGTGGTGGAAATGGAAACTGTATCGGGCCCATAAACTGCACAAATTATATTGGCAGCTTGAGATGCATTTTTGCCTTTGTCATAGTAGTACTGTAAAATATGTCGGATTTTCTCTTTATTTTGCTCCATATTTGCGACACTATAACTCACGAACGACTTAACTAAACAAAACACTGTCAAGGACTATATTATAGCGCAAAACTACCTTTCCAACAAGCTATAGTATGACTCGATACAATGAATATAACTAGAACTACGCGCTTACAACGACACCTCGCGGAAATACCGCAGGACTTTTTTGACAGCCTAATATGTGAACAGTCGTCCAAACCGATGATTTGTCCAATTTTTTTTTTCTTTCTATATTAAAGAGATTTTCAGCCAAAGGCTGGTTCATCTCTAAAATTTGTCCAATATATCAGATTGAATAAACTAAATTAACGAGAAATTCCTTAGATATCATGCGCACAGAACTACGGCCGAATGGAGAAAGTAATTTCTGTTTTTATTTGTATTTTGACATGCGATAGCTCTACTGGAGTACAGGGTGTCATTAAATTCTTCAAACATAATGTGACTATCAATACGACATCTACAGTCAATAGTTATACTACCAAACAAGCAGGTGACCACTTTGCCCCCCATGACCAATTTGCCCCCACTACCCCTACGGCTTTCATTGCAGCAAAAAGTTATCGACAGTTCAACTTCCCGCCAATGTAGCTATATGCCGGAAATCATAATCAAATAGCCAAATGCATGACATTCAACACAGTTTAGGGGCTGTCCACATACCACGTGGACAGAACAATCATGTTTAAAAACACCACCCTCCCCCACCGTGGACAAACGTGGACATTTCCTATATCCATCCCCCGTTGTCCACGTGGACATTAAACCAATTATTAAAAAAAAATCAAAATAATATTGAACCTCTCTTAAATTTCATTATGGGATTGATTCTATTTTTTATTCTATAGTTTTATCGATAAAAATGTTATCATAATCAATAATAACGGTTTGCTTTAGATTCGTTTATTCTCTCCCCAACATTCCCCGGGAAATTAGTTTCATCCAAATTCCATTTAGGTTGTCAGGCTGTTTTACCGCTGAAATCCATATAAAAAATGCACATGTTTTCGGGAGTTCTTTATTATTATTCTTACTATTATTCTATATCATATACAATTATCAACCGATGTAAGTTGGTTGAGCTGTATATGTTTTCAAGAAAATCAGACAATGAAATTTAGGGCTTCATGGGCATGGTCATTGGAATCGAGAAACAAAGCAGCAGTATTAAAAAAAAAATCGATATCAGTACCATCATGCTGTGATCGATGTGCGGTTTGACAGAATGAGAATGAGGTTTGACATTGTCCTGGTGAAATACGACGTCTATCATATTGGCTTATTCTGTTAGTTTGTTCCGGATCACCGACTTTAGTTTCGTTTAGTTGCAAGCAGTACTTGTTAGAATTCATCGAAGCTTTGTAGAAGCACATAAAACGGAATTCCTTTCCAATCTCACCAGACACAAGATGCAATAGTATGTAACCGATATATTGTAGCGTTCTACGTAACCAAGCTTCACCAGGTAATTTGTTGTTCATTTTCCTTCGGTTCATCACCTTTGGAGTTCACAAAAGACATATACAACAGCTAAACCTGTACCAATGAAAACCATGTCGTGAATTTTTCAAATTACAAGATTCTAACATTCTTTGGTGGTGTCTTCGTCCTGGCGGAATGTATGATCCTCTTCTGTCAATGTAAATAAATCCATCGCTCTCAGTTCATTTGCATTACTCTCAGAATACAAAATTGGTCTCACATTGATAAATAAGAAGCGCTTGTAAGGTGTGGCAAAATAGAAATTTGATAAAAATGCAGAGCAGATTTCATTCATTTTTGATTATAGATATTGATGTATTTTCAAAAATATTCATTTTATATGTCAACGTGTACACTCTGTCCAACTTCTATAAGACCACCCTGATTCTATTTCGTTGCAATACAAACAGTTATAATTTCAACAAGATACATTCATGCATTGCTGAATGCTTAGGACAAAGTGTATTTAACGTCAATTTCAGAGGTTCAGTTCAGAAGAGTTGCTTGTTTATTCATTGTGCTTAAATATGATAATTTCAGCTGTCCAATTTCTTTAAGACCACTTCAAAATTCATAAGTATTATCAATGAAAAATTCAAAACGATCGGCTGATTCACATGTCAATCGTTGGCCACCTTGCCATTTCGACTAATAACCTGGAAAATTCGTGTTAGAATACTATTTAGCAAATTCCGCTGAACGGATTTTTCGATATATTTCCATGTTTCCGAAATGGCGACCTTGAGCTTTTCAATCGTGGTGTACCGTTTTCCCTCAGTGTAGATTCTGCGTACAAGGATCCCCTTAAGATATTCAACAGGATTCAAGTCTGGAGAGCGAGCCGGCCAGTCCAAAAAATTAAGTTTTTGGTCCTTAATCCATTGTTCAGTTTCTTTGCTGGTATGAATAGTAGCATTGTTTTGCTGGAATGTGAATGTTTTGTGACGATGTTCACGCAAAAACGGTCGGAGAGGGGATTCCAGGACATGTATGTAATCCTTGAATGATGTGAAAACTATCTCGAGCTTTCTGGTTGTCTAGAATCCCACCCAAACCATGCACGAGCCTCCACCAAATTCCTGGTTGAATAATACTGTACCTTCTTCCATAAATAACGCCAGTACCCGTTAAAACTATCAGGATCATCCAAATTGAACTTTATTTAGTTAGTGAAGATAACCTATACATTGAAGAAAATGGTATATAGTATGGTATATGGTATTCTTTTTCACAACATATCATGTCCCACTGTAGGTTTATGTGAGCTTTGGCAAAACTCAGACGTCTTCCGATGTGGGATGGTGTAAGATGAGGATCTTTAACCTTTCAAGCCCTCTTTATGTGAGGATTTTTCACCAAAACTTGACGAATTGTCACCCGAGTAACATTAAAATTGAAATATTGCTTTATTTGCATGAGTCGAATCTGTTCTAGCTATTTCCCGCTTATTCCGGTCAGAGAGCTTCGATTCACGTGGAGCTCTCTCCTCCGTATCCATGAGGATTCGCCAAATAATTGAGCACTACAAGATGAGATCATCCAATCAGACGAGAAATTTCTCTGATACCAAAAAATGTTTCCGAAAAATTTCTCTGATAACATAAAAATGTTTCTTGGTGAAATGCATCGAGTTGTCTTTCGTATCTCTCCGTTAGCACTTTTTCCATCTGCATTTTCCAGATTTGTTGATCAACAAAAAAACAACGAAAAATGTAACTGGTCTTATAGAAACAATACCTACACACAAGAATATAAATTGAAGCATTGTTTGTATGCAATGACACAAAGCAGCAAGATCATACCCAGGTCTTATAGAAGTTGGACAGAGTGTACATTATCTAAGCCCCCTCTAAAGTTGTCCACGTGGTATGTGGATGGCCCCTTATCTGTGTTTTATTTTAATTTCAAGTTCTCCCCTGTACAATCGAAATCTTAACGGCTCAATCAAAATGAGCTTCTGAGAACGTGCCTCATACAGATTTTCTAGCGTTTGCATGCAAACGCTTGGTAGTAACCAAGTGACAGCTGATGCTAAAAAGTGCGATAAGTAAAAACAACAAATCAACGCAAAACGAACCATCAAAACATTCATACTTTTGCAGTAGTACGTAACTCTTTGAGTGTAGGTTAAACTATTTTCGCTCTTTACGACGTCGAGACGCGTTTGATCGAAGTATTGAACTCTTTGTTTTATCCGAATACAGCAGTGGGCCGAATTGGTTCTCGAAACCGCAATCGCGGAAAAAGTCCAGCGGTCAAAAGGGTAGAGTGAGTTTCCTGGACCAGCAGCCGCAGTTTCAGGTGTCCCCGCCGAAAGTTCCTAGAAAGGGCCGCGCAAGTCCCCAGCTGCTGAGCCAGATCTCGTGGGCGAGCGATTCGAGTCAACTAAGCGGCGGCAGCAGCAGCAGTGGCGGGAGCTGCTTCTCCAGACAGCACAGTTTCCGGCATAGTTGGAGCAGTCAGCACAGTTTCACCGCCTACAGCAGGGGTCCGTTTGCAACGCGACGATCGAAGGGAATCATGACCGATACCGAGAAGGAGGAAGCCATTAACTTGGTGAGTGCGTATGTAGTATTGGTTGGTTGGTTGGTTTTCGATGTAAGGATTGCGGGTGGCGATTATTGCGCTAGCGAGAATGTTTGCTAGTTTAGCCTTGTTTGTTATTATTTCCAGTCTGTTGGTCGGGGTCGGTCGTTGTTCGCTTGTGTTATCGCTATCAGAGCAGCGACACATAATAGCTCAATTGAAAGAGATACATGAATTATTCATCATCGTTCAGTGTCGCGTTCGTTGCGGCTTTGTTAAAATGTTTATAAGCGCCCTATGCAAGTGTGAATAAGCACCTATTTTTTCTATTGAATCTGAATATATTGGACGTTTCGGAGTGTCGCCAAATTTCGAATGAGATGTTATATGTTATTGATAACATTCAATAACATATAACATATATAATATACTTGTGAATACCTAACAAATTATTTCCATTCGATCGTATCGCTTAATTGATTTCAATATGAACTAGTCCCAATCTTCTCTCCACTGGTTCTTGTACCCTACGATATATTGAGACAGCACGAAAATAATCGACATAAAATTCTAAAATGATTATGGGGGTATAATTATTTTATCCTGGCGAACCTGGGTATATTATGTGTCAAGTGAAGTCAATTTTTTTTACAGGAAACGCATAATGATGCTGAAGATTCTGCTTTTCACGAGTTTGGGTTGTGAGACCTAATTCATTTGGAAGGTCTGTTACATAACCGGTATGCAGATGACATAGGGTGTGATATTGTGTCTTTGCCACTAGTAATATTTATTTTTTTTTTAACTTAACAACATGACCTGATTCACAATTCTTCTCCAATTAACCCGGTTGGTGGCTTTCTCTCTCTCTCCAATTAAGCGGGCACCCCGTGCTCGCATTCACATTCACATTCTTGCAACATGTTCAGCCCAACGAATCTTTCAACACAGAAATATTGACGTGGGACTACGTCTAACCGGAGTATATGGGGGGTAAAATGAAAACCTAAACACAGAACATGCAGGAACAAATGAAAGATTCCGAATGCTTATAACTCGTACATTTCTTACTGGATCGGAAAGATGTTTGCATCAACTGATAGGGAATATTTCTACGCTTCTATCGCAATTAATAAAATGTTATTTTTCAATAGATAAACAATTGAATAGCTGTAAAATGTTAAGCGTTATCTAAACGCCCTAACTGCCTCATTTTGATTGGCCCGATTTACGGTTTCCCCAACACAGTCATCATAACAAAGCAGCCTTGGGGGAATCGGCATCGCAAATACATGAAAGTATAGGGATTTTTTTTCTCACCGAAATGTGTTCCCCAACACAGACTTCAAAACCAAGCAGCGTTGGAGAAATCGGGATTGAAAATACATGAAAGTCGGGGGTATTTTCGTTCCGACTGAAATGTATTTCCCTAACACAGACTTCAAATCCATGGAGCGTGGGGAAGTTGCAAATTCATGCAAGTCGAGGGGCATTTTTGTTTTGATTGAAATATGTTTCCCTAACACAGACTTCAAATCCATGGAGCGTGGGGAAATTGGCATTGCAAAAACATGCAAGTCGGGGGCATTTTTGTTCCGACTGAAATGTTAGGTAAATACAGACTTCTTAACCAAGGTGTCATCATATCAAACGTAAAAGGACTGTCATTAATTTTACTTTGAACGAAGAACATAATCATGAAACATGTACCGTAGGAATAATATTTAACTTAAGAAAATATTGTATCATTAATATATAAGTATGTAGCCTACATTTGTTTGACGAAAATGAACAAATAAATCTATCACAATTCATGAATTGACCTTACATGGCATTATACAATCTTTTTACTCACAAAGCAAATATATTGGGTTCAATTGAATTCGGAAATTATTTCATTCAATCAAAAATTTAATCAATACAAACAAATGATTGCTAAGCTAAGGTAGTCCCACGTCAGTCTTGCGGTTGTATCATAGATATAACCCAACCATTTTTTTTTGATTGAATGAAAAGTTTCCCCTTCCTTGATGAATAATTTTAATAAACTTTCGTTTTCATGAGTTTGTGGGAAGTAGTGCATGTAACGGGTAAATCAATAGGAACGCTATAAAAGTAGGCCGATAGGGACAGCAAACGACGCCATATTTTTTTACCGCTCTCTTGACATTTCTCTTCAGTAAGGTTTGCCATTTTCTAATGGAAAGATATACGATCCAACAACGAGTCGAGATTATAAAAATTTACTACCGAAATTCGGAGCCAAAGGCTTCAACTTTAAGAGCGCTACGTCCAATTTATGCTCGTTATAATCATCCTGCCAGATCAACAGTTGAGCGTCTAGTGGAAAAATTTGAATACACAGGCACAGTACAAAATGTTCCCGTGCCAGTGAGACAAAGAAGTGCCCGTAGTGTCGAGAATATTGCTGTCGCTAGCGCATTAATTGAGGAAGACCCATATCCAGCGTTGCCAATGTTCCAGTTTAAACTGGATTCTTCCAGCTTTTTTCCTTGATCCAGTCAGCCAGTTAAACCCTAAAATCTTCCAGTTTTTTCGAATATTGTCCAGTTTTATACAGTTTTTTATATGTGTGTTTCGGTTTTACCAAATTTATGTAAAATAAATTCACAATACATAAATATTATCCCTCCCTCATTCCAATCCATGATCAATTGGTTTGACAAAACCAATTGGACCAGCGATATATTCCATTATTCATCTATATCGAAATTCAATCCCGAAGGGGAAGTGTCATCTTTAAGAAATATGAGAAGCCGAGAGAACTTAATTAGAAACAATTGTCACATTTTTCGTGATTTTAAAAAAAATTGCAACGAAGATGGTCCAAAGGAACATTACAGAAATGTCAAAATTCGAATTAGAAAGAGAACAGAACAGAGAATTGAGTCTAGGTTTGATACAGTGATCTGTAATCAGAAATGGTGTCCCCATGCACCTCAATAAAACACATTGTCGAGAGTTTTATCTAAATGAAACCGTATTTTCTAGAGGTTCTAGAAGAAATGATCCTCAAGTATTGTTCCACAGTAATGTTCGAATGGCGAATAAAATTCTATTTCTCAGGCATTGGAATAGCCGAACTTCTTAAAATAAAATGGTTTTACAGGATCCAGTTTGCATCCAGTTTTTTTAAGAGCAATCTTCCAGTTTTTTGAAAAATATTATTGGCAACCCTGCCCATATCAGTCGCTCACACGTCGTTCTCAAGCGTTGGACTTCTCTGTGACGTCGTTGTGGCAAATTTTGCGAAAAGATCTTGGCCTACATCCTTACAAGATCAAAAGGACGCAAGAACTGAAGCCGTTTGACCCCCAGAAGCGTCGTATGTTCGTGAATTGGGCTGAGCAACAACTTGAAAATGACCCGGATTTTCATCGAAAAATCATCTTCAGCGATGAGGCTCATTTCTGGTTGAATGCCTTCGTCAGTAAGCATAATATGCGTTAATGGTCAGGCAGCAATCCACACGTACTCCATGAGTCACCATTGCATCCCGAAAAAAAATTGTAATGGGTTGTATCTAGGGCACGACCGCAGTTGTCGGCGTAGAACTACGGAATTATATTATTCAATCCACTTATTTATCACTTCGGATATTATTTTAGAATGCATCGAAATTTTTGTAATAACTTTTTAGCTATTTAATTTTTTATTACTTCAGTAGACTCGAAAGAGTCGAGTAGAGTCGAAAGCTATCAGCACTTCTAGTTTATTTGGTTCAACTCGCATCAGACTTTGTCCTCCTACTCAGATATCGATCACAAACTATGAACCCTTTCACTCCTATATTCCGCTTGAGATGTGATCGAACCCCACAACATGCAACAGTAATGTTACACTGCTGGAATTTGAAAGCATACTTTCATGAAATATACGTTTATCTAAATCAGGGGTTTTCAGATATTTTTTTTATGGCAGAGCACTTTTCATAGGAAAACACACTTGAAGGAGCACCTACATTTTCATCTCATCAATAATTTTCATTTCATCAATAAAACAAATCCTGTTTGTATTGACATTACCAAACTGGGAATAACTCTATGTCGGTTACGAGTCTCAGTTACACGACATCTGACCCGGAGTAAACAAAATAAATCACTATATGCCCGATGAAATTAAATTTAAAAAAATGTTTTTTCAATGTGGGTTTTCAAGTGGGAGCACAAATATCCCGCGGAGCACCATTTGAAAACCCCTGATCTAAATAAATGCAGTGTATATCTATATTCCAAAATCCTGGATACTCTCCCATCTCCACTCTAGCACAAAAAATTCTCGTATGCTGCTCTCCTTTGTCGTAGCACACCTAGATACAGAGGGCTTGCTAGCTCACTCGTATCTGTGTTTTCGTTCTATTCTATTTTTGGTTTCCGCCTCTAGCCCTGAGAAGGGCCCTTGTGGAAAGAAACTCTATTTCATACTCCTCCTTCACCCCTCGAGAAAAAAGTCCTCCCCCGCTCGATGCTCTGCGGCAACTATGTTGCTTCGATGGCCACCAAACGAGAAGTGGTGTGGCTTCAAATTGCGGATGGTTTATTTAAACCGAATATGTTGAAAACGGGCAGAAACGAATGTATCAGTTGCTCGTTATTGATAGCTCTGTTCGGGAATGCACAAAAATCGGCAGAACAAATGTATGGGAAAATGAGAATACTTCCAATTTTCATTAATTTAAACTGTTTAGGTATTAGTGGATTGTACTGTATAGTATATCAAACAAATCTTAGAAAATTTCCGATTCCATTGATATGCAAAGTATCAGAATTTGTTCGCTGTGAAAAAAGTTATTAACGTTAACTTTATTTCACAAAAACGTGACCCGTTTTCTGATTTGGCACCCTTTTGGTGCCTAGTTTGGTGCGGTTTATGGTCCGGCGGCGTCATTGGGCCGTACTTCTTCCTTGATGATCAATACCGTCACGTTACTGTGAACGGGAATCGCTACCGCTCAATGATAACCGAATATTTTTGACCCGAAATGGATGACAAATGGACTTGGACAGTATGTGGTTTCAACAGGACGGCGCCACAAGTCACACAGCGAATTTAACAATCGATTCTAAAATTCTAGCTCATTCAACTTTTGTACACGAATAGAAGCGTCAGAAAAACCTAAAAACTTTAACCAAATAGTCGCCAAATTCTGGGAACTGGAGGATTTCAAGCCGACTACACGCTTGACCGTCGAGGAGCAGTTGTTGTAAGATCTCTTCCAAGCACATACTACGCCGTTGCGACACTCATCCAACCAGGGTTGCCACATATACAGAATATTCTGTATTTTACAGATTTTTCGATAAATTCCAGATACAGAATCTGTATATACAGAATTACAGATTTTCAGCGGAGATACAGAATTTACAGTTTTTTTTCAATTCCAATTTTTGACGTAGAACTACGTCTTTCATTAAGGGTGCCAAATCAGAAAACAGGTCACGTTTTTCTGAAATAAAGTTAACGTTAATACCTATATTTGCCGCGAACGGATTTTGGCGATCAGAAATTCCCTAAGATTTGTTTGTTATGCTATGCATTATAATCCCACAGTCTGTATATGATTTAAAATGATGAAAATTGAAAGCATTCCCATTTCCTCATACATTTGGTCTGTCCATTTGTGTGCTTTCCCGAACAGAGCTGTCAATAACGAGCAACGAAGGTGAAATCGTAAGATGTAAAGACTCCGTGAACAAAGGAAAATATGAAGAACGAAGGGGAATATTTGCCTAGAGTATAAACAGTGGATCTCGCTGAGGCAAACTTTCATTCTTCGTGAGGAAATCGACTGAACAATATCGTTGCTGGGCGAGCTGGACGGTGAGCGATCGAATGCCTTCCTCAAGGCACTGGGGGTGGAGAAGTAATATGATGGATAAAGTAAAGTTTTCCAAGGGCCTTTTAAAAGCTTAGAGACGAATGAACTGAAGAAGTTTAAAGTCTCAAGCAAGAAAGGAAGGCAAACTTTCAGTATCTGTTCTGTATTCAAAGCAATGACTATCGCTTATTCTTCCTTGTTTTGTGTCATCACATGTCTTTGTTCCGGATTGAGCTGTGGACGCGATCAAATTACTCACTCGCTGATGTCTCTAGCATTGCACTCATTGCATCAAACTGACGCCATTGCATCAAGGTTTGACCTACACAATTGTGTCCTACCTTGACCTACACAATTGTGACCTACGCAAGCCAGGCTATCGTCAGCTCACCAAGAAAATAAATGTTCTGGAATTTTGTCAGAGATTTGGTTTCGCATGACGGTAGAAAAACTCTCCAAAAAGGATGATACGGTCAAATCTAAGCTAATCTAGACTGGCAATATTAACAGAAAGGGTATTTCTAGAGAAGAGCGCAAAACGGATATAAAGGGTGTGTCACATCAAATTGCATCACGGAAAAAACGCTGTAGGAATTTAATTTTTAGGAATTATATCTTCAGCTTTCGCTTATAATCAGATAAGAGTGTATAGATCACGTTGGCCATGCTTCACTGTCAATTTTTCGTAAATTTGGAAAAATGTTGTCGAACGAAAAAGAGCGTCATGAATTAATCCTGCGCACTCAGTTCGAGAATCCGGAGTTGTCACATCGGGACATCGGTAAGATGCTGGGAATCGTCCAATCCACGGTCAGCAGAGTACTAAAACGATACTTCGAGAACCTAACCATCGACCGGAAGGTGAAGAACGGCAAAAATGGATGCTCCGTCAGTGAAAAAGATCACAAGCGCGTGGTTAAGCATTTAGACGTGCTTTTTAAATATTAAATTTATTACAGTACATACATAGATACCTTGATTTATAAAAATTGTGAAAGCAGCGCAACGAGATGGCTTTCGTTAGAGGCAATTGTTATGCGAAATCTTGAGCGATTTGAAGAGCCTAAACTATTCTATTCGTTCCAAGTTAAGTATGACCATAATCAAACCGCCAATCGTGTATTAACTCATTTAAACGATCCTATGACTGAACCGATTATGGTGTTCCTAAACCTTGTTCTACCACTCATCACTATCGTCAATCGCAGTTTTCGATCAGAAAGTTCTTAATTTTGCGAACTTTATAATGAGACAAGAATGCTATTGTTGATCATGTTGGGTAACTTATGTTTGGAGAGCCACGTGCAATGATTCGCTGAGGCTGACCTTAAAGTGAAAGATTTTGAAGAGTTTCTGAAGAAGCTGAGGATGTTTACGTTGGTATCGATGCAGAAGAAGCTGAGAATGGATTGGATGCAGCTAGGAAGTTGACCTTCAAACCGGTTTGTCGCCACATAACCGGTTGCTACGCACATAAAATAACCATTTTTTAACAACCCATGAATAAGAAAAATAAGTTCAGAGTGAAAATAATTCTTTAGTTTCATTTTTTCTTTAACTTTTCGATACAGATTTTTTGACTAAAAATACAGACACACAGATTTTTTTTTCGAAAATTTTACAGAATTAAATGTGGCAACCATGTGGGTACTTTATTTGTTTCACTAAATCATTTATTTGTTTTTTTATTTTGCTCCATCAGTCACTGCACCGAAAAACTGCTCTAAATGCTGCTCATTGACAGCATTCACCGCACAAGTTTCCTTTCCCGATCGGGTACACAACTGATTACTTCGATGGTTCGCAAAACTACTAATACTCGCACTGAACACTGAAATAGTTCGGCTGAAAAGTTCATAAGGTTGACGTAGATGGCGCCTTTTGTAAAAATCTACTTCACTATCACAAACTATCATCTTCCAATGGATACGTGTCAAAATTTGACAGCAATCGCTGGATTGGTTCGTGAGTTACAGCATTGAAAGTGAAGCAACTTTTGTTATTGTGAAAAAATGGAAAAATCACAATTCTTCAGATCTGGCCCCCAGCGACTATTTTCTGTACGCAGACCTGAAGAGAATGCTCGCTGGCAAGAAATTTAAGACCGAGGGCTATTTTGAGGAAACGCCGAAAGAGTACTATAAAAATGGTATCAAGTTGCAAAATCGCTATAATCACTGTATCGCCCTCGAATGCAATTATGTTGAATAATAAAATTGAATTTTGCAAAAAAAAAAAAATAGTTTTACTGTGTTACCTTATAAACTTTTCAGCCAAACTGTTAATGATGAATGTTGCTACAGTGGTTTTACCATTCGAAAATGGGCGACGAACGATCCGGTAGTACTCAAAGACATCCCGGTCGGAGAACAACCTTCGTTGTCTACGCATCACTTTGGAGTGAGATGGCACGTCAGCAAAGATCTATTTTCTTTCTCCGTGAACTGCAATGCAACCCAAACACATTACATGAAGCGTGAAGTGTTGTCGACTATCGCGAAAATATTCGAGGTCCGTAGGACCCATTGTGATCGTTGCCAAAACCTTCATGCAAGAACTTTGGGAACTCCATATCGACTGGTCGGATCCATTACCAGAACGATACAACGTTCGTTGGCGTTCTTACCTGTTACATCTGCAAGAGACATGGCACATCAAAATCCCTCGTCGCTGCCTATCCATCGTTTCCCTACGGCATGTGTATCTACATGGAAACTGCGACTCATCGGAGACATCATATGGTGCAGTATTATACCTGAGAGCCGTGGGCAAAGTGGGTAACGTCAGCTCGCGCTTGTTTCGCTTCAAATTAAACGTGACACCTATCAGTCGCCCAACCATACCGAGGTTAGAACTCTGCGTAGCTACGTTACTAGCACGGCTCATCAAGACTGTAAAGTTGCTCTGTACGTGTGGTCGACACGGGATACATCCTATTGGGGTGCAACTAATCATTAATCTCCTAGCCCTCCTAGTCTGTACTTCATATCAAGCGTGGTGCATCTCTCTTGACTCGAGGAATCCAGGGTAGAATGGACATTGGTCGGCACAATCTTCCGCTCGTGTAGAGCGGTACAATTTTTGGCTCTTGTTGAATGATCAGTGGCCTGCACAACCTTTGGCCCGGGTATCTGTCAACAGTATGTATATGTATTGCCAGTAAAAGTTTATCGATCGGATGGGAGGGATATGCCACAGGGATACAACGGAGGAAACAGCATTGAACGTTGACATCGGCGTTTCTGAAGAACAGGTATAGAAGAAGCAGACGATCAGTATCACGGTTACCTAAATCATCCCGGACGGGGATATGCGATTGTCTGCCTTGTGCCCTCAATGCTCTGGAGAGCTGAGAGCGGGCAGAATGAAACCGGATACACGACCAGACAACATGCTCGATGTCGTGGTAGCCATCGTCATGCGCATCTTTATCGCATTGGGCTTGCAGGAAGCAATCTATGTGATTGTGCCGATGGCTACCACGACATCGAGTATGTTGCCTGGTCGTGTATTCGGTTTTATGCTGTTATAAATAATTTCCCCAAATTATATTTCATACTTTTTGTAGCACTCAATGCAAAACTTCTAGTGGAAACTATTGTTCTCCCAATTTCTCGATAAATGCGAATCAAACAATTCATTGAAGTCTCCTTTGATTTTATTTGACGTTTTACATGTCCAGTTAGCAAGCGAATGTCGATAACTGGCTTCCTTTCTCGCTCAGTTACCGGACGACTGCTGTACAAAAACGGTTGCTCCTCGTTCGACCTGGAAAGAGACGAGATTCGAAGCACATTGTCTCTTTTACGTGCTGTGCGAGATCCCAGAAAGTCTAGTTAGAACCAAGCTTAGTGGAAAAGTTTAATTTTTATAGCACTGCATTTTTATTGTGCGTAGCGTGCATGAATGCCGCATGGCTACATTACTAGGCCTTACTGAGGCTGTCGTCCTGGATATGGTTGACGAGATACCGCATTTCTTATTCAGCCTTCGATACGATCCGAGTAAGACGCTGCTGTATGCTACTTCAACGATGTAGAACATACGAGCGTTTCTGAATGAATACTTTTCTTAGAATTTGGCCGTCCTACTGGGTCTAGTCTTTTTATCCTACCTCCATCGTAAAGATGTGGATTTTCATTTGTGCCAAGCTGGTAGACACAGAAATGAAAGTCTATGTAAAATTCAAACAATGAAACGGTTAAAATAACAACCAGATTTATTCTCACTATTACTGGTAATATTACATTTTTCCTTTGTTCAAAAGTTTATTTTTAATATGTTAAACACAACGCATCACTGACTAAAAGCCTTATGATCACTAGTTTTTGTTCTTATTATATCTATGATGGGTACACTTCTCTTTCCCCTCTTTGTTATAAGTGCAACTCACTCCACTACTCACTTGTTGGCCCTTTCCACCCTCTATGTCGGGAAATTTGTCGAAGGCGAAACGTCCGTGTAAATTACCGCCGAAGTTTCCTCCACCAAACTGGGGCCAGCTTCCTGCCACCTGGCCACCATTGCTCTGCCCGTGCTGGGGGAGTCCAAACTGGGGCCACGAACCTCCATTGCCATCGCCGAACGTAGGAAATCCAAAGTTCACCTGATTTTGATTGTCGGCGCCAGAACCACTACCATTTTTATCCCCCTTGCCGGAGCGCCTCATGCGATTGATAATTTGCAGAAGTTTGGAATCGTCCGCCGAACAAATTGTGATCGTTGCGAAAATTAAGAATGATAATAATGCAATAAACTTCATCTTCGGGATGTTTGCTAGCGCGAAGATCGATTGAAACTGAAATGGTGATTTTGCGATGGAAATTGTGTAACATAATGTTGTCGGCGAGTGGTGAATCACCGGCGATAGTGAATGCGAAGCGAAAAGTTCCTGGAATTTTTGTTTTTTCTACTGTCGGATTTTCGGGTTGTTTTGTTCGTACAGTATAATCTAGTAATAACCTCTGACTCGCTGTGATAATTTGATTTGTTTTTGCGAAGAAATGCCTATTCTTTAAATTTCTGATACCGTAAAATAATGGGCTCCAATCGCGAGAGATGGTAATAAAACATTAGAAATTTTCTTTTGCGTATGGTTTCGCTACGCGCAGAGATGCCAACCTTCCTGATGTTTCAGGTTTTCTCAGACTTTGCCACGTTCCCTGATATCCTGACAAACTCAATTTTGCCTGATTTTTATAAAATGTTCCTGATTTTTCCTAATTTTCATACTTTCATTTTATTAGAAAAAAAAAGTCCATAATAAACACACTAGGATCTCTTCTTCTGGTAAAAGCCGTACCTAAGTTTTTTTTATCATACATATTGTCAGTAGTAAATTGACTGGATAAGCTTTTCCAGAATGGAAATCCCAAATCATATTTACTACACTGTGCTCCCGTGGCCGAGTGATTAGCGTCACATTTAACATGAACAGGAATCTGGTTCGATTCCCGTTCTGGCCGGGGGAATTTTTTGTCAAAGAAATTTCCTCCGATTTGCACTGTGGTCAAGCGTATCCTAGAGCGTGCCTTTCAGAAGGCATTCAAGGCGTGTTATTCGGCATAGAAATCTCAACTAATTACTAATAAAAATGACGCAAGTAATACTATGTTGAGACGGCGAAGTTCCTGTAGGAACGTTAGTGCCATTTAAGAAGAAGACACTCAAAATGTTCTACGATTTTCAAAACAGTACTGAATAATTTGCCATTTTTAGCACATTTTTTACCATCCTAATTTATTACATGAAATGCGTTCAAAAGTAATGAAAATTATAATAATATATAACATACGTTGAAAAATTTTAGGGTAGCACAATGCTATCCGCGTTGACGGCATTGAGCTTCGTATTACTAAATGGGGGAGTAAGCATGACAATATGGGTTTGCAGAAGAAATGAACACACTTTTAAAATAAAAATTATAAATGAAAATTATTTTTCCCAAATCAAATTGATACTCTATGTAAATGAAAATCACTGTTGCTTGCAAATAGTGAAAAAATATCATACAAAAATTGTGTCTAACGATACTTTTGTATTATAGGGGTAAGTTTTGGTGAGATTATCTGATAAATCATAGAAAATAGTTTAAATTAGGGCCAGAACAACGTACTTCTAGTAGGTGAATAACGCAAAGAAAATAAAATCATACAAATTTTAGCAATTTAAAACTGCCTTAGGGCCGACTAATCTAATAGAGAATAGTTGGCCTCATACAAACTAATGTCATATCCAGATGTCGACACCATTCCGCCGTCAACGCGAAGAGCGATATAAGAGTAATATGAGCGAGCGAAACAAGAGACACATTGCAAATGAACACGCATGAAAGCTTTCACATACTTTGCCACATACACGGCCCAGGCCGAGAAAGATATAGATTCACGTTTATGCTCTCCTCTTTACTTTTAGGAAACACTTTCCAACTTCGTTTTATAATGAGGTGTAATATTATCACGTATTTATTCAACAGCACCGGTGGCTATGTGGATAACGTGGTTTTGTAAAACTGCCCTGCATACCACCCGTTGGACTTTTTTTTTTGTGTACGTTCAGTCTGAGAGAAAGAGATGTCTGCTCCCATACATACAAACATTTTGAAGCTTTTGAAATAGATGTTTTTATTTATTCATTTCACCCTTCAGCACACGAAAAAGCATTTTTTCTGCCGAAGATGAATTGTTTTCTGCCAACGCTAGTTAGGGTATAGGAACGGAGACATTGAAAAGAATGCCAGCAGCTTACAAATATCACGGGCTAAATAAAAAAAAGATAAAGGCTCCGTGAAATTTCGCAGCAAAAACATCTAAATACATCAAATACATAATTGAGAAGTAAGATTGATAAATAATTTATATTAAGTTGTTTGGGAAATTCGTGCCGCCTCAGACGATGACCAAATCGAAAGTTGATTAAGAATAATTGGGACACAACAAATGAATAAGCAGATTATCTACAGATTCCTAAAACCACCGTTTATGTGGATCTGGCGAAACTTTTTTTTACGTAAATCGATACGATGTGTAAGACCCACATAATCTGACAAAAAACCTTTAAGAGATAGCATTTCGGTTTGCGGCTCGATTCTAAAACGTAACGAAAATGCTTTTTTGTAGCAAATCATGACGGGTGATGAAATTGGATCATTTACAACAGTGTTGAGTGGCTGAAAAACTTGCAATAAGTGAAATAAATTGCTAAACCCAAAGTTGATCTACACCCGAAAAAAGTCATACCCTGTGTCTGGGCTTGGGAAGGAATTCTGTATTATGAACTTCTACCAAGCAACCAATCGATACATTCCCACGAGTACTGCACGCAATTGGACAACTTAAAGGCAGCGATCCAGAACCAAAGTCCATAACTAGTCAATGTGATAGGCGTCGTGTTCCATCAGGAAAACGGTGAACTTCATGTCTTTTGACCACTCTACAATTTTTTTTAATCTGGTTAGGAAGTGCTATCCCTCCAGCTGAACTAACCGGCTATTGTACCTTCAGCTTATTTTAGGTTTAGGTTTAGGTCGCTGCAAAATTCTCTCAAAGGCAAAAACTTCGACTCCATGGAAAGCATAGAAAATACGTAAATAGTATTCGATATAATAGCAATTCTGGGAGGATAGTGAAAGATGGCAAAAAGATGTTTTTGTTTTCCCGAAAATCGTCACGAACTTTTCGGACAACCTAATATGACCTATCCTGATTTGTATATTCACTTATCCTAAAGTGACCAGATGGTCAGAGGTCTAACGCGGGACACAAAAAACAAAACGTTATGTATATACGTTATGTGAACATAAACCTAGTTTAGCGAGTCTAAACTGATCAGTATTATTTATTTCTGAGTATCGGCACTCAGTTGTGATTTTTCGGTGGTTTAGATTTTGTTTACGCCCGAAAATCACTCAGAGCTCAATCAGAGCATTTCGCCTGGCAAGCACGATTAAAATTCTACAATTTTTTTCAAATTATCGAATGGAATGCTCGAAAATTTCAAATAATTTTTCATCCATTCAAGAAAATCAACATGATCAAATTGTGATATTGAAATATATTGATATCGCGGGACATTTTCGTTTCTTTTGCCAAATGCGGGACGTTTCGCGGGACGGAATCTTACGCGGGACGTCTGGTCAGTTTAACTTATCCTTACTTTTGAAAATTACAGTTGGCAACCCTGGTTAAGCGCAATAGTTTGCTCATTTGTCACTAATTCAAATTAAAAGCTAACGAAGCATATCCAGGGCTGTATGATGATCCTCATGCTTGTCTTATACATATACTTTCTGCAGCAGGTGGAGTTCGAGTGGGTGCTGCGTGAGGAGGTTCACTCGGTGCTGAAACAGCTGCATGCCATCTTGGTGGAGTGCGCACATCGGTTTCCGGTGCCACTGTACGGAAACGAGGGTAAGAAGCAGGACAAATTCGTGCTGACGGCGGCTCCAGAGCAGTTGAAGTGCGTTGTCACTCTGACTGGGGACAGTATTACGCATGCGGTGAGCTGTTGCAAATCATGTTGATGAAGAAACGTTTCAATTTAATTTAATTCGTATTCTAGGATATAAATTTCAAGGTGCAGCGACAGCAGCAGCAAACGCAACGAACCACAATCACTCAAGACTATCCGTGGAAAATCCAACAGGTGCAGGATGCTGCCAACCATCTCCAGCAAGCAATAAACCACATCGACAATGTGGATAGTTCGTACAATTTTAAAACCTCCGACGAGGTGCTGCATGTTCTGGGCAATATATTGGGTGCACTGCAGCGAGGAAGGACCTCGCTGGTTGTGCCCCGGAAGAAACCGATCGACGAGCTTATGAAGAGCAGGAATATGAAGGCACTGTCGCCGAATCTTCCGGAGGATTTGGCTATCAGTTTTTACATACAGAGCCACAAGTTGATTTTCGTTGCCTACCAGCTGACGAATTTCCAGGGCACGATGAAGTTTGATTCCTGCCAGGCGGAATGTTCGGTGCCATGGTTGAACGAAGTGTTGGTGTTGTTCACCGTGGCCTTGCAGCTGTGCCAACAGCTTAAAGATAAGGTATAGTAATCTGAATGTTTCTATTGCCACTTAATATTTATTGTTTCTGTCCAATCCAAGATTTCAGTATTCTCACAGTACAAGGATTTCACCGTTGGTTCCCGGTCGGCTTCCGCGTTGTCCTACTGACTGGACCATTCGCCCGCTCCGGACTCACTGCTTCCGTGTCGGGCTTAATGATTGTTCTGTGGCAGGAGCGTATTGTCGGTGTAATTCCCCCTATGTAAAGCTAGTTTTCTCTCTACAGTAGCTGCAATTGTAGTGCTCCTCTCATAGAAACAAAAAAAACAAAATCTTGTAGATCTTAAGCGTCGCGGAAAGTTCACGGACATATGTTTGTCCAAACAAAGATCTAGGAATTAGTGCTGTAAAGTTTGGTCAACTAGCGCTCCCGGTGGGGAAGTCGACCGTTGTTGATAATATTGATGTTTGTTATTACTATTAATCCGTGTTATCTCGCATCTAGAATCGCTACGAAACGTTTGTCATTCATGTCGTGCAATTTGCGGCAGCCGTGTGGAACACGAGAAGCTTACTGGGAGAGGGTTATTTGATGAATGTTTGTAAGATATCCTATATTAGTGTGATTCGCGTGTGACGTAAAACAGGCCAATCGGATGTTTTGCATTGTTTCCCGGCGCCCCGATTCGTTGTTCCGATGTGTGACTGTGGCACAGAAAAAAATGTAAAGCGAGGAAACTCTGGCGAAAACACGTTTAGATAAGGAATAATTTTTAATGTTCAAGCGTACTTAAGAGACATAAGTAAACCAATGTGGCATATAGTGACAAATTTTTTCTCATCACTGTGTGGAAGTTTTGATGTATCTTCGCGGTCAGCTGGTAGCGCCTTGAGCGTGTGATTCGGTTTGAAGACAAACTCTGAGTATTGGTGAGCGTATAGTTGCAAGTGTGGCAGTCTCTCAATTGGCTAGAATCTCGAAATCCAGTCAAGAATGGAAACTACACACTCAGGCTGTTTGCTGACGGCGGCGAAGGTTAATGATGAATGATCCTAAATCGATGGTTACCTTGTTCGGTTGGTCCCAAAATCAAAGTACAGGGTCTTTCAGATTAAATGCTCACGCAACAAATTTTAATAACCTCTAAAAAGGTGAACCGATTTTAATTTTTTGAAAAACGAAAATAAAGCTTATTTTAGGACATTTTCGATGTGACTACCACTTTTTTCGATAACGCGTTTTAAATGGTGAACAAAATTCTTTATGCACAACTCGACTTCGATGCTGTTGAAAATCCGAGTTATTTCTTCTTTAAGTTCCCCCAAATTTTGTGGCTTATTAACATAGCAACGGTTTTTCGCGTACCCCCAGAGGAAGTAATCGACGACGAGAAATGTTGAAATTCTTACCATAAGAGGACAAAGTTTCATTAAGGCTTCGGTTGCTCGAGTAATACGATTTCACTAAAAATACACGTTCTTGTAAATTGTACATCTTGACACTGGAAACCATCCGATCAGAATGAACGAGTAGCCGAATATTATCGTCCCGAAGTGGGGAATGCAGTGTTACCATCGACGGAGAGAAAAAAAATCTTAGAGGTTATTTGATTTTTTTTTGCGTGAGCGTTTAATCTGAAAGACCCTGTATTTGCAAGATTCCTTACGTCACTGAAATGCTCGTTAAAATATAAACAAAATCCATGAAAAATCAGTAATTAAAAATAATTTTTGAATTTATACAAGTTGTGTTTTCTGTTAATTAGTAGGTTTGCTTTATGTAAAAATGTGTTTTTTAAATTATGATTTGCTCGGTTGGAATGAGTATATATTAAGAATGGGCGATCTCGGATCGGTTTTTCGCAGATCGATCTTTTCCATTCCGATTTCCGATTTTTTGAATCGATCTTTTTGACTTGAAAAAACCGAGAAAATCGATGACCAACTAACATTTTTTTCAAACACAATGTCTACATTTGAATCGCTTCTTCTACAATTTCATTCTGTACAAATGCTGACCGAGACTTAGAGGCGAATGAACTAAAACTTTAAAGCCTATTAAAAACAAAAAGTTGAGTTGACCGAGACAGAACTAGTGGCAGCAACTGAGGGGATTTACTATCACCAGTGGCTCATATGATTATTGAACTAGATGTTGACATCAATTTCAGGCGAAAGGTTATTCTTTAGAACTGGCGCCAAAATCAAGAATCGGCTTCGTCTAAATGACAAACAATGACAATGGCACGACTGGCTTTTATGGAATCGTCAGCTTAGTTATGGACAGTTGTTGAATTCACAGTAAAGCTTTATAAAACGACTCCATGACGTCACAAAATGAATGCCCTGTAAAATGTTTTTTCCTGGACAAAATGCTTTTGATGTTTGAATAGAAGTATGAAATTTGTATTCCATGTCTAAAGGAAACACGATACTCCTATAGAATAAGCAGAGCAATTTGAAAACAATCTTTTGATTTTTCAAAGATCGATTCTTTGGTATTGATTTAATCAGCGGACCGATCCCTACGCCGTTTGGAGAATCGATTCGACAAGATCGATATTTTTAGAAAGATCGTCCAATCTCAGTATATAAATACATGAAAAAGATAGACACAAGGTCAACGGAAATCGTGTTTAGTATGGACTTCACAAATTCCTGAGATCTAACAACCCGACCCCGTCCAAAGTGTACTATATACAGAACTAAGTCGCTAATCACATACCAGCTCGGCGGGCTGCACATAAGCCAGTCTGACGCAATAGATGGTTGAGAGAACTCAAACGATTGAGATCCTCTGCTCTCCGGTGTTTCTGCAAACTGCGCTGTCCATTTGCAAAACAAGAACTGGACCGGACGTGATACGAATACCGTTTGTACAATCGTTTCCTGTATAAATTGTATATGAGGCGTATGCAGGAAAACCTCCGTAGGATCCCGAAATTTTTCTAGTCTTTTGTCAACTTCGAGAGAATGGAAAAAAAAGGATTGCCCGTAAATATGTTTATGGTGAGCCACTCTTCGTTGATAAAATTAAGCAAGAGTTGAATCGCAATTCGTGCTCCGCAATGTAAGTTGAGGCTGCCGTCAGGGACACTGCAACCAACGTTTTAAATCTCGATATCTGTCGAGTTACCAGCGAGGTTGTGGAAACTGTGGTTATGCATCCCGGGCCGGATGGTTCCTAACATTTTTCTTTCCGTTTATCGTTCCTATTCATTATCTCTCTACAGCAGAGTACGTCTCCTTCGCTATGGACGCAGTCCTGTTTTCTGAACGAGAACGGAACATAGAAAACGGGAGGGGAGAATGAAGGGAGTTCAACCGAAAAGTTGAAATATAAGAAGTTCAATCGGGAAGTTGAAGTAAATTCAACCGAGATGTTGAAGGGAATTGAACCGAGAGGTAGAAAGACATTCAAACGGGAGGCTGAAAGGAATTCAACCGGGAGGTTAAATGGATTTCAATCGGGAACTTGAAGGAAATTCATCCGGAAGGTTGAGGTGATTCCAACTGAAAGATTGTAGTGAATCTAAACGGGAGGTTGAGGAGAATGTGAAAGTTGAATGTTGTATTCCGTTGAAAGGTAATCAACCGAGAAGTTGAAGAATATTTAACAACAATTTAACAACCAACCGAGTGGCTGAAGTGAATCTAACCGGAGGGCAGAAGTGAATTCAACTGGTAGATTGAATTAAATTCTACTGGGACGTTGGAGTTGGGATTCAACCAGAAGGTTGAATTCACTTCAAAGTCTAAGAAGCTGAGTAAAGGTACTCAGGTGATGGAAGAAAATCCATATCCGGAAGGTTGGTAAACACAATCGAGAGTTTATCAAACCCCAATCAAGAGAATGAAAAGCATATACACTGCGTTTCACAACTATAGAACCACTCATTTTTTCAGAGTTTCCAGAGATATGTAAGAAGTCGGTTGAATTGAAGTATATAGTGCAGGATACAACAAGTATCTTCAATTCAAAGACTGGTTATTTAAATTTTATTGTTGTGTTCAGGCGCGAAACAATCAACACACAAAAATTCCAGTGTTTCAAAACAATAGAACCAGATGGAAAAACTCCCACTCCTTTACAAAATTAACGTCAATTTCACATGAATTACAATAAGTGTCTGATTCGTAGGTCATACTTAGTTTTCAGTCAGTTCAAATAACCCATTCGGGGTGGTTTTGACCAAGCTGCGCCATTTTGTAGTGTGTATCTCGTTCTGCACAGAGGATATTGCTCGTTTAAGCTCTTCAAATCACTCATACTGCTTGTAAGCAACATCTATTATTCGTACAATCACTCCTCATAAGTTCTTGATAGGGTTTTGATCTGGTAAACAAGCTAACCAGCCCAGAATCTGAAGCCCGTATTCAATAAACCATACCTTGGCTTTCCGGATTTTATGAATTTATGCCAAATTACCCAATTATCACATTAGATGTAAATGTTTTTGATGTTAAAACAGCAGTAAATGATTCTGAAATACTTCTTTGTACTTCTGACTGTTTATTCGTGTTGATGGTAAGCTACCTAAACCAGGCCTTTTTGAGAAAATTTTCCCCAAACCATAAACATCTCATCAACATAAATGTACAGTCAAAAGTGCAATGAAGTACTTCAGAATCATTTAGTTCTGATTTTGCATCAAAAAGGCCATGATAATTGGGTAATTTGGTATCAATTCATAACATCCGGAAAGTCAAAGCAAAGTTTATTGAATACGGGCGTCAGATTCTGGACTGGTCAGCTTGTTTACCACATCAAAACCCTATCAATAACTTATGAGGAGTGATCGTACGAATAGTAGATGCAGCTAACAAGCAGTATGAGTGATTTGAAGAGCTTAAACGAGCTGTATCGTCTGCGTAGAACAAGATACACACTACAAAATGGCGCAGCTTGGTCGGTGAGAACTAAGTATGACCTACAAATCAGAAACTTATTGTAATTCATGTTAGTTAGACGTTAATTTTGTAAAGGAGTGAGAGTTTTTCCATCTGGTTCTATAGTTATGAAACACTGGAATTTCTGTTTTTTTAATGTTTCGCGCCTGAACCCAAAAATAAAGTTCAAATGACTAGTCTTTTAAATAAATATAGTTATTATATCCTAAACTATATACTTGAATTCAAACGACCTCTTACATATCTCTGAAAACTCAGAAAAAATGAGTGGTTCTATAGCTGCGAAACGCAGTGTAGTAGATGGAAAAGTTGATCGAATTGTAAAAGTTGGGGAAGATCATCAAGTCTGGACCAAGTGTTATGAAAGAACATGAAGAAGTTGAATAAACTGGATGCAGGTGTTTAGAACAAAATGTATTGTACTATAAAATCGAAAGAATTTTGAAATGAATTTCGTTATAGTGCATCCATTCAAATCTTCCTTATGTCGAAGAGATGAATGTTTCTAGCACTACGTATTGAAGCTCGGGTTGGTCACAAGGGGTTTCTGTAGGCACGACGGATGAACCAACAACAAAAGAACCATGTTCAGCTTAACACCCCGCAGATTACGCACGACATTCTCGAAGATAATTATCTTTGAATTTCGTCGATTTGAACGTTATGTTCCACATTGATTCGTGAGGGCAAGGGGGATTGTAGGATCCACCTTAATATAATAATCTTGGTCTGGATTTCTCCTCGCGATGTCAACAGAAAAAATGGAAGGGAAGAATAGAAATAGAGTGTGCGGACAGTAAACACAGGAATCTGACAGAAGACAGGATGGAAAACGACTGGACGAGATTGACCGGATGGTAATCCACTACAAATTTGGCCTACTTTATTCCTTTCTGTCAGCGCGGTACGAATGTGGTACGAATCAGCTACCGTAGAAGTGGAAAGAGGAGGTGATTTGTCCCATCTATAAAAAGGTGACAGGGTGGATTGTGAGAACTACAATGCAAGGATGTCTAAAAAACTCCATCCCATATACCATTTCATGCCCGGTTGTTCGACGATGAACCAGATTTTTACCCTACGTCAGAAGCACGAGTACCAGACTTCTACGCATCACATCTCCGTCGCATATGACATATGGCATCGATCGACGACAGCTATGGAGAATCATAGACAAGACTTCCACTGGAAGCTAATAAGACTTACTCAAATAACTATAAACATTGTGCGGTGCAATGTACAGATCTCAGGCGATCTGTCGGAATCATTTCCATCAAGGAATCATCAATCAAGTTCAATCGGAATTCAACTGGTGGCAACGCCGATGAAGCTCTGCATTTGAGATCCAGTTATGTGCCCATCAGGCCCGAATCATAAACCACAGACACTGGCATCGGCGTGGTGCCGTGGCCTAGTGGTTAGCGTCACACATCGTGCCGGGGGCTTGGTTTCGATTCCCGTTCTGGCCGGAGGAATATAGAAATTTCCTCGACTTTCTTCCGACTGTGGATACGCGTATTCTAGAACTTGCCACTCAGAATATATCCAAGGCGTGTTATTTGGCACAAGAAATCTCAACTAAGTACTACTAGTAGAAAAATGACGTAACGTAAATAACTGGGAACAGCTTACTTGCATATAACAGCAACACGTTCGAACTCAAAATTCGCATTTTGGGTGGGCTGACTTATCTGGTTCGATCTTCATGTCTTACGCAAACTTGCGAAAGCAGCTTGTTTTTTTGATACCTGCGCGTATCAGTATTCAGTATTGGAAACTTTCGACCCTCTCCACTGATTGCCCCGCTACTGTGAAATTGATAGGTCGACCGTGTTGACGTCCAGGGCTTCAGTTTTTCTGATATTGATGTTGAGACTAAAGTAGTAGAAGTCGGGTCATTCAGCCTATTCTGCATGTCAGAGTGTCGTTGTTGCAGTGAAGCTTTGATAGTTTGGAACTATGCGCGCAAAAGCCTCATAATGTGCTGCTATGAGTTGGATTATTTTTTCTCGAAACTCTTTTGCATCTCAGGGATCTGGTGGTTGAGAAAGTCAGAAGCTTTTTTATAATTAAAAAAATAAAATACAGGAAGGGAGTTATATCTGTGGTTTAACCGCAAGGTTGACGTGAGACTATCGTTGATTTAGTGATCATTTGTTTGAAGTTGAATCAGAATCCATTCTGAACGAATGAATAAATGAATATTTGGGAGACTTCGACAACGAGAGCGTTAAGTTGGAGGCACAAGGTTGTATGCATTCAATATTGGATACGAAAATATTCTACTGATGGGGAAGAATAATCTTCAGAAGCTTTTCTGTTTATTGCAATTGATTGAAAAATCACAAAACGCATTGCATTTGATCACAGTATTATATGAATTGAAAACATTAAAAAAAACTCTTTCGCTTGAATGTAATTTTCAATTCCAAGGGGAACTGGCAGATTATTTTTCAGCAACGATGACATCTTTCCCGATTCTTCTCGAAGTCCACCAGTGGATAATGTTAACTCGATAACCACCAAACGAAAAGAGTTGCGCGCGTATGTGTGTGTGTGGCGGCTGCTCCGATGCCTCAAGCGGAACCAATTTTCGATGCTATTACTTTCTTGGTCGCCTTTTCAGTGGCATCACTCTCCTCCTGATGGATTCCCTTCTGGCCTAAGGTGCACAAACAGGCTCTTGGTGACACCGTTCATCAGCGCTTTCATGATGAACGAAGTAAGCTTCACCACAACAGCGTGGATTTCCGAGCGGCGCGTGCTTATATACCGATTGGTGATTTCAATTACCTGTTTTGAAAGCAATTTTAAGGCTATTGAAACAAGTTTTTGGATCAAAAAGTAACAAGTATATAACGCGTAGACATTTTATCTTTCGAAAGAAGTGTTTATCATACCATTTCGTTCAGTTGTTTAGGATCTACTTACACTCAAAATCTCGTTCTCCGGCGCAAAGCTTTCGTTTTCGAAAATTTGGTTTTACACCCCGGTATAGAAATGAAAGACGTAGTCCTACGTCAAAAAGTTACAAGTGTGTGAATTGAGAAAAATAGAAAAACAGTACACTGTAATACATGATTTCAGCTCTCCTGGTTATCCCTAGATTAGATATTGCGTCACTAAAATGGCTATCACTCGGTAAATAATGACAATTTCGAAAAATCTTTTGAATAACATTTTTTGGAATGGCTAAATGATAATTTTCGGAGATTAGAAGAAAAAAAAATCTATTTTCTCCAATTTTCAGACTAGAATACCCCCTCAAAGAAAACATGAACGAGGAAAGAGGTGACTGGACCAATATATACATTGCAGTGAAGTGCAACAAATAGGGGAGGGAGCTTTATGTTCATGGACAGTGTTCAGTTTTTACCAATAAGGATGTTCTCAAGTGCATATAAATTTATGTTCCAATTTTAGTGTTTCAACATTTAATTGAACGATTCTTTCTTTTTTCAAATATAAGTTCCATTCGTTTGCACCATAAGTTATTCTTCGTTTTCATTCTCCAGTTTCATAATTGGAAAGCTTCTTTTTTCAGAACAACATAATTCAAATTAGTATGAAACCAAACAGAATGTGATTCGAGCACGAAATTCTTATGCCCAACATGCAAAGACAACTATAAGTAAGAAAGAAAATGTGTGTCAATTTATTTTAGTTAGATCGTATATAGTAATTACCGTCGATTTTGAGTCCAAATACTATTTTACTCGTCGGTGCAAGTTAATATAAAAATTCCCGTGGTCACAAACCCACAATAAAACCCATATAAGCTAACTACTCACGTGTTATTCGTTACCTATACAAAAAAAAAGTTCACCCGTTCTTTACAAACAGAAGATCTTCCCTTCTGCTCCGGAATCGGTTTGCGAATCCGTGCTTACTAAAGAAACGACAATAAATATTTATAATGTGATCAACATCCTATCGCATGGACAACTACAGAAACACAAAAAAGGGATAAGCAGAAGAAGAAAAAAGCGAAATGCTACCCATTGATCTCAGAAATCACGGAAAATATAGACTGTCATTGATCACTACTGATGTCGCGTCAGATAAATTCCCTAGAAACCGAGCGAAACGTACGTAAAGCACATCCGCACCCCCAAAATTAACCAATATTATCCTTCGGACAGATAAACACCTCCGGATATCGGAAAAATATAACCGGTTCAATAAAAAGAAAACAAGCACAGAGTTTATTTTCCCATTGGCCATGATGACATTTTCACACGTTACATCGATGATTGGTGTGTGGAGTCAATAAGGATAATCTGCCTCTTGTGTGGAATTGCACTTGGCGAAAAATAATTTGAATCCTACTAAGGTAAATAGGTACATAGTGATCACCCTCAAAGTTTGAATGCTTTTGAAACTTGGAGTATTTTCGGAACCTTTTAATTGTTTTTGAAGATACAAGCTGACACAATGAGCGATCATTTTAGCCCACAATGGCGTTTCGCTCAACTTTCCCTCGAACAATTTCACGCGTTTACCACGTGACTGCAACACCCCGGTGTAACGGCAAATGAGCGCGCGCGTTGTGTGTTGAATCCTTGATCCCATCCCCGGGAGATTATTTCGAGCGGAAATAAAAACATAATTGCATGTGGTTGCAGTAAATCCGATGCGAGCCGCTTTGGCAAACAAAAACAACATGAAACGGAAATTGGAAATGCATCGAATTCGTTTTTTTACGGGGTGGTTTGATGATTGAGATTAATCGAATGTGAGGTGACAAAAAAATGTGTGCCTAGTTGTGACAGTCATTGGTGGGAATATTTTCGGTGTCTATAAGGTAGGGGAAGGGTGGTAAAGACAGACACCTAAAGTAAACGTTGATTTTTTCGTGAATTTAACAAAAAAAAAATATATGTATATACAGTGACTCAAATCCGTAATCGTACTCTACCATGCAGACCTCTTTTCCCTTTTTTGAAAATCGAAAACAAGCTTTCGGAACATTCTATTTAGATAAAATCATAGTGTCATATGAGAGTTAAAAGGTTTGCTATCTGATTTCAGATTAATGGTTTTTATTTCTCTAAAAATGGCGAATGTATGTGCTAATGTATGAAAATTGACTCAAACTCATAATCGTACGCTGGTTGAAATCTCAACTCGATTTCGAAGGTGTTGGTCAATTTCCGAATTCCATCATTAATATGGTATACCTTGTTCATTACAACTATGTGTAGCTGTCTTACGCGATATCTACGAGTTTTTGGTGTATTCGGAAGGAACATTCATCAATTTTTTCATCAAGTGGTTTTTAAAATCATTATTTTTAGAAATTAAATGGTTTCTAAATTTTCTACACAGATGACTTCCCTCAGTTTTTTACTGGGATTGATGTCGGAAGATTGTGGAGGAATATCAATAACTTTTGAGCCATTGTAATGTAATCATGTGCGAACTTTATATTTCTTGAGCTCTGAATGATTGTCTTGGCCTAACTTGAATCCTCGATTCCATCACATTTTGTTGACACTTTGCTTCATATTTTCCTTCAGGATGTTCAAGTAAACATCCTGATCCATTACATCATTGATAGAGAGACAAACCGTTTCTCAGCAAAAAAAACAGTAACTTCAATTTGATTATTCAAAACAGCTTAAAACACATCAATGTCTTACTGGTAAGATGTTATTTCCATAGATGGGTCCTAATTTGATATTTTTGACGAAAATGGTTATCGTTTCGTATGGAGGAAGCCAACATTGAATTAAACGTAAAAAAATCTGAAAGCAACGTTTAAACATGGTGGTGGTGGAGGGATGGTATGAGGGTGCATGTATGAGTAATTTGGTTTTCATCGATGTGTGTATTGGATCAGAATGTTTACTTGAACATCCTGAAGGTAAACATGAAGCAAAGTATCAACAAAATGGAATGGAATCGAGGATTCTAGTTTTGACAAGACAATGACCCAGAGCTCAAGACATATGAAGTTCGCAAATGGTTACATTATAATTACTCAAAAGTTATTGATATTCCTCCACAATCTTCCGACATCAATCCCACAAAGAAACTAAGAAAGTCATCTGTGTAGGAAATTTAGAAACCATTAAATTTCTAAAAATAACGATTTCAAAAACCACTTAATGGAAAAATTGATAAATATTCCTTCCGAATACACCAAAACACTTGTAGATAGGGCTAAATACAGCTAAAGATAGTTGCAATAAACAAGAGATACCACACTAATGATGGAATTAGGAAATTGGCCAACGCCTTCGGAATCGAGCAGAGATTCCAACCAGCGTACGATTATGAGTTTGAGTCAATTTTCATACATTAGCACATACATTCACCATTTTTAGAGAAATAACAACCATTATTCTGAAAACAGATAGCAAACCTTTAAACTCTCATATGACGCTATGTTTTTATTCAAATAGAATGTTCCGAAAGCTTGTTTTCGACTTTCAAAAGAAGGGAAAAGAGATCTGTATGGTGGAGTACGATTACGGATTTGAGTCACCGTATGTATCTCTTCACAAATTGATAGTCTAGGTCTCTTTTTGTAATACAATTTGCCTTTGAGGTAGAAATTCCGCAAAATGAATGTATCCGGCATTTTTGGAAAAATTAGATTGAGTCGGGAAAGACGGACACTTGGCGGGGAAGATGGACACCTGGGGTGGGAAAGATGGACACTAACTGAAAATTCAAGTTTTAGAACTCAGTAAGTTTTGGAGGTCTTCAAATGATCGAACAAAAAGGCTAGACTAAAATCATCTAAAAGGGCTTATAAATTTTTTCATGTCCAAAATAGCTGCCGTATTCGGAATGACAAATTCGGATTACGTTTCAGAAACCGATCTGCTGATTCGTCTATGATATCTGGTTACACTTGCAAACGTAGTTAGTGGGCATCTGTTAAAAAAAAGAAGGAGGAGATAATCAAATTGTTTCCAAAACAAAATTGAATCAATATTTCTAGAGTAAAAATTAGAAAACCTCACTGCTGATTCGATACAATGCATGAGAAGTGATGGTAATACACGGAAAATACCCCAAAATTACTCGATAACAAGGAGAACCTTATTTTCTGCAGACGAAAATTTACATCAAGCTGCTCTTTGTAGGTTACTTATTTTGTTTTTATTTGCAATTTTAACAGAAGGCCAGCTAGTAAGTGTCAAAAACTAAAATATAGGTGCATTTTCTCAATCATACATAGGTGTCCGTCTTTCCCGACATTTCACTATGTGCAGTTTGGATTTTAATACAAGTCTGAAGCATCTGCTATAGTAGACTAATTTATCCGTTGGAACAATGTGGACTACATACAGATTTTTTGCTGATTGTGCTGTCTATAACCACCCCAATTCTGTATTTCGATCGATTTGAAATATTTCGAACGACTTGATAAAATTCCATTCCGTATTCCGTTCGAATTGTTTTTGCATTTGTTCGATATGTTTCTCTTCAAACATTAAATGGGCAAAACGTTCGGAATATAGAATGTGAAATTATAACTCGAACGAAACAACGGTTTCGAACGAAATTGAAATCCGTCGAAATACAGAATAGGGCTGAACATTTATCTACACCGGGTCCTTTAACCCTCCTGTACTCGCGTGCAAAATCATAACACGTATACTCGCGCACGGTGTCACAGACCGAAAATTGAACTTTTCTGTAATGTTGCCATTGTGTATTTCTCAGGCTTTATTGGCATTTATTTGAAGTAGAGGGTATGATTGAAAGAAAAAAACTAAAAAAAAACATGTTTTCTTCGTCTTTATTATGTTTTTATAGCCATCTAATTCAGCCTTCTCAAAACAGAGTAATTTTCGATACTCCAACACAAATAACGAAATTCAAAATTTTCACTGTTATTAATTAAAAGTAAGCAACTGAATATAACTCATGGAAGTATAAAGAGTTAGAAAATAACATAAAAACGTATTAATCGATTGTGGTTTCATTGAAGTAAGAATCAGAACATAGCATAACTGCATGCTCGAAACAAACATATTTTTTACATTTCATGCAGTTGTTGCGTGTTTTTCGGGTCTTTCATCGAAGAGAAGACTGTATAACGACCTTCTAGGTAATTACCAGATAAAAAGGTTCTGGAATATGAAGTTTGCATATTCTTTGTTTCTGTATTCTTGGTAAACTAAGAATTAATGCCTTTTTTTAGATGGGGCAAAAAAGATGATATAAAATGAACTAGGAACTTCCTTTTCTTTTTTTTTGTTTTCTTGTCCATATTGTCCATTATAAAAAATATATCTCCGAAACTGTAACTGTTAAAAATTACCATAAGCCACCGATTAGTTTATAGTTTACTGCTTGCAATTCTTCCACAAGTGAAATCCTTTCACAAGTTTGTATATGTATGACCATTATATTTAGTGAATAAGCCAAACATTTATATTTTGATTTTGAACGTATGAATCTAACGACGAATATGTCGACGAATAGTTAATATATGAATCCGTTCAATCCAGCTACAAAAGGGACTGAAATCAAATAATAATTGTCCGGTAATGATCTTATGCATTATATTCAATAAATATCCCATGCCACTAACATTAATTTATACATTTCATTAAACAATATTCTAGAATATGAAAAAAGGCACTTGTCCAAAAAAGTTACTCCTATACTCGCGTCGGTGTGTCAGACCGAAAGTGTGAAAAAAGTGGCACATGGCCCCTTTGTACCAACACATGCGATACGCTAAACGATGACGAACGACGAATAACGAAGCTAGAGAGAATCGCAAAGTCGTAGTGTTGATATTTTCTGAGAAATGAACGATTTATTGATTTCTCGGTCTGACAGACCAATGCGCGAGTATAGGAGTGTTAAATGAGAAGGATAGACAACTTTTTGATCAAGTCCGATGTGCTGTACAGAATGTCAACTATCTAGAAAAAAAATTGAAAATGAGGAAAATTCTATCACAAATTCGGGAAAAAAGCAATTTTACTGATTAGAATTTTGATAATCGGAGTAATTAGAAAATTTATGATGCAAAAAGATATATTTGACTAGTTTGAATCTCTGTGGGGGTTTCAGCGTATGTTGTTTTCTTTTTTCTGTAGGTGAACTTAATCCTTCAAAAGGGTAAACAGCGCAAAAGAAGACGGCGAGCAGACAGTACCTGCAGTTAAATTTCAACCAATTTTCTTACTTTTTCCTTCTTCGAAAACTATTGCTAAATCCATGCATACTATTAAAGTTAGGATCTTGTGGTGTCCGGAAACAGTTATGAGTCACAAATCACTCTGTACTGCTAAAAAAAGGCATGGTTGTATTGAGAAGATTGTTTCATGATAGCCAGAAGGGTCAACTAGGGTATGATGAAGTGAGCTTTATGATGATATTTAGCCTTGCTCCGTATTTTAAATCAGAACTTGATCAAACGTTGCAAGCTACACATTATTGTTGGTTTCGACGAGTCTTTGACTTGACTAGACCACAAAGAGGCTGGAGATGGATATGAATGTCAGATTTTGGAATAAAAAAAAGATGGAGGTGGTAGATCGCTCCATCATATCAATATTCTTGGGACGTTCTTAAGCATCAGAGCAACATGCAGCTTTTAAGAAGGGCTGAGAATTATATATTTGTACTAAGTTCATCTGGTTTCGATCATTTCCTCGCTAACAACTTGATGGAGCTGGATGTGCTATTCATCACTCCTCAAGCATTGTTCTCGAAGTTTTTTTTTCTCTTCTCCCCAACGAGTTGGTTTTTTTTTCTCGTGTGTTCTGTAGTGAATTAGTGCCCAAAGTGCCCAAAGCAGCCAGAACCGAGGAAGCAGCGCCTCTGCAGTGGTCTGGATCGGCGTCTGTAGTGGATCAATAACCATAACGGCATCGTCAACACGTGGTTGACGCTCAGTTGAGTACAACAATAACTTCTGCTATTGTGTTGTCTCCGTAGCGCGTGACTTTTGTGTCTCCCTTAATAGGGTAACAGAGCGCATATCGGAACAACAAATTTATGTGATTATTTTTATTTTATTTAAGTTTTTTTTTATTTTTTTTTACAAGTGAGATAAAAAAAATTGTAAAGCTAATAATCGTTCATTCTAAGAATGGAGGAGGGTGGGGGTCTAGACATGGACATTTCAGACTCCCCCTCGCTTGCTCAAGCAGGGTGTAGTAAGTCCCTTAAACGGACTCCTATGCCCGAAGATTCTTCTTCTGGGGACGAGTCAACTCACACTACCAAGCCCCCCTCCAAAAAAAAGATTGCAAACCCTTCCCCTGATTCCTCCAATACTTTCACCCAATCATCGACATCCCTTCCCCCCTCTGATGTTACTGTCCCCACCTTGTCCTCGAATTCCTCTCCTATTGTATCCGCTCCCCGTGTCAGGGTTTATCCGGACGATGCGCCTGGCGCTGGTCCTTGGGTTGTTTTCTTCCGGCCCAAACCTAATGGTAAAGCCTTGAGGGTCGTACAGATTATGACAGATCTGAAAAGATACACCTCTGTTTCCGAAATTTGCAAAGTAAGACCGAACAAACTGCGAGTTGTCGTGACTAACCGAAAGGACGCGAACGATATTGTTGCTGATAAGCATTTCATCCTCGAATATCGAGTTTTTATTTCCTCCCATAACGTAGAAATTGGAGGCGTTATATCTGAAACGGGTCTGACGTGCAAAACTATACAAAGTATGGGCGTTGGCAGGTTCAAGAGGCTTCCTTCGATGGAAGTCAAAATCTTGGAATGTCGCCAACTTGGAAAAGTTACCCAGGAAGGAGTAGAAAAGAAATTTACGCCACACGACTCGTTTCGAGTCACTTTTGCTGGTGCCGCCCTCCCTGACTACGTTATGGTGGACAAATTGAGGCTGCCGGTGCGACTCTTCGTGCCAAAGCCCATGACTTGCAACAAATGCAAGTCAGTTGGTCATACAGCAGCTTATTGCGCCAACAAGGAGCGCTGTGCCACTTGCGGAGAGCAATATGAGGGGAAATCCTGCAGTGCGACTGAGCATAACTGTCCATATTGCGGGGGATCCCCACACGTGCTCTCAGCTTGTGAGTCTTACAAGAGTCGCTGGGATAAACAAAAGCGCTCTTTGAAGGAACGCTCGAAACGCACTTTCGCGGATATTTTAAAGGGCGCTTCCCCACTGGCTCAACAACAACCATTACCAACAAACAATGTCTTTGCTTCACTGCCAGTTGACGAATTGGAAGCGGATACAGCTAACGAGGGCACACCGTTTATTTTCAAAGGGAATTCCCGGCGCAAAAATGTGTCCACTCCCAAAGTTCAACGACAAGTCCCATCGGTGTTACCCCATGTTAGCTTGCCTAAAATATCGAGTGCAGCGGACAAGCAAAATCAGGTTCCTCCTGGCTTCCGTGGGAATAATTCACCTTCGAACGACCCAGCACTCGACATCAAAAACCCCAAATGTCCCTTTTTTTGCGTCCAGTTCAACTTCCCAATCGGGATTTATAAAGTTGACTGACCTTGTGGATCAAATCTTCACGTGTTTTAATGTTTCCGATTCCATCAGAACCATTGTCATCTCAATGCTTCCAGTACTAAAGACAATTTTTCAGCAATTGATGCAAACATGGCCCCTCCTTGCAATGATCATCTCTCTTGATGTCTAATTCAAATAGAGAGGTCGGAGATATCACTGTTTTACAGTGGAATTGTCGTAGTCTTATCCCTAAATTGGATACATTCAAATTTCTAATTCATAACTTCAATTGTGATGTTTTTGCTCTGTCCGAAACTTGGCTTTCTTCGCGAGATGATCTCTCTTTCCACGATTTTAATATTATACGCTTGGACCGTGATGACAGATACGGAGGGGTGCTACTGGGGATCAATAAGTGCCACTCATTTTTTCGAATTGACCTTCCACCTATTGGAGGGATCGAAGCTGTTGCTTGTCATGCAAACATCAGAGGCAAAGACCTCTGTATAGTCAGCTTGTATTGGCCTCCGAGAGCTGCGGTTAGCCGCAAGCAACTTGTTGACATGTGCTCACTCCTTCCTGAGCCACGATTAATCTTGGGAGACTTCAACTCTCACGGAACTGCCTGGGGGGAACCGTACGACGATAATCGTTCATCGTTGATATATGACCGTTGTAACAGCTTCAATATGACCGTTTTGAACACTGGGGAAACAACACGTGTACCTAAACCTCCTGCTAACCCAAGTGCTCTTGACCTCTCGCTTTGCTCGAATTCACTATCGTTAGATTGCAAGTGGAATGTAATCCAGGATCCCAACGGTAGTGATCACATGCCAATCAAAATTTCCATCACCATTGGGTCGAATTCTTCTGAATCTATAAACATGGCATATGACCTCACAAGACACATTGACTGGAAAAAATATGCGGACGCGATTACTCTAGCCATCAATTCCAGAGATGGTTTACCTCCATTGGAGGAGTATAACTTCCTTTCTCGTTTGATCCATGACAGCGCGGTTCGCGCTCAAACGAAACCCATCCCAGGTTCCACCATTCACCGAAGGCCTCCCAATCCATGGTGGGATAGCTAATGTTCAAAGCTTTATGTAGAAAAATCGAATGCATTTAAAGCTTTTCGGAAACGAGGAACCATTGACAATTTTCAAACGTATTTAGACCTTGAAAATCAATTTAAAAACTTGATCAAAGGTAAAAAACGTGCATATTGGCGAAATTTCGTGGGAGGTTTGTCACGAGAAACGTCAATGAAAAAATTATGGAAAGTGGCTCGAAACATGAGAAATCGCTCTTCATCGAATGAAAGCGAGGAACATTCACATCGATGGATTTTTAATTTTGCGCGAAAGGTTTGTCCTGATTTCGCTCCTGTGCAAAGAATTGTTCGAGATATACCACAAGATAGGTGCGATCTTGATTCCGAGTTTTCGATGGTAGAATTCTCTCTTGCTCTCCTTTCAAGTAACAATTCGGCTCCAGGATCGGATAGAATTAAGTTCAACTTGTTGAAAAACCTCCCCAATGTGGCCAAACATCGCTTGTTGAATTTATTCAATCGGTTTCTGGAACATAATATTGTTCCGGATGATTGGAGACAAGTACGAGTTATAGCTATTCAAAAACCCGGAAAACCCGCGTCCGACTTCAATTCGTACCGCCCAATAGCAATGCTGTCTTGTATACGGAAATTGTTGGAGAAAATGATCTTGTTTCGCATTGATCGATGGGTTGAAACGAATGGCCTACTCTCAGATACACAATATGGGTTCCGCAGGGGCAAGGGGACGAATGATTGTCTTGCGTTGCTTTCTTCAGAAATTCAAATGGCTTACGCCGGAAAAAAACAAATGGCTTCAGTATTCTTGGACATAAAGGGGGCCTTTGATTCAGTTTCAATAGAGGTCCTGTCAGACAAATTACACTCTCGGGGTCTGCCGCCTCTATTGAATAATATGTTATAAAACTTGCTTTGTGAGAAAGAGAGATGGTGGTTTTTTCTAGGAAGCATAGACCAGCAAAACCAAAGCTTCTACTTTTGGGTAAACCGATCACTCATGCTATGTCATTCAAGTATCTTGGGGTCTGGTTCGACTCCAAATGTACTTGGGGGGCCCATATTAGGTATCTGAGTAAAAAATGTCAACAAAGAATAAACTTTCTCCGTACAATTACCGGCACCTGGTGGGGAGCCCATCCCGAAGATCTTATAATGTTGTATCGAACAACTATTCTCTCAGTGATGGAGTATGACAGTTTCTGTTTTCAATCAGCTGCCAAAACACATCTCATTAAACTCGAGCGAATTCAGTATCTTTGTCTCCGTATTGCGTTGGGATGTATGCCCTCAACGCATACCATGAGTCTCGAGGTTTTGGCAGGCGTACTCCCACTAAAAGATCGCTTCAATTTATTATCTCTTCGGTTCTTCATCCGGTGTAAGGTTATGAACCCATTGGTGATCGGACATTTTGAGCAGCTGATCGAGCTAAATTTTCACTCCGGATTCATGAGTTCATATCATGAATTCATCTCCATGCAGGTTGATCCTTCATCGTATATTCCCAACCGTGTTTGTTTCCCTGACTACATCAATTCCTCTGTGCATTTTGATCTGTCCATGAAGCAAGATATCCATGGATATTCAGATTATCAACGATCGAGGATCGCACCAACGATCTTCGATTCAAAGTATGGGGGTATCAATTGTGATAATATGTACTTTACTGATGGGTCCTCTATGAATGAGTCCACAGGATTTGGAGTGTTCAACGAATTTTTTAGCACCTCCCACAGTCTTCAGAATCCTTGCTCAGTGTATATTGCTGAATTGGCAGCGATATACTGGGCGCTGGACAGCGTCGCCTCACGACCTGTTGAACACTATTACATTGTAACGGATAGTCTTAGCTCTGTCGAAGCTATCCGTTCAGTGAGGCCGGAAAAGCACTCGCCGTACTTCCTTGAGAGAATACGAGAAATTTTGAGTGCTTTATCCAGACGCTGTTATGTCATTACCTTTGTCTGGGTCCCTTCTCATTGCTCAATTCCGGGTAATGAGAGGGCTGACTCATTAGCAAAGGTAGGTGCGATTGAAGGCGACATTTACCAGCGTCAAATCGCCTTCAATGAATTTTTTTCTTTAGTCCGTAAAAATACCATCGCTAACTGGCAACGCAAATGGAACGAAGATGAATTGGGCCGGTGGTTTCACTCGATTATCCCTAAGGTTAGCCTCAAACCGTGGTTCAAAAGTCTGGACTTGAGTCGGGACTTTATTCGCACCTTCTCCCGACTCATGTCCAATCACTGTTCGTTAGATGCGCTTCTCTTTCGTTTCAATCTTGCCAGCAACAATCTCTGCGTCTGTGGTCAAGGTTATCACGACATCGAGCATGTTGTTTGGTCGTGCGAGGTGTATCTTGTCGCCAGATCGAATTTAGAAAACTCCCTTCGGGCCCGAGGAAGACAGCCCAATGTGCCGGTGAGAGATGTGTTGGCTCGGTTAGACCTTGATTACATGACCCAAATATATGTTTTCCTTAAAGCTATCGATCTTCGTGTGTGATTGTACCTATGTCCTTATCCCCTCCTTTTCATCCATTGCGAGCGATTGGCCCCCTTGGTATAAACAACAAAATAAGTTGAAATGTAAATATACAATAGATATACGAATAGATTTAAGAATCGAGTGTGATCATCAACATTGTAACAATTCCCTTATATCCCATCCCTTTCCTGAAAGAATATGTCACCCTCTAAACTCGAGTAAACCGCGAGTAATCGGTTTTCCACCTTACTAACCATAGAGTTAGGAAAATTATTTATGTATAGTTTTAAAACATATATTTAAGAATTCGGCTCCTTTAAACTAATGTAACTGAGCCTGTAAAAATAAACGATTTATATAAAAATAAAAAAAATCTGGTTTCGATGGACGACACCAACGTGAATTGGTCAGTTAAAGCGTGGTTCAACTTTACATTCAAAATGGATAAGAAAAAATTTTGAGTGTGTGTAGCTTCGGATTGTATATTTTACACGCTGTATCTAGAAAAACTCGCCAAAATTTTACCACAGACAAATACTGCAATTTCGTTTGGGATGCGAAGGAATGTTAACAGCACTGATTTTAATCCTTGGGTTGATGTATTCTGCGACTTAATCCGTATCCTTTCTTGACCCTTCCGTCATTGATTTCGATCCTGAATTGGAAAACGATTCGACGAGCTTTGAACTAGGGTATTTGATGTTGGTTTGTCTAGTCGAAACATGATCTTGGTTTGTCCACTTTTTTGAATGCTCTAGTTCAATGCACCTGTATCAAATCAGGTATTCAAATGTTTCCAAACATATAAATAAAATTGACCTTTTTCATGTTTTGCAGTAGTTTTATAAAATACTAACAAACTCAATAGATCTTCTCTTGATCCCAATTTCGTATTACTCAGGAAGGTTTACAATGCGAGAAAGAGGTCGTAATCGCTCTATGCCAGGCTTGAACTATATAGTTGATGCACTAAACATCCCAATCAAGCTCCCGGAATTGTGTGTTCTTGCATTGTCCTGATGGAACAAAGCACCTCCTCTGTTGGCCGATTCTGGATGTTTCTGGTTAATCGCAAGCTTCAAACGATCCACAAATAATTAAAAATGAATAAATTGCACGTATTTTACTATTACAGTATCGGTGTAAAATGTATCGGTTTTCATCGTTTTTGACCTCCATTGTTAACACCCTGTAACTCACAACATGGAACAAACAAAAAACAGCAATCGATTTTTTTTTAGTGTGAAATGTCACCTTTACAACGAGTCTAAAATTGAAATTGTATGATCGGTATTACGCGAGATATTGATCACTAAAGCCAGCTACCGTGAAAATAATGGATTACTTTTTCCCCAACCTAATGTTTTTTAGGATCCCTTCCCCATTCTAAAGGAGGAAGGTGTGTCAAACCATCATGGACACATTTCTTGTACTATAAAATCCTCACATTTCCATTTTGGTTCCGTTTGCTCTATATCTCGAGTTAAGCAGAAATTTGTGATTATTTTATATGGCAGCCCTCCCTTAGACAGGGAACTCTTACAAATATTGTAAATCATCATGCTTGCTTAATTTGTATCAGATTTATATATCTAAATCATGTAGGTAATGTATCTCGATTACCTCAATTCTGGTGATGGTTTCTCTGATGCACTGATGATGGTTTGTCAACATGGTTACTATGACGGCCGCTTGGCGTGCTGCAGTTTGTTTATGGTGTCCTTCGCGCGTTGCAGAAATTATGTTTCTCTGTGTGGAGTGCTGTTCTTGAAAATGCCCAAGAAAAGGCAAGAATTCTGAAGAAAGCCTAAATTATGAATGGATAAATATGATGACAGTGAACTCAGAACAATGTGAAATACAACATCTACTTGAGAATTACAAAATCGGACAAACCTACATCATTTACCCTATATTAACGATTTTTTTGACGCATCAGTGGAACTTCAGCATACTCAGTACTGAAACAAGCTGGGTGCTATCATTGATACTAAAGGTGGCCGTACACTGTTTGCCCGGATGTCAAATATTTGATATATTTTGACAGATAAAGTTTGATTTGATATTTGTACAAACACTATTTTGTTTGCCATTCTTAAATATTCAACAGTGTTAGACAATGTTCACCTGAAATATTCAAGGTAACCTAACCATGTACCGACAGGTTCGAAGAACAGACTAAAAAAGTATTCGAGGCATCCAAAAATTGAATATTTGCTTGTTGTGTTTTGTGTAGCATATATTTGATCAGTACACGTCGACCAAAATTTATCTGTCAAAAAGAGTAAAATATTTGGCTTCGGTCAAACAGTGTATGAGCACCCTAAGATCGATAGGAAAATCTCCAGCAGAACTATCAGTGGGGAACCCAATTCAGAGCAAAACAAATGGAAAATGTCAGTGGGGAATTCGATATGTTGGCTTCTGTCAGTTCAATACGGGTTTAAATTGGACTTCACCGACGTGACTGAAACAATATTGCTAGCAACAAAAATAACGGCCCGAAAAATGAATGACAAGTCCATTTTTGGAAAGGCCACTTATTCCTTTTCAGCATAGTAAAATGGTCTTTAAACTTTTAGCGAATTCGTTTTTGTTCAGTTTCAACCCCAGTGCCGCACTAACTGCTGTCAAAACGTTGTTTTATTCACTCAGTGTCGTACTGGTTCGCCCCGAAAGCTGTTAGTTTCGCACTGAGATGTTTCACGGGTTGGCACTCGGGTTCACCAATACAACTATACTAACTGTCAAGTTCCGAGTATTGTTTTGGAAAATTGAAAAATAAATGGAAATATAAATGGAAAACCTGCTGCTTTTGATTTTGTATTATTGGAATCGTAATCCAATTCAGATTCTGATTTTGAAGAGTATATTCGAGTAGCCGGCATTAAGCTACGTGTGCTTTCATTGGGAGAAGAAAAAAATGATGGATATGCAATAAACCTGCTTTCAAAATCAAAATTATGAATGAAAATTTACTTTAACGTATCGAATATTTATTTTATGTGATGAAATAAGAGGTTTTTTCCCGATATCGCCGAAACATATTGAACGAAAACTGTGTCTAATGATGATTCTATATTATAATAGTAATTTTTTATGGAACAAACAGGAAATGCATCGACAAATGGTTAAGTGAGTGTCAGAACTACATGTGTTAGGTAATCAAACAATATGAAGTAAAAATTTTCATTCAAACTTTTATATGTTTACACTGCACTTGGCCCTTCTGATTTGATAGAGAATAATTTACCTCCCAAGCACTAATATCGCCACCAGTCGTCGACACTGTACATTTGTCGTCGCAAATATAAACAAATCAGACTATACAGGGGTTTCCAACTTTAAATTCCGAAAGTAAATTGAAATAAAACACACTTAGAATTCGAATTTCGATGAAACTTTTATTTCAAATTAAAGTTTGGTTTATGCCATTATGTGTGAAATACAACATCATTCAAATGTCCACCTAGGGCTTCCTCGCACACCTTGATCCGGAACAGGTAATTTTCGATGACTTTTCGGCACATATGGGGCGGTATCTCGGTCATAACTTCACGAATGTTGTCTTTCAAATGTTCAAGAGTTTGCGGAGAGTTGGCATAGACACGGTCTTTCGTATAACCCCACAAAAAAAGTCTAGCGGGTTCAAATCGCATGATCTGGACGGCCAATTGGCATCACCAAAACGCGAAATTATGCGTCCCTCAAATTTCGTTCGCAATATGGCCATGTTCGGTCGTGTTGTGTGGCACGTGGCGCCGTCCTGCTGAAACCACATGTCATCCGTATCCATATCTTCAATTTGTGGCAAAAAAAAATCGGTTAACATGCGGCCATAGCGCTCACCATTCACAGTTACCATCTCGCCGTCCTCATTTTCAAAGAAATATGGCCCGATGACTCCAGACCATAATGCGCACTAAACAGTGACTTTTGGCGGATGCAGTGGCCTCTCAACAATCACGTGTGGATTTTCTGAGCCGTAAAATGTTGAAATTCGTAAATCGTAGATTCACAAAAATGCCCTTGGTGGTATTCTCGTAAAATAGTTCCAAAAAGGAACTTTGACCATTTTTCCGTCATTTGTGAATACACGCCTTTTTTTTGTAAAAACCAGAAATATTCACCGAATTCTTCTTCAGGAAAAAACTTGTGAGTAATTTCTTCCTAAAACTACTGTTTCCACATATTTTCGAAATAAAATAACATCATTATACGTGAAAATTTCTAAAAAAATCTTAGTATAATTTCTGAAAATTCCTGAAAATTCTTAGTTATAGAACAATCATGTCTAATAAACATTATGACACTTATTTCTCCTTATTATGTAAAGACGTTTAGCAAAAAATATTACACGTGCCTCCTGTGAGAATCGAACTCACGACCGCTGGTTTACAAGACCAGCGCTCTGCCATCTGAACTAAAGAGGCTCATTTATTTTTATTGCATCCTTTATAACTTTGTAACCTACTTTTGAATGAGTTCTTCTCTATTGAGGTAATCAAAATCACAATTCATATAAGTTCAATATATTCAATTGAGTTATGGAACAGTTTTCATTATCGCTGGAATTGAATTAAGTATCTTCACTAACGAGAAAAAAGTCATCGATTTTCTCCATTTATTTTTTCCGTCATTACTCTTCTTTACACATTTTCTCTACTTTTCAGTTGTGAAAGTTTTGTGATTTATCTGAACGATGGACATTACTCCAAAAATTACCTGGAAATGGCTTGGTAGGATGCTTCGTAATCAAAAAGATAGTGTTGGCACTGTTCGGACTCCAGATGCCTTCAGGTTGTTTTGAATATTTGCAATTATTATCTTTTAAAAACAGAAGAAATTCAAACATGTGAGGTGATCTGAAATTGCTATTCGAGAAGATTCTGTTGAGTGTTTTTCGGCGAAATATGCGTAGAGGACGCATAAAGTGTTCGTTCCGGAGAGATGCGCTGTTCCAAATAATGTGCTACATGAGTATCTTTTTACACCGAAGATGACCTAAACGTCACAAAATTCACGGGAAAATGTCTAATTTGCAATTTCCGGCTCTATCGGGCATATACAGTCTGTCACCAAACGGTCTGGCAGCTTTCTGTTCGAACATATTTTTGCAATTTCACGCTCCAAGCGAGTCAACAGCAAAGAGCGAATGCGTGCGCGTAAATTCAATCGGATTTTAATGAATCGGCAAAGAGACACAGCAATTATATTAATGGGCCTGATGGCTAAATGATAACATGTTAATAAAACGGAAAGAACACACATCGGACATGAAAAGAGCTCTGCACAAAGTGTTGATAACAGCAAAAAAAAAAAAAAAATATAATACTTCGAGTACTGTGCAAAATCGATTCTCAGATGAAAGGAAAAACACGAATATTGTACATCACGCAGGTAACAGCGGAGCAGTGGTGCTGAAAGCAGGGAACATTGATCATTTAATCACAAGGATAATTAAAATGCAATCAAAATATTGAAAAATGAATTCAACATGGAAATTTTGTGTACTCATAGCACATAATGTCTGACACAGTGGGAACATGTGGAGACAGCAGACTGAACGGTCAGAGAAATTGATGCGCGATGAAGCCAAACCTAATGAGTAGTGAATGGAAGATAAAAAGGCGTCAGTTAAATTTGTTAAAAAAAAGTCAATTGAACCACACAATAGATTCTCAATCATATGCATTCATGTGATGTCTCATTTTGAGTAAAATGGAGCGAGTATTGAAATGGAAAAACGCGATAGCAGGAATAGTGGGTGAGAATGGGCGGGATGAATCACTATGTGGAAGCATGATAAAATACGCTAAAATTAGCGTTAAATGGTGCTGGTTTGAAGAACAATAGATCATATTTGCGCTCATTGAACTGAAACAATTTCAATTTAAAGATGATACTGTGCAAGTATTATTGCGTTGGCTGATAAAGGGTACTGAATTGACAAAAGAATTGTTATTATGCATTGGATGCTCTTTTACAGTTTTCGAACCAACGTTAATTTTAAAGTTTAACGATGAACGTCGCTTGATTTTTTTCCAATAAAACGAATCCATATTAATAGACTTAAAGTGCGAAAACATAAGAGAATGTATCGACTGGTATTTAATGATGTGAATTGTCTTGAAAATGACTTGTTTTAACAACAAAATGACAAGTGCAGTCAACAAATATTTCCCACAATTCAATTTAAACTTTTGAAGAATAGTTATGTTACGTTCGAACAGGTATTAAGGTTTTTTTTCTAAATGTTCGATATTTGTCTATTTTTTTAAAAATGTTTTCATGATGTACTGTATTCCATTAGTCAAATCATTTCATTTGATACTGATAATGATGGGATTGCAAAAAATATATAGTCGATCATTTTGTGCCGGCAACCTTTCTGAATTTATGTTGTTCATAATTTAGTTTGTTCTTCAAGTAACGTCCATTCATTTGATACACATATTCCAATTAACATTTTTTTAAACTAATATGAAATAAGCCATTTTATAGCGGCGGTTAAATTTGATTTTTCAAGATAATGGAATACGCAGTGACATAATGACAGCAGAGATAAAGGTGTGTTCCAAGTTTCAGATCAATTAGTCAAAATGAACGGGGTCAAATTTGTATTAACACGTTCGTCGCCCAACGCGGCGTTTTTGAGTTTCTTGCGGGGCCAACTTGCGGATAAATTATCAAATGAAGATCAAACTTAGTTTGTAGACACCTTTCATATTATCTAGGAATATTTGTTATAATTTGAAGACGATTTGACAACAGTAACACATGCCAAAGTCATATTATATGGGTTTCGCAAAAAATGCAGTACAAACCATCCGCACTATAAATTAATGAAAAGTATAGTATAAACATTATAATAATATGGTAATGATTTTATTATCTACATATCCTATAGTTACATTTAGGTGCCTATTCTGTCAAATTACTTCTAAAACCGTTCAAAAAAGTAATTGACTATTTTGCTACTGCGGCCATCTTGGATTTTAATTTTCCTTAAGTAGCTGTGATCTAATGGTCGAGCGCCTTCATTTTGTTCTGGCGACCATTTTGGATTTATATTCCTCATAAATAACTGTGTTCTACTAGTCAAGTCCTTTCATTTGATACCTATATTGATGAGGTTTTGTGAAAAAAAAGGTCATCCGTAATTTTATGGTGGCGGCCATTTTGATTTACCATTTTTCATGAATAACTGTATTCTACTTGTCAAGCCCTTTCATTTGATACTCATATTGATGTGGTTTTGGAAAAACTCATATCGATGGGGTTTTGATAAAATATGTAATCTGCCATTTTGTAGCGGCCGCCATCTTGGATTTTTAAGATCATGAAATACGGAGCTTTATAATGACTGCAGAGATAAAGGTGTTTTCCAAATTTAAGACCAATTGGTCAACAAGCAGAGGGTCAGGTTTTTATTAATGTGGGACAGCGCTACAGACAAACACGTGATAAACGAACATAGAAACATGATACAGGGCAAGCTAAATAAAACCGTTAAAAAAGGTGCCAAAGTGACTCAGGATGCAGCAAACCAAGGCACCTAGAAGTATATCCTAAGGTGGACCAACTTGCTAAAATCACTCTTCAGCCATCTTGGAAGTCTAATGTGTTTTGTTTGTAAACAAAACACAATACGCTTGTGCCCAAGCTCGCTCGTGGTCAGTCTGTCTCTTTCATGCTTTCATGTTTTCATGCAAATAATTCCGCTTCTGCTTTCTTCCGTACTGTTTTCATATACCGCTCCCCTAACCAACTTAGTAACGAAACGGTCTCACCTCAGGATATACTTCTAAGCGCCTTGCTGCAGACATGAAGGAATTATGGAATAAAATGGCCTCTAAGGTTGATGCAGGGTTTCCGAAGAAAAGTAAAAAAAAAACATTAAAAATGTTACGGAATAATCTTTTAAATATGTTTTTCCAAAAAGAGCAATAAATTAATCGCTTTTTGTGAAACAAATACAATTACAAATACAAATACAAATACAAATACGAAATACGAAATACGGAATACGGAATACGGAATACGGAATACAGAATACGGAATACGGAATACGGAATACGGAACACGGAACACGGAATACGGAATACGAAATACAATTTTTACATTACATTCCTTGCACTCACGAATTGTCACATTCCAATTTTAGTTCCATTTGCTCTATTAATTCTCGCGTTATGCAGAAATTTGTGTTTCTTACTCTTTGAGAGGAGGAAGAAGTGTCGAACCACCATAGAAACACTCCTTGTCTCCTTAACCCTTCACATGCCAATTTTTTTTCCATTTGCTTGATTAGTTCTCGATTTATGCAGAAAATTGGGGTTTATTTGTATGGCAGAACACCACCCCCCCTCCCCCCTTAGAGAGAAGGGATGAGTGTTGAACCACCATCGAAACGTTTCTTGTCCCCTGAAACCTCCATATGCCAAATTTGGCTCCATTAGCTTGAATAGTTCTCGAGTTATGCAGAATTTTGTGTTCCATTTGTATGGCAGTCTCCCCTTAGGGAAGGATGAGTGGTCTGAACCATCATAAGAACTTGTACCGGCCCGAAAAACCCCCACAAATAAATTTTCACGTCGATCGATTCAGTAATTTCCGAGTCCATAAGGATCAGACAGACAGACAGAAAGACAGAACTCCATTTGAAATATATAGATAAACTGAACGTTCTATAAAAAAAACAAGAAGTGAATCATATCTGTGATATAATCGCAAGGTGGACGTAGAACTGCCACTGGAATTGTAATCATTTGTTTGAAGTTGCACTCGAATCAATTTTCAATGATGTTCTGTTCTCGTTTTTAAGAGACTATAACCCAAAGGTAAGTCGTCCTTTAATTCTCAATGAATGAATGAATGTTTTGAAATAACGCTGAAAGTTTCACTTGATAGTGTGTGAGTGGATGACTATAAGTGTGGAATTACGTATACATGGATACACATTAAATTCAACTCTTGAATTTGTTGGTGGTCCTGAATAGAATCGAAGCGCCTTGATTTTGCAACCGTGTTATATACAGATTTGTGTTTGTTTTCAAGGCATTTTTTACAATAAGTAACAAGCATATAACGCGTAGACATTTTATCTTTCGAATCAAGTGTTTATCATACCATTTCGTTCAGCCAGCAGAGAGGTAATATATCTCAAACTCTTGATTTTCCAATGTAACGCTCTCATTTTCGACACATTGGACTTACACCCCAGAATAGAAGTAAAAGACCTAGTCCTACGTCAAAACCTACTCGACATGTATTTCCGCATTAAGGTGTTTAATTATTTAAATGGTTATTATCGATTATCGTTGAATTTAAATACTTCATTACATCGAGCCATCGAAGAAAATATACATAAATTTCTTTTAAACTGAGTTTGCGGTTCCGTTAGCACTGACAATCGCTTATTCTACCTTTAAAAACAGATCATCAACCAACAGTTCGGCTCATTTTCTCCAACCGCAGATAACCTCGAGGTTAAATGTCACTTCGAGTTAAGGACACCGGAGTTCGTGACCCAAGTCTTTTGCAGGAGGTTATCAAGTCTTCTGCAAAAGTGTGCTGCTCCGTCTTCAGAAACATGAAGTTGTCAAGTGCAATGGATCTTGATCGTTCTCGTGAGAAGTATATTTTCCGTTTCATCATTGTATACCGCAACATAGAGTATCAGTTCCCAGTCTAACAGGCCAATCAAATAATTGCAGCCTGGGTGATTGTAACATTGTGTAAATTTGCTCGATTATTGTAATTTTCTAAACCATAGGCGTTACACTGCATCTCATCCGAAATCTGTTAGTTTTGGGTAAGCATGCAGTAGTGGTGCGGTAAATTTTGTTGCCGACACTATGATCACGAACGCAATGTTTGAGGAGACACATTATTGTCTTAGCCTTACGTCACCTGGACAAATGAAAACAAATGAACCGTCGATCGCCAATCACTGTGGTGACACTGCACCGAATGATCAACCGAACTCTAAGCGTGGTGGGATACCCGCGAAGCCTCCCAAGCAAAAGATTTTAGTCAACGTTTGGTCGCGATCGCGTTCGCACGGTTCAGTTAGTACCTAAGGCGCTAGTTCAAGTAGCATAAAGTTGTGGTCGCCACAAGGGAGTGCTTTGAAACCACCGGCGTGACACGCTACCGCGAATTGTTTGTTTATTGTTTGGTTGCGCCTGTTTTGGAGTGGCTGTTCGTGACATCGAAAGAAGACTAGTTTCAAGTTTTGGGCAAAAATTAAATACAGAAATACGGCGGCATTGTGTTGATAAAAATCAGGGCACCGTAAAGTTACGCAAGCGTTTCTTCGTGCTGAAGTAGCGGATTTTGTGTGTGTGTTGTTTTGAAAATATCGAGCATGAGTTTTGGAATTCATTTGGTGAAACATTAATTACTCTGGTTGAGAGAAAATTGAAGTCATCATAAAAGTTTGGGTGAAATCGGGTTGGAGTGATACGGCTGAAAAACCAAACCCAATAAAGTGAAGCAGTAGAAACGATAATGGAAGCCAAGGAAATAGTTCTGATCACAGGTATATCAGTGTTTCTTTAATTTAATGGCATGCAAAAAGTCCATAGTCATTGATCACAAACATAGAAAGAAGTCATTTTACTTTCAAATCTTCGGCGGAAGTACAAAATGAAGATAACTGTTTTTTTTCGGAGACCATCTGAAATGAGACGTTATTGACCGGTATCATGGGAATTAAGAATGTTGATGAACCTTGGTGACATTTTCAAAAATGCACTGAGAATGCATGAATTAACTTTCGAGCGATCAAATATAAGAAATAACACAAACTTGTATTCGAATCGTTTTCTTTTCAATTTAGTGACAAACTATTGCGAAAAAGAATGACCTAGAGCTACCTTTCTGAAATTAGTTGTTTCGTGTTCGTCATTTAAATCTGGTTTCTCGCCAAGGATGTACCCTAATTCGCACATAATCCCTATTCGTAATTTGATTTTAAATCATTGAAATAAGCGTTTAAGATCTGTTGAGGTTCCTGTGAATTCTGCTGCAAACATATTAGGATAAATGGTCATAACACCAATCTTTTATCGAAAAAAAAAAACATTTTTCTGATTTGTACAATTCACATGGTGCTAGATGTGTACTATGAGTGACTGAACTTGTTTTCCAGTTTTCTAGTCGATTGCGTTGCAACAAATGACTAGAATTGGTGTTTACAGGTATTTTTTTTATCTTTTGTTGATTCTAGTGGTAATTTTAGCTGAATTTAAATGAATTTACGTACTATTTGAATAGCATCCTTGATGATCATTGTTAATGCGCTTATACCATTCGTGAACTCAGTAACATATTAGAAACAATCCTACAAAATTTGATGTTCCTTACAAAAAAAATAATTTGACTTCTATTCTGTTTCTCATTGAATTTTGGCAAAAGGCCAATGGAAAATATGGGGTTAGTAATAAATTAATTGTTTGATGCCAAATGTCTTAAAATCGCATGAAACGTCGAGGTTTACTGTTATCTCGAAATTTTTTTTTTCAAAAATCGGCTTTTCAGACAAAAAAAACAACCAAGTGCCAAAAATTTAATTTTTGACAAAAAATTTTTTTCGAGATAACAGTAAATCTCGACGGTTCATGCAATTCTAAGACATTTGGTATCAAGAATTTGTTTTTGAAAACCCCAATTTCCTCCCTTGAGTGATTTTTCGATTTTCAGTAAAGTTTAATTTTGACATTTGCGACAATAGTATAGTTGATTTTATGCAATGTCAAAGGTAGACCCGGCAAATTTCGTCCCGCCCAAAATTTATGTTTTGCTATCAATACCTTCAAACATTCACGTTCTCTTACGATCATGGGTCCAATAGTAGAAGTGTTCATTGATTGATCTTCTAGCTGACCCTTTAAAATTATCTTTCACTATAAAATTCCTAGTAATTCTATCATCATGCTATCAGATTATTTTCAAACACAATTCTCGTTCTAGATTTTTCAACCACTTGCGAATAACATGTTTCTCCGTTATATGGAATAAATGTTTGATACTGAAAATATGATAGAATTAAGACAGCCCTAAATCGGACAATTACGAGTTTTGCTTCTATCAACACATTCGGTCATTCATTTTTATTTATAAACACTCAACTCTCCTTTACTCGATGTTCTGTATCTCGATATTTTTTCTAACTCGATGAAATTAATACCACCTTTGATTGATTTTACAAGCATTCTTTTCTCCATAACTCGATACATCCCTAACTTGATGGTCCCTTGGATATCGAGTTAGGGAGTGTTGATGGTAGATAGAAGAAGATATAGGAGTGCGTTTTATTACATTAAAATCTGAAATAGATTTTGAACAAAGATCAATTTCGTTAGCGCAAACATCAAATGGATTAACAACGCTTGTCACTATGTAATTGTAGACCATATGGGAATTTTTTGAATTTTCCCATTTTCCTTCATAAAGGGTGTGTCACATCAAATTGCATCACGGAAAAAACGCTGTAGAAATTTAATTTTTAGGAATTATACCTTCAGCTTTCGCTTATAATCAGATAAGAGTGTATAGATCACGTTGGCCATGCTTCACTGTCAATTTTTCGTAAATTTGGAAAAATGTCGTCGAACGAAAAAGAGCGTCGTGAATTAATCCTGTGCACTCATTTCGAGAATCCGGAGTTGTCACATCGGGACATCGGTAAGATGCTGGGAATCGTCCAATCCACGGTCAGCAGAGTACTAAAACGATACTTCGAGAACCTAACCATCGACCGGAAGGTGAAGAACGGCAAAAATGGATGCTCCGTCAGTGAAAAAGATGACAAGCGCGTAGTTAAGCAGTTTAGACGTGATCCGAGAAGTTCGGTCCGGGATGTCGCCAATAAGCTGAATTTGTCAAGTTCATTCGTCCAGCGGACCAAGCAGCGGGACGGCCTGCGTACATACAAGGTTCAGAAGGCTCCTAACCGCGGCGAAAGGCAAAACATGGTGGGGAAGACGCGAGCCCGGAAGCTGTACACCGAAATGCTGACGAAGCCGCATTGCCTGGTAATGGACGACGAAACCTACGTCAAAGCGGACTTTCGTCAGCTGCCGGGCCTGTTGTTCTTCTCCGCAGAGGACAAATTCAGCGTTCCGGACGAAATTCGCAAGCAGAAACTATCCAAGTTTGCCAAAAAGTACATGGTGTGGCAAGCGATCTGCTCTTGCGGAAAGCGGAGCGCCCCCTTCGTGATGACCGGCACGGTAAACGGGCAGGTTCATCTTAAGGAGTGCCTACAGAAGTGCTTACTACCACTATTGAAGCAGCACGAGGGCCCGACTATCTTCTGGCCGGATCTCGCTTCGTGCCACTATTCAAAGGACGTGTTGGAGTGGTACGAAGTCAACGGGGTCACCTTCGTGCCAAAGGAAATGAACCCGCCCAACGCGCCGGAGCTTCGCCCAATAGAGAAATATTGGGCGATTATGAAGCAGGCCCTCCGGAAGAACCCAAAAGTTGTCAAATCGGAGGCGGACTTCAAGAGAAAATGGATTTCTGTTCAAAAAAAACTACAACCTGACGTTGTACAGAACCTTATGGACGGGGTAAAGAGGAAGGTGCGAGCATAGTATGAAGTATGAATGAAAAGAAAATGCCAAAAGCTGTTTAATAGTTTTTATTTTACTGTCTAAAATTTTCAAAACGATCGGTCTACTGGGCGAATTTCTACAGCGTTTTTTCCGTGATGCAATTTGATGTGACACACCCTTTAGTTCTCAGAAAATTTTAAATTGTCATATTTGGTTGAAATATGTGTAATGTTTTTATGGGACCCCCTCTCCATTCCAGAGGAGAGACGGGTATCATACCATAATAGAAACATTTCTCGTACCCAAAAACCCTCACGTCGCCCATATTTGCCTTCATTTGCTTGATTAGTAATCGAGTTATGCAGATGTTTGTGTTTCATTTGTATGGCAGCCACCCTTAGAGAGAGGGAACCACCCTAGAAACGTTTATCGATCCCTAAAACCTCTATATGCCAAGTTATATACAGTAATTCCATGTGAAACCGATATAGTGGTTCTCAAATTTTCGTGAATAGTGAAAGATTTGTTCTTTATCGCAAAATATTGAACCGGTTTTTTATTTTTTCATTAGGGTGCTAATTTCCATTTTAGGGTGGTCCGTAAAATCTATTTTTTCACCTTTTTTTCCCAAAAATGACTTTTTTCGAAAACACATAACTTTTGAACTACCGAGCCGATTAGGATGATCGACATATCAAATTAAAGACAATTAGTTAATATTTTTTAGAAAAATATTATACTTGCAAGAAAGTTGGATTTTGTTGTTGTATTTATTTATTGTATTTGATTTTTTCACATAGAACTATGTCTTTGATTTCTATTAAGGCGGGTCACTCTACGAAAAATGTAACGATTCATTAAGAGTTTTCAAACGCATGTTACTTCAAATCGTTATTGCGACATATGTTGTGTTATATACCATCAGACAGGAAATTTTTTCAAACAATTTTTTTTTGCTAAAAACATGAACAGTGAATATAGTAAAAAGGTTAACAATTTGACGATTATGTTTTGGGTATGTTTTCTTTCGATTGCTCATCACTCGCTTTCCTCTCCGACGCAACGAGCAATCTTTTTGCCTAAATTCGGGCATTAACTCACAATGTGAGCTTATGTGTATAATGAATTATTCTCCATTCACCGATAAAAGGCATTTATCAGTTATTGCATTGTTTGTTCCCCAATCAATTTGTGCTCAATTCACGGTTTTATCGTGTAGGGGAAGTGGGGGCATAGTGGTCATGTCCATTTCCAGCGTCCACATACCGATTTAATTCCCGTTTCTCGAAGAATATTATAGGTCTACTCATTGTTGTTCAAGATATGAAACGGCTTTTACTATAAAAATTCAAAATAGTACACTTTTCATCATTAGAAAAAAAGGTGAAAAATCGAACTTTTTTTTTTTTGCTTGGAGGTAAAGTGGTCACCTAGTGGGGGCAAAGTGGCCACCCGCACATATCAAGCTAAATGGGATATATTTATGCGTTTTTTTTCGTCCAAATTTGTTCAAATCATATTTGAGATAGTAGGTACATGTATGAAATAATCTTGGCCTATTCACCTAAAGTCTCAATTTAAATTTTCTCTTACATATAAAAACGTAGTAAGAAACACATAACGTTCCACATAATGAGGCTTGGTTTAGTTGGAGTGGTATATTTATCCAGGGTCAAAGCCATAAAAGGATCTTCTTCAAGAGCAGAATGTGATGAGGTAAAGGGTGTGTCACATCAAATTGCACCACGGAAAAAACGCTGTAGAAATTCGCCCAGTAGACCGATCCTTTTGAAAATTTTAGACAGTAAAATAAAAACTATTAAACAACTTTTGGCATTTTCTTTTTATTCATACTTCGAGCCCAAGCCCGTATGCTCGCACCTTCCCCTTTACCCCGTCCATAAGGTTCTGTACAACGTCAGGTTGTAGTTTTTTTTTAACAGAAATCCATTTTCTCTTGAAGTCCGCCTCCGATTTGACAACTTTTGGGTTCTTCCGGAGGGCCTGCTTCATAATCGCCCAATATTTCTCTATTGGGCGAAGCTCCGGCGCGTTGGGCGGGTTCATTTCCTTTGGCACGAAGGTGACCCCGTTGGCTTCGTACCACTCCAACACGTCCTTTGAATAGTGGCACGAAGCGAGATCCGGCTAGAAGATGGTCGGGCCCTCGTGCTGCTTCAATAGTGGTAGTAAGAGCTTCTGTAGGCACTCCTTAAGGTAAACCTGCCCGTTTACCGTGCCGGTCATCACGAAGGGGGCGCTCCGCTTTCCGCATGAGCAGATCGCTTGCCACACCATGTACTTTTTGGCAAACTTGGATAGTTTCTGCTTGCGAATCTCCTACGGAACGCTGAATTTGTCCTCTGCGGAGAATAACAACAGGCCCGGCAGATGACGAAAGTCCACTTTGACGTAGGTTTCGTCGTCCATTACCAGGCAATGCGGCTTCGTCAGCATTTCGGTGTACAGCTTCCGGGCTCGCGTCTTCCCCACCATGTTTTGCCTTTCGTCGCGGTTAGGAGCCTTCTGAACCTTGTATGTACGCAGGCCCTCCCGCTGCTTGATCCGCTGGACGAATGAACTTGACAAATTCAGCTTATTGGCGACATCCCGGACCGAACTTCTCGGATCATGTCTAAACTGCTTAACTACGCGCTTGTGATCTTTTTCACTGACGGAGCATTCATTTTTGCCGTTCTTCACCTTCCGGTCGATGGTTAGGTTCTCGAAGTATCGTTTTAGTACTCTGCTGACCGTGGATTGGACGATTCCCAGCATCTTACCGATGTCCCGATGTGACAACTCCGGATTCTCGAAATGAGTGTACAGGATTAATTCACGACATGGTGAAGCATGGCCAACGTGATCTATACACTTTGCCCCCAAACATGAAAATAATTTCTATGCTAGTTAATTGCTGAGATTAAACAAAATATCTGTTCACCTCTCCTAGAATATGTCAACAGTCGTCCAAACTGATGATTTGTCCAACATATCAGATTGAATAAACTAAATTTCACGAGAAATTCCTTAAATACCATGCGCACAGAATTACGGCCGAATGGCTATCGAGAGAGTAATTTCTGTTTTTATTTGTATTATGACATGCGACAGCTCTACTGAAGTACAGGGTGACTCAAAGGTCATTAAATTCTTCAAACATAAGGTAACTATCAATACGCCATCTATAGTCAATAGTTATACTACCAAACAAGCAGGTGACCACTTTGCCCCCACTACCCCTAGGTCTTACTACTAACAATTTATGTAATTGAGGTCCAGGATGTCATAATATCGAGCGTGTTGTTTGGTTATGTAAAGAAGGCAATTGCTGAATTAAACTAGCTGTTGATTTAGAAGTTTGATAGGGTATCTCAAGCGTATCAGATTATGATAGCTAGAGTAGGGGCGATGTTAATATTATGTTCCCCATATATGTGTTCCTTAAAAGCCCGCACCACTACCTCGAATGCACTCTCTCCTTTCCTTTTCCTATACATAAGCAATACATAGCAACCAATAAGATCAGTTCACTACAGCAGCTACAGAGCACTAATGGCCATAGAATACTCAATATACATCACCGGGCTATAAAGTTATTACAAATGGTATTTATTCAAAGAAAAAATATAATTGAGTGGAAAAACTCCAGAAAATATTTTTTTCTTTAACTTCATTCAGTTTTTATGGTCATTTTAGTCAGGCTCCTCATTGATGCTCGGTCTGTCAGACTTATACGCGAGTATAAGAGGGTTAAACATGATACATGATTACTTTTTATCTTCTTCTGCATAATTGAATAAACAGAAGAAAAGTGTAGCAATGGCTTCAATAGTATTTTTGGGTGCATTTTTCAACGGATTCTACCACGTTCTCTCATCTATCCCATTTAAAGGATACAAGTTCATACAGCAAACGGTTATTTCTAGGGCTTTCATTTGATGTATCGAAACAGAAAAAATTACATGTTTTGCACAATGAAAAAACTCAATCCAAATGCAATTACTACACCCTATCGCAGTCCTATGTCAAGATCCCGTTCGTGCCCTTAGGCTCAGACCCATCAACCTTTATATTTTCATGGTTTTGGACTAAAGGGCGCTCTATATTTTTATATATTTTTTGAAAGCTGGGGTTTTTTTCATAACATATCCAAAAATCAGAGATGTGATTTTTGTCGTTTTGAAGTTGAAATTTTTCAAATTCAACCGATGAACCGAAAATTATGTTTTTGCCTTTTCTACCAAAAATGTATTTTTCAAATATTCATAATTCCTCACTATCCAGATAATTGACATATAAAATTGAAAAAATATTATGCTTGCGAAGAAATTACATAGAAATCGCATAGATCTAGTCTAGTTGCATAGAAATATTGAACGAATGCTGAAAACAAGTTAAATTTTAAAAATCATTACCCAAAAACTAAAAAAGACACATCTTTGGTTTCGGGAGCTTTCAAGAAAAAATATAAAAAATTATAGCGTCCTTGGTCCCGAGACCATGTGAACTGTGAAAAATAAATACAATCGATAACTACGAAAACAAAATAATTTTGTTTTGCAAAATTTAATATTTTTTAAAGAAGACCTGCTCATTGGCTTTAATTTGATATGACGATCATTTGAATCGGTTAAGTTGTTCGCAAGTTATGACATTTTGAAAAAAAAAACATTTTTGGAAAAAAGGGGAAAAATGATTTTTCGGACCTCCCTAAAATGGAAATAAATATAAAAAATAAAAAAAATCGGGTCTAATGTTTTGCGATAAAGCACAAAATTACCTATTTACACCAAATCATGTTTGGCATGTAATGGCTGTATATATCAGGGATGGCCGAACGGTAGTCCGCGGTCTACCGGTCGCTCGCGTAGGTATTCCTAGGCGCCCGCCAGCTGGTCTAGGATAGTGTCACTTCCAAACGCAATGGATTAAATATATAATCCCACTTTTTGCCGTGAATATTTTATAAGGTTTAGTTATAAGGTAAGAGTAGATTTTTCATCATTAAAGTGTTCGTTCTAATATTTTCTTTCAGATTGTTAGTTATTTAATATCCAGTTGTTCGATTATAGCTTGTAATAAAGCAAATGATTGTCACTAGGAACAATTTCAACAAAGTTTGCTCCAGGAATATAATTTATTAAATGACCCATTGAAAATGGTGGAAACATCCGGCGTAAGGTTTCGAAAATTAATAAAAACTGAATTTATGGAGAAAACTTCGCCTTTGAAGACCGCGAATGCGAGTTTTAATGCATTATTGTTATTTCAGTTTCAAAACTATGATAAGTAATGTGAATTAATTGTTTGGTTTGCTTGTTGCATTTCTGGTGTTTTGCTCTGAGAAACCTTTCGGCAACGTTTCAAAATATGAAATTCGTCGACGTTCAAGAATGAACTGGATTCGATAAGATTCTATCGATTTACAAAATACGAAAGTTTGCTCGGTGTGATAGTCATAGGGATCGAATCGACAGTTCGATTGAATTTACATAATAGGGTTCAATATTTCCGATAGAGGGTCCCTATACCTCTAGGTAATTGAGGGATACAATAATCATCTTCAGTGAATTTTTATGGAAAAGAAATGCTTTGTATGTTCATAAATGACAATTTCCTTAAAAAATCAACGATATTGATTCATAAGACTTTACAGAAAATAAAATATTACGTATCAATTATTTAGTAACCAATAATTATTTTTATTTTATAGAATAATTCATCATTGAATATTTATAAGTATGACCCATGTTTTTCCTTCAATTAACACGTTGAGCCCCGCGTCGGTCCCTAGGGGCCGACGTTGAAGTTTTTGGCAGGAAAGTGCTAACTGACTGGGACGGACAGTTACAAAATAAGAAAATAAATAAATACATACAAACGTTTTCGGATGTTTTACAAAATGTGACTACTTACTAGTCGAATTTCTGACTAGTTTCTATTCATCCAATAAGTATCTTTGGGAGCTGGAACTGACACTGATATTGTGCAAACGCTCGTGATGCGGGTTGAATGGAAAGCGCAGCAATAAAAATTCGGGGCTCAACGTGTTAAGCCTCCTATACTCGAGCATACAGTTTCACAGACAGACCAAATTTTGTTTTGAGGAGGCTGAATTGAAAGACTATTGAAACTGAATAAAGTTGAAGAAAAAGTATTTTCTGGAGTTTTTTTTTATTTAATTATAACTTTTACTATTTTAAATAAATACAAATAACGCCTATAAATGCACAATAGCAGAATTACAGAGACAAGCACAGCCTGTGATACCGTGCTCGAGTATACGGGTTATGATTTTACGCGCGAGTACAGGAGGGTTAAAACTTTGGATGTGTTGTACTACATTCATTTTCTGATGACATTTTGATAGAGTCAACGTTGGTAGACCGCCGCCTAACATTTGAACAATTAGTTGCCCGTAATGTCCAAAAGTTTGGCCATCCCTGGTATATATCGTCGAACTCGATTATATACAGCCAGATTTACTGACTCTATTATATTACAGTTAGAATTTTGTTTATATTTCTAATATATATTAATAGCAACTATGAGCTGAAATCACACCATCAGCATCAATATATGCATGGAACACTAAGCTGCGCACAGGAAGATGTGCTTGGAATGCTTTGTCAACACACAAACAATGTGTCTTGTCTCCAATCTAGACATGCGAAATGCGCAACAATTGAGAACAGGTTTTCAGCCACTTCCACCTGATCACTGAACACTGAAACGCATTTCATAACACCGACTGGAGCTGAATCATTGATCTCGTTTTCATCGAAAACCGCCCAGCTAATCCGAAGACATTCTTCGACAATGAAAAAGTGAAACAACTAAAACCCTGTGTTGTCTTACGTCAGACCCCTTTCAAATCAATTTCCTAATACACATTTCAGTGCGGAGATTGATTAACGCCACTGCAGCCAAAAAGTCTTTTATGTACTGTGAAACGAATCTTATGCAATAACATTTCCCAAAAACGAACAAAAAACGACTCGGATTTTTTGTTGCTGTTTCCATCAAGCTATACCGTGCAGCGGCCATCTAAGTCAATCTGTCGAGGGGGCCACGAGTGACAATAGATGACACCGCGTTGCATCCAACTGCAGAAGATGTTTAGGACAACCCGTCAAGGTTACAACACAAACAAGTTAGCCACAGCTTGCACAAAAGCCTCGTGACTAATTATCATCGCGTCGCTATCTCAAGCCACTGTTTCTCACCCTGGCCAAGAAATTACTATAGAGAAAATAAAAACATAAAGGTAGAAAGACCCAATAATACCATAAACCGCGACGATCGCAACGCAACCTTAAGTCACAACGCGTTCACGGTCATCTTTCTCCCTCTCTTGGTACCAAAACAATGCGTGTCGTGTATGGACGTCACTGTTGCGATGAGCGGCGAAGATCTGCCGTGTTTATTATTCACAAGAGGAGAGGATCACGATATCACTTTTAGGGGAGATGGGGGTAAGACGGACATGTTAAGGAAAACTTCAATTGTATCTTTGGAAACTCATGTTTTCAACAATTTAAAAGCAGTTTCTTACAGTTCAATATACTGGTTTTTTAAATAACTCGCCAAATGTTTTATAAAAATGTGTTTTTCATGTTTTTACTGAAATTAAAAAAAGCCGAAACGTAGAACATTTTTACCGTTGCGGGTATAATGGACATGCAGTGGGGGAAACATGGACAGGTTCATAATATACGAAGCGTAGAGGTTCATCGTGCGCGAGAGGAATAATTTCACTCTCTCTCTCTCAGTGTTTGTGCGTCCAGTAACTGAAATAGAACAAAAAGAGAAAGCAATATAAAAAAGAGTTCAATATTCTTCCCTTCACTTTCCGTCATGAATTGGATGTGACTGTCCATTTCAACCCCACCAGTGCAATTATTTCAATAATTTAAATTTACCACTTACGAATGAATTTACTTTTCCGTACATACCTAATATCGCTTCTCTGTCAACTCACAAATCGAAATATATCCATCAGCAAATTCAATTTTGCAATTAAACCACTCAAAATGCTTAATATCGAAGCCGCAAAAGTTACATCCACACGGGGAATCATGTTCGATTTTCGGTTTTTGTTTCTCTATTCTCCTTTTGATCAGTATTCATTGTCATATTATAGAATAGCATGAAGAAGGGTTTCCCATCAACAGAAATTTGAAATTCATAATGCAACTATACAAACCAACCAACTGTCCATTATACCCCCACTGTCCATCTTACCCGCGGCTCCCCTATGTGTGTTGAAACCGCGGGCGTTAAAAATTTAAGCCACAAAGTGCAGACATGGCACAACCGAAGTCTCGCTTCAGAGATAGGCGACGAACCGCGATTTGTCATCAGCGCACGGATGGCATTTTTTTCGGAATGGTTTAAAATCATCAAACGTCGTAACTTGGGATTGACTTTTCCCTCTGTGTTTATTGATTTTATGAGTTCCCTGCGTACGCATGAATTGTTCTCGATTTCAACCAAAATTGAGGACAATGAAATTCCTTATTGTCGTTGTCATTTCGGAGATTTCTCTCATTTTATTTCTTCCCTGAAAACTCAAGATGTAGCAAAGCAGGATAATACCCTGATGGGTAGAAACAGGAACATAATCTGTATAGATTGGGTTATTCAAAACGTATCCGTGGTTTATGTTCAATTTTTAAATGTAAACTTCTTTATTGAAAATTGGTCATTTTTATCTATAATCTTTCGTTATTTTCCGGGTAATTTCATACTTTCATCCGTGAAGAATTTATATTATATCCGGCGAGAACAACGGAGGTTCACGAAATGTCCTGACTGAATACCCTGGAAGTGACATTTGATTTTCGGAATTTGTCTAGTAATTTCATAGTTTTAGGCTAAGGTTAGTTTAAGTAGGTAGCTCGTTTTAATAATTTTAAAATAATTTGAAATGTCCAACATTCAATATCAAAAAAAAAACCTATCATATAAGACATGCCTTTCATAATGCAATTTTTTCATCACTTAACTTGTAAGAACTTCGTATAAAACAGAAATCAAATGAATAAAAAATATTTATGCATTTTATTATCTGTATTATAGTGATTTTCAACTCATTTTTGGCTGGTTCGTCACTTTTTACTTCCATTTTTGGAAGAATGTCGGGAGTGAGAATTGAACTCGTGACCTTTAGCGTGAGAGGCAAGGATGTTACCACTACGCCAGATCGCCTCCAAATATTTATGCAGCCATTCCATACCAAACCGATAAAGTGGTTCTCAGATTTTCGTGAAAAGTGGTAGTTTTGTTCTCTATCGCAAAATATGAGACCCGTATTTTTTTTTTTTTTTTCATAAGGGTGACTATTTTCATCTTAAGGTTGTCCAAAAAACAACTTTTTACCTTATTTTTTTTTCTCCCAAAAATGACTTTTTTCAAAAATTCATAACTTTTGAACTACTTTACCGTTTCAGAGGATCGGCATATCAAATTGAAGCGAATGGGTTAGCCTTTTTAAAAAAAAAACTATTACATTTGTGATGGAATTGGATTTTGTTTTGGTAATTATTGATTCTATTTGTTTTTTTTATAGATTTCATGGTCTCGGGACCAAGGGCGGGCGCTATATTTTTTTGAAAGCTGAAGATTTTTTACATAACATATTCAAAAATAAGATATTTTTTTGTTCTTGAGTTATGATTTTTCAAAATTGATTTTTTTGACCACCCTAAAATGGAAATGGGAACCCTAATAAAAAAATAAAAACACGGGTCTAATCTGAGAACCACATTTAATGGGCTGTCAATGTCAAAACGTCAATCAAAATCAACATTTTCATCATGGTGAAGTACACGAACGAGCAACGCCTAATAATGATTAAAAATCGAAATTCGGAATCGATAGTTGCAATTTTAAGAGCGCTTACTCCAATTTTCGACTGAAATAATCGTCTTAGCCTACAATTTCCTTATATCCCATCCTTCTCCTAAAAATATGTCACCCTCCTAAACTCGAGTACACCGCGAGTAATCGGTTTTCCACCTTACTAACCATAGATGTAAGAAAATTGTTTATATATATAGTTTTAAAATTATATTTAAGAATTCGGCTCCTTTAAACTTAAGTAACTGAGCCTGTAAAAATAAACGAATTAATAAAAAAAATCGTCTTAGCCGGCAGTCTGTGTATAGCTAAGTGACCAATTTTTGAATTGATTCTACATTTTGCATTTTGGCCTTTATACAAAAAGTGTAAAATGTACCGAATTTTCTGGAGTGTGGCCTTCCGCGCGGGAATCGAGCGCATTTGCGCCTTCGGGCGACTCATGTTGGCGCAAAGTGTTATGTTATATTTAAAATTCAAATTGAATGTAAATACAAAATCAAAACCGATGATGATTCCATCTACATAATGAATCTGTAATATCTCTAGAGCTCTGTGTGCTGTTTCGGTTTCTACGGTGAAACGATCACTTGTTTCAGGGCACTTGGCCGTTGAATTTTTCTACCACTCTAAATGCGACCAACTTTTTTTTCTCCCTGCTATGTTCCGAAGGGGGTTTGAATCTGCAGCCGCCGGAGGGCTTTATTACTCGCGTCCGGTCCCACGATCCACGCGCGCGCTCCATTTCAACGGGGCTCTAGAAAAATCACGCGCACACTCCGCACTCCACCGTGGCGTAAAATCAGTGCAGACGAGCGCGCACCAGTAATGATTTATTTGATTTCCACTTGGTTGATTAAATGTGAATGCGTTGTGATTGATGTAACGACTGCCTTGCCTGGCTGACTGGCTGGGCGAAGGACTCCCCCACATCAGCACCGGCAGCAGCTAATAGCATCTCGTTCTGTTTACACGTTTTATAAAATTCCAAAAACACGGCTCTCTTTCCCGAGTCAACATTTGCAAAATCAATAAAGTGCACGCGCAAGGAGGAAACGTGTGCTTAGCAATGTCAGGTTCCTCGGGTTCGCTCCGGAAATGGCTTTAAATTTTGCATCCCTACATTCGTACAATTGGTGACCGTAAAGTGTATATGTACTCCTCTCACCTACATTTGGGCGCTTGCCTATTTGCATTTGCTTCACCCGGACCGGGTTTTTTCGCCTATATATCGACACCAAGCAAACTGTATTTTGTTTGCATGACGCAGTTTTGAATTCAAATGTTGTTATTTAGAGTGAAAAAATTCATCACTCGTCATGGGTTTTGGATTAAAATGATTAGCATCTATTGCGTATTGTACACACTTTATGTATATTTACGATTTTTCACGCAAATATGAATCATTGGCAGTTTAGAAGAAACTGAATACAATTTGAATTTTGAATAATCTAAATTGTCTGTACTTTCAGCTTTAACTCTTTGTAAGGCCGTGCCAACTTTATTACCGTCCAAGAAAAATATTTTTTCCGCTATTGAAGAATTTCATGCCAACTCTCCTGGTCGTTGGCAGCACCATCTCAGATAGCAGCGAACCGTTGTGGGTGTAAAGACATGGGCCATTTAAGCAACTTTGCATACTTGAAATATTCGAAAAATAATTTTGGAAAAGATTTTGGAAAAGCCAAATTTTTTCTTCTTAAATTTTTACAAAAAAATATTACTTAAGAACTATGATACCTACAACATTCATGTCAAAGGATGAAATGTAGGAAATTATTCAAATTTTTACGAAAAAATACCAAAAATGTTTCGGAAAAAAAATTTCGCTGAAAAAAAAAGTTATTTTAATGAAATTTTTTTCCAAAAAATTCTTTGATAAATTTTAATGAAAACTTAAGTAATTTCCTACATTTCATTTTCTGACCATCTTTTTGTAGATGTTCTTCTTCTTCTCCAATGGCACTAACGTTCCTAGAGGAACTTCGCCGTCTCAACGTTGTATTACTTGCGTCATTTTTATTAGTACTTAGTTTAGATTTCTATGCCAAATAACACGCCTTGAATGCATTCTGAGTGGCAAGCTCTAGAATACGCGTGATCACAGTGCAAGTCGGAGGAAATTTCTTTGACGAAAAATTCCCCCGACCAGAACGGGAATCGAACCCGAACACCCGGCATGTTAGTTATGACGCTAACCACTCGGCCACGGGAGCACTTTTTTTTTTTGGCAGACTTATCTCACTTCTTAACTAGGCGAACCTAGCCAGAATTTTCACCTGCCCCCGGGCTTCTGAATGCCAAAGGGGGACTAGGCTCTGCGAAATGCACGTATCTGCATGCTCGTGCTGTTTTAGTCCTGACCGAGGAATTGTCGGACAATCGCGCAGGTGCTATGGATGACCGACTTTTGGATGCCAGCCAATTCCTTCTCGATGTTCAACACCTTTAGCGCTTCCAGAAGTGTCTTCGGGATAATTCCAGTTCCAGAGAGAACGACTGGAACAATTCTTGGGACCTCCCTTAGCCCCCACAGTTCCTTGAGCTCCACGGCCAATGGTCGGTACTTGCAGATTTTGCGACCGTGGGTCTCCTCCAGATTCTGGTTCAGTGGAATAGCGACATCGATGATGGTGACTTTGCGGTCGCTCTTTTTTTTTTTTTTATCCAAAATATATATTTTTATTAAGGCTCATATGGCGTCAACCTGACGGGGCCGGGAGTTCAATATTTCGACAATGTTTGCCTTATAACTATGTTAGTAATATGTAACCGATTACTCGCGGTTGGCTCGAGGTTAGTATTACAAGTGTTTTCGTAATTGTGATGTTGCTGTCTTCAATGATCTGTACCTGTGCCCGACACGGGATACTTCCTATTGGGATGCAGCTGACCATTAATCAGCAACGCCCCCCTAGTCTGTACCCCATATCTAGCGTGGTGCGTCTTCTCGAGGAATCCAGGATAGAATGGTCACTAGCCGGCGCAATCATCAGCTCGTGTAGAGTTGTCATGGCGGTACAACTTTTGGCTTTTGTTGAATCATCAGTGGACTGCACAACCTTTGGCCCGTGTATCTGTAAAGAGTGTGTGTATGTATTGCCGCGACTAAGTAAAAGTTTATAGATCGGATAGGAGGGATACGAAACAGGGACACAAAGAAGGAAACATCATTAAACGTTGACATCGGCGTTTCTGAGGAACAGGTATAGATGAAGCAGAAGATCAGGATCACGGCTACCTAAGATATCCCGGACGGGGATATCCGATTGTCAGTGCTCTAGAGAGCTGAGAGCGAGCAGCATGGAACCGGATACACGACCAGACAATATGCTCGATGTCGTGGTAGCCATCGCCACAATCACAAAGATTGTTTGCTGCGAGCCCAATTCGATAGAGATGCGCGTTTAGGTTGTAGTGATTGGACATAAGCCGAGATATCACGCGAATGAAATCACGACCGACATTCAATCCCTTAAACCAAGCTTTCGTCGAAACCTTAGGGATAATCGTGTGTAACCAACGACCGAACTCATCTTAACTCCACATGCGCTGCCAACTAACGAGTGTGTCCTGACGAGGAATGTGAAAAAATTCGTTATAAGTAATTTGCCTTTCAAAAAGTGTGCCTTCTGAAGCGCCCACCTTAGCTAGCGAGTCCGCTTTCTCATTCCCCGGAATCGAGCAATGAGAGGGAACCCATGCTAAGGTAATCTTGAATAATTTTTCGACCAAAACACTCAATAGATGTCTTATTCTTGTTAGGAAATAAGATGAGCGTTTATCAACTTTCATTGAGCGGATTGCCTCTATTGAGCTGAGACTGTCTGAAAAAATAAAATAGTGGTCGATGGGCAATGTTTCAATGATCCCTAATGCGTAATATATCGCACCCAGTTCAGCGACATACACGGAACAAGGATCTTTGAGTTTGAAAGAGGCACTGGAATTTTCATTGAAGATGCCGAAGCCAGTGGACCCGTTTATGCATGAACCGTCAGTAAAGAACATTTTATCAGATCTAACTTTCCCATATTCTGCCGAAAATATCTCCGGAATGTAATCGGAGCGTAGATGATCTGGGATTCCATGGATCTTTTGTCGCATGGACAGATCAAAATTGACAGAGGAATTGCAAAAGTATGGGAAGCAAACTTGGTTGGAGATGCCCGGTGAAGGGTGCACTTCATGGGTAAGGTACTCATGGTATAGAGACATAAAACTTGACTGAGGAGTCAGTTGGAGTAGATATTCGAAGTTATCAATCACCAATGGATTCATGATCTTGCAACGGATGAGAAATCTGTAGGATAATTCTGTGAACCGAAGAGTAAGCGGGGGTACTCCTGCCAAAACTTCGAGACTCATCGTATGTGTCGAATGCAAACACCCCATGGCTATACGCAAGCAACGATATTGTATTCTCTCCAGCTTGAGAATATGAATCCTGGCAGCTGATCGGAAGCAAAAACTGCCATATTCCAACACTGATAATATCGTTGTTTTGTACAACTGAATGAGGTCTCCTGGATGGGCACCCCACCATGTTCCGGTTATTGTTTGGAGAAAATTGATTCTTTGCTGGCATTTCTGTTTCAAATACGCAATGTGTATTCCCCAGGTACATTTAGAGTCAAAATATACTCCAAGGTATTTGAAAAACATCGAGTGCTTGATCGTTTTGCCGGATAGGTGAAGCTGGAATTGGGCGGGTTCGTGCTTCCTAGAAAAAAGGACCATTTCAGTTTTCTCCGTAGAGAATTCGATACCCAGCTTGAGAGCCCACGTGAACAGGTTGTTCAGGGTATCTTGCAAGGAATTTTGCAGAACGGCGGGATTGGTACCCGTGATGGAAATAACTCCATCGTCTGCAAGTTGTCTCAGCGTGCAGTCTCTAGTTAGACAATCATCTATATCATTGACGTAAAAACTGTGCGGGCTCTTGTCGCTCTTGTCGTAAACCATTATATCTGGCCGGTTGTGGTGGATCGAGAGGTCGGTCAGAACAGTGCGATCCCAGTACAGCTTGAAACGGTCATTTTCCAGGACAGGTGCAGGCAGGTACCGGTAGTTTGGTACGTTGTCTTCCAGTAGAGCACATTGGAGCGCCAGTTGTCGATGAACAATACGGGCCACGTTGTTGTGGCGCTCGGTGTAGGCTGCGTTGGCCAAAACGGGACAGCCTCCCATAATGTGCTCTATGTTTTCATCTGGTTGATGGCACATCCGGCAAATATCATCAACGTTTTGATGCCAGACGTACCGCCTGCAGTTTCTCGTCGGCATTATCCTGTCCTGGATGGCTATCATGTCGGCTTCTACTACTGAAGAGAGTTCACCACGCGTTAGCCACAGATTAGATGCGGCCTTGTCGACGTGTGGCCGGTCCAGTTGATGGGGGTGGGCACCATGCACTGCCTTCTGCTTCCAAGCTGCAATCTTCTCCTCCTCTGTCTGCAGATTGCAGTTGAGTTGGTACTCCGCTTGCGCCAAGTGCAGAGCGCTGTATCCTCTGTCGGCGGCGCAGACAGCCCGGTATAGCGCGTTTTGGTTGGCGCGTTCTGCGAAGTACTCGCGCAGTTGTCGTACCTGGGCAACACACAGTGCAGATATGTCGACTATTCCAAGTCCCCCTTCTTTGCGTGGTAGTGAAACTCTCTCCAGTGCCGATTGAGGATGGTGCATTCCGGCCTCTTTGAATGCTTTCCTCATCCTCCTCTCAAGGTCCTCTAGGTCAGTTTTGCTCCATTTGACTACACCAAAACTGAAGGTCAGCAGGGGAACCGCGAATGTGTTGACCGCGCGTACCTTGTTCCCCGCGTTGAGGAAAGTCCTCAGGACACAGTTCACTCGACTCAAGAACTTGTCTCGCAGCTCCGTCTTGATGTCGGAGTGGCGAATCCCGGTGAGCTGTCGGAATCCAAGATATTTATAGGATTCGCCACGAACCATGTCTCTTATAAACTCGCCGTCATAGACCTCGTAGCCTCCGGATTCGGTAAGTTGTCCTTTCAGCAGGTGGACACAGCGACACTTGTCGAGGCCGAACTCCATACAGATGTCCCTGCTTATTTCTTCGACAACCCGGATAGCTACACCTAGACGCTGACGTGAATCAGCGTAGACCTTGAGATCGTCCATGTAAAAGGTATGGGTCACTTCTTCGTTGGCGCCATCCCCATACCTTATCCTATAGCCATGACCGTTCCTATTGAGCATCCTACTGAGGGGGTTCAGTGCCAGACAAAACCAAAGCGGGCTGAAAGAGTCGCCTTGGAATATCCCCCTCTTTATCTGCAGCGTTCTAGACTGCAACACATTTTCCCCATCACTGAGGTGCAGAGACGTACTCCACTGCCTCATCGCATGCTGCAGGAACCTAACGACGACGGGATCAATTTTGTAGAGCTCCAATACCCGGACGAGAAACGAGTGAGGTATGGAGTCATAAGCCTTCCTGTAATCGATATAGGCCATGCTTAGGTTCCGCTGGTTATAAACCGCCTGGCCGACTATGGCTGCGTCGATGATGGCCTGGTCTTTGCAGCCATGCGTATTCTTCCTGCATCCTTTCTGCTCTTCTGCGATGATGTGATGTTGTTCGCAGTGAGCAGAAACTTTGGCGGTTATGATGCTGCTTAATGTCTTGTACAGACTCGATAGGCACGTTATCGGTCTGTACTTTGATGGGTTCAATGTGTTGCTGTCTTTCGGGAGGAGGAACGTGACGCCACGGGTGGCGAATTCAGGGAGGTTGTGTGGGTCACGTAGCACCTTGCTGAAGCACTCAGCTATCTTTGGATGTGCGACGGTTAGCTTCTTGTGCCAGAAGTTCTGAACACAATCGGGGCCCGGTGCTGCCCAGTTCCTCAGGTACCGCGAGGCTTCGCGGACATCGTTTTCTTCGACGATGATAGCTGGCATCTCTCCAATTTCACCACAACTCTCCTCCTCCCGTCTTAACCACATTTGCCCGTCGCGATGTTGTACTGGGGTCTCCCAAATACCAGCCCAGAAGTTCGTCACATCGCTAATATCTGGAAAACCTTCGCGGTAGTCGGGCTTCTCGTCGCTAATGTGGTCGTAAAACGCTTTTTCGTTATCTCTGAACATCCGATTTTGTTCCTGGCGCTTTGCAGAGTCAGAGTAACGTTTCAGCCGTTTTGTAAGGACGCTCAATTGCTGTACCAGTGTGTCGAGTTTTTCCGTCAGCTGGTGAGCTCCCAGCTGGCGAAGTTCAGTAGGCCGCACGATCACAGCAACTTGGCGACATAAATCTGCTGCCTCTTTTGTACGCTATCAGTCTTCCAATTGCGGCGCGCTTGTTTAGGATCCGTTGCTCCAATCTCCTTCGCCATGGAGGCTCACGCCTTTCACGGAGATGTTGGAGCAGTCCACCTCTTGGCCTAATACGGTATCCTAAACTTTTGGCGGTCGCCACAGCAGCACAGTAAACTTTCAGTTGCAGCTCCTCCATGTTCTCAGCATCAACCAAGTGCAGCGGAAGAACGTGCTCGTTCATGAGCTTTACTACACTTGTCAGCCTGTGGGAATGCTGCAACTTCGGGATCCTGGGGCGCGACAATGGGTCTGTGTCGCGGAACTGTGAGATCGCCTCGTCGTAGTGGAAGACCAGATCGCGTAGTAGTTGTTGATCTGGCTGTGGGTTTTCCGGCTCAGGGAGTTGTTGTACTGTGGCCTCCACTGGTGCTGATTCGCGTGCCCCACTCGCGAATGAATTGCTCAGCCGTACTGAACTTCGTCTCGACACATCGCTTGCTCTGTTGTTCCTGGAGCTTATTTCTCTCTGCACCTGCTGCTTGATCTCGTCGATTTGCGTTTGGGAGAGCATGTTGTTGCGTACTATCGCTCTACGCCTCGCGTTCATGGCGTTCTGATCAAGCCTCCCGACGAACTCTGGATACGCTTCCTCGAACATTGTTAGTATTCGAGGGCGACCGCTCATGTCCGTCTCCAAAGCAGTGCAGATGTAATAGGCGCGGATCACGAATTCGTTCATTTCGTGTGTCCACATGATCCGGCGCCTAGTGGTACCCACGAGTGTGGACGACTGCCGTCTGGCAGTCACAACACGCCTCGTAGGCGCAGCGTTTCTTGGGTGATGTCGATGGCTGCTGTTTCCGTGTGGCAGTAGCTCTTCGGGTTGAACCCGGCTGGTGGCCCGCTCTTGCACATCGCCCTCCAGCCGCTGGCCGCTCGCTCTTACGCCCGTTCCAGGACCAGCTCCAGTTCGGGGACCCTCCTCGGGTGATCGCATTCGTAGTATTCGTCTTGACCTTAGCTCCATTGTCTGGGTGTATCTCCTTTGCCCGGGAGACAGCGGGATGGCAAGGCCTCCATGACCCGGAAGGCCTTCCCCGGGAGAGATATAGCGCTCTGACTCGCTCGCACCCCCTCACTTAGCCACTTTCGACACCCGTTCTCGGAGCCAAGACCAGGTGTGTGTTTCCAGTTCACGCCCGATCTAAAAATGTCGTCATATGATCTTCGTGGAGGCGTGAGATAGGAACAATTGAGACCAACAAGTAGGCTCCTACCCTAGTTTTGATCCCCATTTGAGAACCCAAATTTTTTTTTTTTTTTTTTTATGAAAACCAATATAATTTCCCACATTTCATTCTTTGACTAAAATTGTTTAGGCCTGATTTTTTTTTAATTTGGGGTTTTTCAACTTTTTTCGAAAAATCATAATTTAAAACTATAACATCTACAAAAGATGCTTCTGTTTCTCTATTGGGCGAAGCTCCGGCGCGTTGGGCGGGTTCATTTCCTTTGGCACGAAGGTGACCCCGTTGGCTTCGTACCACTCCAACACGTCCTTTGAATAGTGGCACGAAGCGAGATCAGGCCAGAAGATGGTCGGGCCCTCGTGCTGCTTCAATAGTGGTAGTAAGCGCTTCTGTAGGCACTCCTTAAGATAAACCTGCCCGTTTACCGTGCCGGTCATCACGAAGGGGGCGCTCCGCTTTCCGCAAGAGCAGATCGCTTGCCACACCATGTACTTTTTGGCAAACTTGGATAGTTTCTGCTTGCGAATCTCCTGCGGAACGCTGAATTTGTCCTCTGCGGAGAATAACAACAGGCCCGGCAGATGACGAAAGTCCACTTTGACGTAGGTTTCGTCGTCCATTACCAGGCAATGCGGCTTCGTCAGCATTTCGGTGTACAGCTTCCGGGCTCGCGTCTTTCCCACCATGTTTTGCCTTTCGTCGCGGTTAGGTTAGGAGCCTTCTGAACCTTGTATGTACGCAGGCCCTCCCGCTGCTTGATCCGCTGGACGAATGAACTTGACAAATTCAGCTTATTGGCGACATCCCGGACCGAACTTCTCGGATCATGTCTAAACTGCTTAACTACGCGCTTGTGATCTTTTTCACTGACGGAGCATTCATTTTTGCCGTTCTTCACCTTCCGGTCGATGGTTAGGTTCTCGAAGTATCGTTTTAGTACTCTGCTGACCGTGGATTGGACGATTCCCAGCATCTTACCGATGTCCCGATGTGACAACTCCAGATTCTCGAAATGAGTGCACAGGATTAATTCACGACGCTCTTTTTCGTTCGACGACATTTTTCCAAATTTACGATAAATTGACAGTGAAGCATGGCCAACGTGATCTATACACTCTTATCTGATTATAAGCGAAAGCTGAAGATATAATTCCTAAAAATTAAATTCCTACAGCGTTTTTTTCCGTGATGCAATTTGATGTGACACACCCTTTAGGGTGCAATCTACCCTAGGATTTTGTCGACGAACTCTATCCCATTGTCACGATACCACTGAACAACCTCCCGGCTGTATTGGCTGCTCGCCAAATTAGACCAAAATTTCGCAGGTCTTTTGTGTGCCTCTATAGAAGGCAATGCGCGTTTCCTGAACAACTTCGAGTGCAGCGTCTCATTTGTGACAAAGCTCTTAGTCTTTGCTCCACAGGTGTAAATACCTTACCAAACCGTGGACTCCCGAACATATTTATCCATGAACACGAGCTCAAATCTGCCGATGACATCTCTCCGAGCAGTAGCTTGGTAAAAATTTTGACCAGGTCTAGATTCATTATCACGCATGTTTTATCGTCAACCAACGAAATTTGACCTGGCAAATTTCGTCTCGCCCAAAATTTATTTTTCGTTATCACATCCACGTTTTCTAATTAATCGCACGTTAATGGGTCCAATCGCAAAACTGTTCATTGATTGATCTTTTAATGTACCCTTTAAAATTACCTTTTACTATAAAATTCCTAGTACTTCTACCAAAACTCGTCATTATAAAATCAGATTATTTTCAGACACAATTCTCGTTCACGATTTTTCAACCAATTGCAAATAATATGTTTCTCCGTTACATGGACTAAATGTTTGATACAGAAAATATGATAGAATAAAGACAGTCCTAAATCGGACAATTCCTTTCTCGAGTTTTGCTCTTATCAACACATTCAGTGATTCATTTTTATTTATATATATATATATATATATATATATATATATATATATATATATATATTTATTTATATATATATAGATAGAAGACAATATAGAAGTGCGTTTTCTCACATTAAAATCCATTTCCACTTTCGAACGAATATCAATTTCGTTAGCGCAAACATCAAATGAACTAATAACGCTTGTCAATATGTAATTGTAGAACATATGCGAATTGAATTTTTCTAACTTTTCCATTTTTTTTCAGAGTATTCCGAAATTTTTTAAATGGTCACGTTTGGTTGGAATATGTTTGGTTCAAATATGTGTATCATTTTTATGAGTCCCCTTCTTCATTCCAGAGGAGGGAGGGGTGTCATAACATTTCTCGTACCCAAAAACCCTCACATCCTAAATTTGGCTACATTTGCTTGATTATTTCTCGAGTTATGCAGATGTTTGTGTTTTATTTGTATGGCAACCACCCCTTAGAGAGAGGGGGGAGTGTTTATTCACCGTAGGAACATTTCGTACTCCCTAAAACCATCACATGCCAAATTTGGCTCCATTTACTTGATTTGTTTTCGAGTTATACAGAAATTTGTGTTTCATTTGTATGGCAGACTCCCCCTTTCCCATAGAGAGGGGGAGGAGTGTCTATCCACCATAGAAACATTTATTGCACCCTAAAACCTTCACATGCTAACTTTGGTTCTGTTTGCTTGATTATTTCTTGAGTTATGCCGATATTTATGCTTCATTAGTTTGGCAGCCCCCCCTTAGAGAGGGGAAAGACAGAAAGACAGAAAGACAGAAAGACAGAAAGACAGAAGACAGAAAGACAGAAAGACAGAAAGACAGAAAGACAGAAAGACAGAAAGACAGAAAGACAGAAAGACAGAGAGACAGAAAGATATCACTCCATTTTTATTTATATAGATAAGAAGGCATCCTTGGTACCTCATCTTAATTCGGCAGCGTATTTATGATGTACACTATCGTAAAATCTAACTAATCTAAATCAAGTGGGCTGGGCACCCGGTACATCCTCCGCCATCTTATTAGCAGTCGGTTTCGGGCGGTCTCCGATTTTTCTCGGACGCTCAAGGACACATTTAGGGAATCCTGACAGGAGCGAGAATTAAACAGGATAATCGGAAACCGCATTGAACCGAAATATCTTCAGGGGCTCTGAGTGGGAATTAAATGACACTGAAGTGGCACGTTTCTGAAGTGCATTTGGTGTGATTCCCACCGTGCTGTGTAAAAATGGAAGTAAAATTATTTGCGGATTGAGACGACCGCGCAGAACAAGTACGGCTCAAGACGGCCGTATAAAAAATGATAATGATAAGAGTGCGGATCAGGACGACCGTGCTGTGTAAAAATTTGCGAATTTGCTATCTTGTTCCACCACTTTTCCATTTGAGAGAGTTTTTTGATGGTTCTACCACATTTCTTCAGTTTGCCCTTGATAATTGCCCAACATCTCTCGATGGGACGAAAATCCGGACATTTTGGTGGATTGATAGTTTTTCAATGAAATCGATCTTGTTCTCCTTATAGTATTTGACGAAATACCGGCTGTAATGGCAGCTTGCCAAGTCTGACTAGAACTTCACCGGATCCTGTTCCGAAGATACTCCTCCTTGCAAACATTTCTATTCATTGTTGACTAGGTGATGAAAACACTTGTCTTTTCTCCTTAACTACAGATCCCTTGCCACATCATCAACTTACGGGCAAATTTATTTGCGTAAACAGATTCGAACATACCCGCAACATCCCATTTACGCTTGGCAAGGTAAAATTTGTTACCGACTATTTGTCCGAAATCCATTTTTTCATATGTATATGTCCATATGTCCATCATTGTACTTGGCCAACACTTGCTCGTACAGCTTTCTTGCACGGGTTCTAGCAACCAGGTTTTGTTTCAGCGTTCTGTTGGGTGTTTGCTGACATGATACGACCGTAAGTCTTCTCGCATACAAATTCGCTGAACTGTACTGTGGCTCGTCGGGAACTTTTTTGCCAAATTCCTCAAGTAGAGACCAGGATTGTTGTGGACTGCTCGAATCAACTTTGCTCGTACATTCCTGGTCATATATTCTACCTCTAAGCTTGGTTGGTTTCGCCCGATCCAACGTAAGGGCCTTCCGGCAACGTCTGAGTACGGTATTTACAGTCGATTTTTGTAATTTCAAGAATTTTGCTGTTTTTTCTCCTGACCACGTCGGGTTCTCCCGTCTTCAGCGTTGAATCGTCGATAGCTTTTTAATGTGTCCATCAATCTTGATGAAATCTTCACCACTGAATAAACAAACCATCCGCATCAAAACGCTGTTAATTGAAGAATTGGAGGCTTTACTTGATCATGATCCGTCACAAACACAACTAGAACTTGCAGATACACTTGGAGTAGCTCAGCAAACCATATTCGATCGTTTAAAAGCAATGGAAATGATCTAAAAGACAGGACATTGGGTACCGTATGAATTGAAGCCACGAGACGTCGAACGCCGTTTTTTCTCGTGCGAACAACTGCTCCAACGGCATAAAAGAAAAGCTTTTTTGCATCGAATCGTTACTGGCGATGAAAAGTGGGTCCATTACGACAATCCTAAACGTCAGGCAACGTGTGGATACCTCGTCCATGCATCAACATCGACGGCCGCGCGGAATATTCACGGCTAGAAGGTTATGCTTTATATTTGGTGGGACCAGTTGGGTGTGGTGTACTATGGTGTAGCTGCTAAAATCGAATGAAACCATTACGGGGGACCTCTACCGACGACAATTGATGCGTTTGAGCCGTGAACTGAAGGAAAAACGGCCACAATACGAGCAAAGACACGATAAAGTTATTTTGCAGCACGAGAATGCTCGGCCGCATGTCGCGAAACCGGTCAAAATATACTTGGAAACGCTAAAATGGGAGGTCCTATCCCACCCGCCGTGTTCTCCAGACATTGCTCCGTCCGATTACTATCTTTTTCGATCGATGCAACATGGCCTGGTTCACCAGCATTTCTACAATTTTGATGAAGTCAAAAATTGGATCGATTCGTGGTTAGCCGACAAACCGACCGATTATTTCCGCAAAGGGATCCGTGAATTACCAGAAAGATGGGAAAAAGTTGTGACTAGCGATGAGCAATATTTTGAATATTAAATTTGTTAACATTTTTGCAGAATAAAGCATTATTTTGACGTAGGACTACGTCTTTCATTTCTATACCGGGGTGTAAAATCAAAGTTTCGAAAACGAAAGCGTTACGCCGGAGACCGAGATTTTGAGCGTTAATAGCTCCTAAACAACTGAACGAAATGGTATGATAAACACTTCATTCGAAAGATAAAATGTCTACGCGTTCTATACTTGTTACTTTTTGATCCAAAAACTTGTTTCAATAGTCTTAAAATTGATTTAAAAACAGGCTATTGAAATCACCAATCGGTATATAAGCGAGCGCCACTCGGAAATCCACTCAGTTCTAATTGAACAGCGATTGGAGCATGTTGTCGCTGTTGTGGTGAAGCTCTTCGTTTATCATGAAAGCGCGGATGAACGGTGTCACCAAGAGCCTGTTTGTGCACCTTAGGCCAGAAGGGAATCCATCAGGAGGAGAGTGATGCCACAAACGGTTCCCCGGGAAGATCTCGAAGCAGCCGCTACACACACACACACACACACACATACACATACACGCGCGGAATTCTTTCCGTTTCGATGCCATTCAACATCGAGAAAGATCTGGAAAATAATCTGCCAGTTCCTCTGGGAATTTAAAAATACATTCATGTGCAAGAGTTTTTTTGAATGTTTTCTATCCATGTAACACTGTGACCAAATACATTTGGTTTTGTGATTTTCAATCAATCGCAATTAACAGGATAGCTTCAGAAGATTATTCTTCCCCATCAGTAGGATATTTCCGTATCCAATATTGTATGCGCCCGCAATCGATTATTGCTCAGTCGCCGAAAGTTCCGAGCTCAGAGAGTTCATTCCCCTCTAGTTTGCCTTCCAAATTGCCATCGTAAACCACGCCTTCTCTCGATTCAATCACACACAAAAAGCATACTTAAGCGATATTCTGGTGGTGAGACGCATTCATTTTTCGTGAGGACATCGACAAGACAACATCGTTGCTGAGGGTGTTTGTTTGAAACAGTGAGGGAGACCAGAGAAGCCGATCCTTCAGGAGAAGAGAAGGTGACCATCGGAGTAGCCGCTACATACACACATACACGCACGGAATTCTTTCCGTTTGGATGCCATTCAGCATCGAGAAAGATCCGGAAAATAATCTGCCAGTTCCTCTGGGAATTTAAAAATACATTCATGTGAAAGAGTTTATTTGAATGTTTTCTATCCATGTAACACTGTGACCAAATATGTCTCAATCAAGTGCTATTAACAGATGGTTATCGAGTTAGCATTAACCAGCTTCCAGTATCGAGGAAAATGTGGAAATATCTAATCGTTACTGAAAATAATCTGCCGTTCCTCTGGGAATTTAAAATTACATTCATGTGAAAAAGTTTATTTGAATGTTTTCTATCCATGTAACACTGTGACCAAATACATTTGGTTTTGTGATTTTCAATCAATCGCAATTAACAGGATAGCTTCTGAAGATTATTCTTCCCCATCAGTAGGATATTTCCGTATCCAATATTGGATGCATAAAACCTTGTGCCTCCAACGTAACGCTCTCGTTTTCGAAGTCCCCCAAATATTCATTCATTCAGAATGAATTTAGATTCAACTTCAAACAAATGATCTCTAAATCAACGATAGTCCTACGTCACCCTTGCGGTTATACCATAGATATAACCCACTTCCTGTTTTTTGAAAAAAAAAAACGAAGAAACTTGTTTTTTATTTGTATGGCAGCCACTGTTCCCCCCTTTCTTAGGGGGCTAAGAAAGGGGGGAACAGTGTCTTACCACCATAGAATCATTTATTGCACCCTAAAACCTCCACATGCCAAATTTTGTTTCATTTGCTTGATTAATTCTCGAGTAATGTGAAAATTTGTGTTTCAATTGTATGTCAGCCCTCCCTTAGAGAGGGAAGAGGGGTCTCGAACTGTCATAAGAATCTTCCCGGACCCGTAAAACCCCTACATAGCAATTTTCATATCGATTCAGTAGTTTCCGAGTCCATAAGAATCAGACGGACAGACAGACAGACAGAAATCCATTTCTGTATATATATATAGATATATTACTTAATAAACAAACAAAACATGGGTGTCAATTAGACTTTCCCCTGAATAACCGCAATCGGTTTGTTGACCTCTTGCAGCCAAAACTTTGTAAACTGGTGGTAATTCCACAAGTTTTTCCAGTGGTCTGATTTCAACTAATGGTTTTTTACGTTATCTTGGATATATTTCCTGTCATCGTACGTAGGATTGTTTCAAAATGCAGATTTTTGATGAAATGGCGACATTTTTCGAAAAAAAATTGCGTTAATTTTGGAAAATAGGTAACTCAAGATCAGCATAACTCAAGAAAAAGGCTGATTCTCTAATTTTTGGACATGTTATGTAAAAAAAACCTCAGATTTCAAGAAAAAGATAAAAAAAATAGCGCCCTTGATCCCGAGACCATGTAAACTATAAAAAAACAAATACAATCAATAATTACTGAAACAAATTCAATTTTTTTTAGGAAGTCTAGTATTTTTTCAAAGAAGACTAGTTCCATTGGCTTCGATTTGATATGTTTATCATCGGAATCGGTCCAGTACTTCAAAAATTATGAATTTTTGAAAAAAAAAATCATTTTTGGAAAAATGGGGACAAAATTGATTTTTCGGACTACCCTAAAATGGAAATGGTCACCCTAATAAAAAAAGCGGATTTAATATTTTGTGGTAGGGAACAAAACTACCACTTTTCACGAAAATCTGAGAACCACTATATTGGTTTGACATGGAATGACTGTTATTATTTATTATTGTTATATCACTCTATTCTGTACTCTACAACACCCTAGTTCTGTATTGAAATATCTTCGTCTCATGTGACATATTGCGCGCAAAATTTAACTAGTCTTATAGAAATTGGACAGAATGTATATGTATCGACGCTTTAAAAAAATGTCTTAAAATTACACGAAACGTCGAGATGTACTGTCCTCTCGAAAATTTTTTTTGGTCAAAAATCGACACTCTGGGACTTTGGGAGACGAAGCAAATATCTCAATAGCACGAGAACTAATCAAGCAAATGGAATCAAACTTGGTATATAGAGGTTTTAGAGATCGGTAAACGTTTCTATTTCCTCTCTAAGGGGAGGCTGCCATACAAATGAAACACAAATTTCTGCATAACTCGAGAGGTAATCAAGCTAAAGGAACCAAATTTGGTATATGGAGGTTTCAGGAGGCAATAAATGTTTCTAAGGTGGTTTGACACTCGTCCCCCTCCCTTAGATATGGTGGGGAGATGGGGAGATGGTGCATTACTCGATAATCAATCAAGTAAACGGAACCAAAATTGTGCATGTGGAGGTTTCAGAGGGAGGGGGGGGGGGGGTGTGTGGTTTGCAAAACTCGAGAACTAATCAGGCAAATTGAACCAAAAATGCTTCCTAAAACCTCCATATGCGGTTTTAGGAAGCAATAAATGTTTCTATTGTGATTCGACACACCTACCCCATCTCTAAGGGCTAGGGGACTGCCATACAAATGAAACACAAACTTCTGCATAACTCGAGAACTGATCAAGCAAATGGAGTCAATTTTGGGAAGTGAGGGATTTTATGTACAATAAATTTTTCTATGATGGTTGCTTTCCTCTGGAAAGAAGAGGGAGTCCCATAAAAATAATACATATATTTCAACCAAACTTATTCCAACCAAACATGACAATTGAAAACTTTCGAAGAAAAATGGGAAAATTCGGAAAATTCAATTCGCATATGTTCAACAATTACATATTGACAAGCGTTTTTAGTCCATTTGATGTTTGCGCTAACGAAATTGATCTTCGTTCGAAAATGGAAATGGATTTTAATGTGATAAAACGTACTCCTATATCTTATTCTATCTACAGAAATAAAAATGGATCGCCAAATGAGTTATAAGCAAAACTCGAGAAAGGAATTGTCCAAATGAGGGCCCTCTTTATTCTATCATATTTTCTGTATCAAATATTTATTCCATATAACGGAAAACATGTTATTTGCAAATGGATGAAAAATCTTGAACGAGAATTGTGTCTGAAAATAATCTGATATTATAATGACTAGTTTTGGTAGAAGTACTAGGAATTTAATAGTAAAAGGTTATTTTAAATGTATTTTTTTTTTTCAATCAATTAACAATTCTGCGATTGGACCCATGAACAGCGCTTAGTAAGAAAACATGGATGTAATAACGAAAAATAAATTTTGGGCGGAACGAAGTTTGCCGAGTCAGCTAGTGGCTCATAATTGCACAAATATTTTTTTTCGATGTGACAGTAAATCTCGACGTTTCGTGCAATTTTAAGACATTTGGCATCAAAACTTTTTTTTTTAAACCCCGATTTCCTTTACTCTCCCCTTGGATGATTTTCCGATTTTTAAAAAACTCAAACTTTGATGGCTCTGTGCCATTTACCATTAAGTCCGATTGAGCTGATATTTTGCATAGGGTTTTTTTGAGGTGGTGAACATTTGTCTGTGGTAACTTTTTGAAATTTCACGGTCGATTTTTCCCACACATTCATATGCACCCTAATGTATATTGCAAACAAAATATCTCCAGGAACTAACAATGGGATATCAGGGTAGGGTTTGGGGGCTTCTCATTTTGATCTAAGCGGTTGGATGTTTTTGAATGCTATCTCGTATGCGCTATTATTGTTTTTTTTTGCAGTTTCTCTTGCGAAGTGATAAAATTATATAACACATATTGATAATCTCCCCGAATGTCTTCATTTTATGACAGAGGATTTCCTTTCTGCTGAATTTATTACCTAGTTGTACTCTTTCTATGTCTAACCGGCAAGGTCGCAGAACAACAAGATTGACTCTCCTCTGTTTACTCTACTTCTTCTCTCTTTTTCCCGACCAGGTGGCGCCGGATTTCTCGGTCAACATTTGATCAAAATACTACAGGAACGTGATCCGAAAGTTGGCGAGATTCGTGTCGTCGATTTGAAGCCATTCGATAACAGATTTGGTGAGGGACAAACGAGACGCCTGAAATGGGCACATAAAACGCCTAATATCTTTTTACTTTCATTTTATTTGTATTTTTTTCGGGTATATTTATCACCTGCAGACACTCGCAAGGTCGTCTCGTATGTGGGAGATATCTGCAAACCGGGCAGCATCGAGACCGCCTTTGAGGGTGTCGATTGCGTGTTTCATATGGCGGCCTTCATTAACTTTGACTTCCCGCCCAACTACGGCAAGCTGCAGCGGGTTAACGTCGATGGGACCCAGATAGTGATCGATTTGTGCCGAAAGTACAACATCCCGAGGCTGGTATACACCAGCGACTGCCTCATTCACATGACACCCTATCTGGGAAGGGCTAATTTCACGATTGTCTGCAACCAAACCGAACCGAAGACGAAAGTTCCCGCTAAAGAAAGCGAGTTCCAGATTCCCGGATACGCACCGTCAAAGCTGAAGGCGGAAAAATTGGTCCTGGAGGCGAATAATACACTGCTCGCAAATGGAGGTACAGTCATTTTCCTCTTTTGCATTGACAATATAACTCTTCTTCCATGTTTCAATTTCAGAGAAGCTGCAAACGATTGCGATGCGACTGCCGGTAATGTTCGGCGAAGGTGATCAACGTTTCATTCCGACCATCATCAAGGTGGCGATGCGCTTCGGAGGAGAAATTCCAAAGATTGCCGGTCCCGGGGGAAAGCAGCAGCTGCTGTACGTGGGCAATGCCGCTTGGGCCCACTATCGGGCCAAGGAAGCGCTGGCCAGCAAACCGAAGGACATCGCAGGCTATCCGGTGTTCGTTACGGACGAGTCCGGTATCGAGGACACCACTCGCTTCTGTCAGCGCTTATCCCGGGCTAATGAAACGCTTAAGCTGCGACCGTCCTGGTACCAGATACCGCTGTTCTTCTCCTTCTTCCTGGCTTTTCTGCTCGAGCTGCTGATTAAAGCGCTTAATCCGATTGTGAAAATTAAACTGAGCTTTCCCCCGTGCGGACTGCTCTCGTACATGTCATCGATTCTGCTCTACAATCGCATCCGAGCGTCCATCTATCTGGATTACGAGCCTATCTATAGCGAGGAGAAGGCAGTGTCCAATGCGGCGCTCTGGTACGAGAAATGGTACCAGGATTACTGTCGGGAGCATAATCTGAAGAAATTGAAAGTCAAATAAGCACCCCACTCGAAAAGTCGTCGATGGAGGGAACGATTCGATAATTGAAATTTGTTTTCTAGGAAGTAAGCATTTTCGCAGATTTTCTGCGTGATAGGATAGCGCTAATATCGAAGCGGGGTGGGGCGAAACGCACACCTGTCTGTGAGAAGCCCGCGTTTATATACTCAACAACTGTGTAAAGACAAGTACAGTATTGGATACAGGTGAGCATAAATAGCCTCTTTTCGTGGAAAGAGTAGGAGGAGCAAAACTATTCGCCGCCAGTTCTTGATCCGAAATCCCTTTTCTCCGGTGGCTGATCCGGTGTAAGAATGAAACAAATTTTAATTAACAAAAATTCAAATTGACTTCATTTGAATAAACATCCAGCGGTGCGCAGACAGTGGATTTTGATATCACGCGAAACATTTCCAAAATTAATTAAACTTTTATTAGGGCAAAATCTGGAGAGGGGACCAATTGTTCGGGCTCCGGTCGGATGGGGCTTTGGGTTTTCCCAAGATCCCGATGAACAAAAGGAAGCGAAAGATGAAATAAGCTTGAATTCAATTATGTTCCAATGATTACAGTAATCTATGGGGTTTAGAGTTTAATAAGTTTGCATTGGAGAGGTCGTCCGCGAAAACGATACAGCTGGCAATGGGATGCCTCCGCTCATTTATGGTTGAAAAATATGTATAATTAGAGATAAATAATTTTATTTATTGCTGTTGATGAATAAGCACGTGATATGATCCGCGGAATCTTTCTCGTCGTTCTTTTCCAGTTCGAGTAATGAAGTCATGATGTTCTATGCCTTTATTCCCGAATTTGAATTGAAACGCATGCTGATTGTTCGCCTATCTATCTGCAGAGATGTATAACAACTGGTAGAAGCTGATTTTGAGCAGGATTCAATCTTAATAGAATAGAAGAATAAAAAAATCATGTCAAATAATATTCCATCACATAATATGATATACGAGGACTGTTCAAAGAGTATCGCGACTTTCGAATTTACGCGGGTTACGTGTATTCGATTCTAGACTTTTTTGTGGCATTTTGTTGTTACTCATGTCTCTCACTTATGCTGACAAGTACGGTTATTTTGAATGTTCAGTTAATTTTTGACAACTGCTTTTTTTACACGTGTTTTGGTTCATCTTAGATTTTTGCCTATTGCATATCTCTAGTGAAATCCCTTCGTTGTGCCGAAGCAAAATCGGCTATGGCTATGGAAATGCTTAATGGAAAGGGATAGAGTGGACCACTCTATCTACAAGAGCTGTTCTAAAAGTATCACGATTACTTTACTTTTTTGTATACCCACGGATTACTTACATTCGATTTCAGTTGTTGACGTGATCGGGCTTCCGGCACGCTTTGCGTGGTTTACATCTTTTCGACCCTCCAAGAACATATTTCCGAGGTAGGTTCACCAGATGTCACAATCAACATTCGGAATGTGTTCGCGCACTTAATTTTGTTTTTCACACAAAATTTCATACAGATTCTTCGATCCATTTTTGCAATAGGCAAAAATCGCAGGTGAACCAAAACACGTATAACAAAAGTCAAAAAAGTTGTCAAAAATTAACTGAACATTCAAAATAGACGTACTTGTCAGCATAAGTGAGAGACATGAGTATTAACATAATGCCACAAAAAAGTCCGGAATCGAATATACGTAACCCGCGTTTTTGAACCCGTAGCACAGAAGTATTTTGACCAGAGAAGAAGAAAAGTCTTTTTTTCAAATGAAGAAAGGAGGCTCTTTAGAACAAAATCACAAAGAAATGCCATACAATGTGTTGCTCATTGCTTTAAGAAACACCAAAAATTGAAAATGTATATCCAAAAAAATATGAAAATATGAGAGTAGTCTTCTTCTTGAATGGCGTTAACGTTCCCTGCGGAACTTTTTGGAAAGTCTCAACGTATTTACTAACTAGCGTTATTTAGTAATACTAAGTTGAGATTCCTTAGGCCAAATAACACGCCTTGAAAGTATTCCGAAGGGCAAGCTCTTGAATACGTGTGACCACAGTGTCGAAGTCGAAGTCGAAGGATAGTTATCTGACGAAAAATCCCCCTGCCAGAACGGGAATCGAACCCGAACACCCGGCATGATAATGTGAGACGCTAACCACTCGGCCACTATATGAGAGTGGTGAGAGTTGTGAATATTTGGGTTTGATCGAACATGCCGGCAATCGATGGACCATCTTTTTATGCCGGCTGAGAGCATTCATGTAAAGAGTGCTAATATCAAAATTTGGTCGACTTGAACTTGACGCATTCCAAATGAAATCAAACTAATAATGCCGATTTTAAAAACTTGTATTTTTGATTCGAACGAAAGTTTGTATTCCGTTTGGGTTGGAGGAAATATGAGTTTCCCACAGCATTTGGGAATTTTTTGACTCAATTGTAACTCTTGAAAATGGCGTATCGATTTCAGTAAGAGAAATCTTTGATAAATTATATCTCAAAAACTATGCGTTAGGGATTATGTTAAGCAGAAACTAGCCAATAAGACAAGCTCGCGCCAAAACGGCGCGTCATTAGGCAAATAAGCTGAGTAGACACTTTATCGTAATAAAAGGTGAGCACTTGCAGTGCTCTGCCTCTTTCTCGTGACGATCTAGTGACTGTAAAGTAGTGGTTACCAATAAAGTTATTTTTTTTTTAAAACTCAACCGCGCACGCGTATGTAATAACTGGTGTCAGAAGTGGGATGCCAGCGCGAGTGTAAAAGTAAAAAGTGATCAAGTGAAACTGCTCTGGAAAGGGTCACGCCCTGCAATATTCAGAAGACTCTTCTTGGAAAAGCGACGACACCCCTCTTAGACGAACTCATCTTGATCCGCTTGCAAGCTGGAACGGCTACTGTTGTAAGTACTGAAGCTTTTAAATAAAACCATAAAAAATGCCTGAAACCAGATCGGGATCGACCGAGTTAGAGCAAATTTAAGATACGGTGGCAGCGCTCACCGAAAAATTAAATAGAAACACTAACTCGAGCGTGCAGCAACTGCAAGCCACCGTGGCGCAGTTGCAAGCACAGCTAAGGCAGGGACAGGATGCCTATCGGATACCTGATCCCATTAAAAATATGTCTGAATTCTCGGGCTGCAAAAAAGAATTACATGCATGGATCGAGGAATTAGATGAAATCTTCGATACCTTTAGCGTCAAGGGGGAGAATGGCCTCCCAGACACAATCAATCAAATTTACCTAAGAGCCATTAAAAACAAAGTAAAAGGGGAAGCCCGCACCATTCTCTGTGCGAACGGCAACCCCAATCAAATCACAGAAATCAAACGAATATTGATTCAAAACTACGGTGATCAGAGAGATCTGAGCACCAACTTATCGCTTCTCTTCAATTCAAGAAGAGGCGATAAGAGCCAAATAAAGTTTTTTACCGACATGAAGGAACTGAACACAAAGATTAAGACTAACATACAATTGAACCCCGTCTCAGTGTCAGAAATTATCGACATGCTAACTATAACAAAATACTTGGATAACATCGGCGAACCGCTTGCCTCCATTATTCGCCTATCAAAACCCGCCACGTTGGAAGACGCTTATCAAGCAGTCTTGTTAAACCAAAATGCGGAAGCGAGGAAGCCCTCGTATAGTTCCAAACAAAGACCCCCCTTTCAACAAAAACAAAACCAAGCCAGTGGCAGCGCCGGCGCCATTCAGCATAAAAATAAACCGCTCGAAAAATTCCAACAGCGTAAGCCATTCCCACCGAGACCGACACATAGGACGGAAAACAATAACACAGAAATTAAACACGTAGCATGCGAAGAACAAAAAGAAGATGAAAACGAAGAATTCGTGGAAACTGATAGTGATAGCGAGCCCGAGGAAGTAAATTTTCAGGACGGCCACGCGTCAAATCAGCTGACCTAAATTTCATTCCGTACATAAAGTTTACCGCAAACCAAAAAACAATTAAAATATTGATAGACACCGGGGCGAATAAGTCATATATTAGTCCCGAGCACATAGAAAAACCTCGCACAGCTAAACACACTGCCATAGTCTCCAATAAGGACGGGAAATTTCTCCTCGACAAAATGGTTTGCATCAATCTTTTCCCAGAGGCAACCAAAAAGAAACTACCTTTTTATGCCTTCAAATTTCACATATATTTCGATGGGCTGATAGGCTATGAAAATTTAGCGGCCTTGAAAGCAATTATAAACACAGAAACTCATGAACTAATCATTGGAGAATCAGCGTTTCGATTTTACAAATATTTTCCGTTATCCACAAACTTTCATGAGAATTTTGAATCGTTTATGAAAATCAAAACTGCAAAGGACGGATCCTTTTTAATTGACAACGAATTAAACCTAACACCAACCATTTCTATCCAACCAGGACTTTATATGTCCAACAATAATGAAGCAACCGTACACATTCATACACAAGGTTCAGCAAAACACCAATCAATAAAACCATTCGAAAACGGGAACTTCTTATTGAACACCGATCACGCAAAAGAAACCCTCAATTTTCCTGCCGACCACCTCAATAAAGAGGAGATCAGGCTTCTTGCCAAAAGTTTGCGGCCATTCAAGAACGTCTTTTTTAAAGATGGTCAAAAATTGGCTTTCACTCATCAGATAAAACATAAAATATCAACCACGGAAAATAATCCCATACACCAGAAGACTTACAAATACCCCTATCACTTGCGAGAGATAGTTGGGGACCAAATTCAAAAACTCTTAGATACAGGCATCATACGAGAGTCAGCATCAGCTTGGACTTCTCCCATCTGGGTGGTGCCCAAGAAGGCTGATAACTCAGGTACCAAGAAATTCCGTGTCGTGATCGACTACCGAAAACTGAACCAAATAACTCCAGCTGACCGGTATCCAATACCGGAAATTAGCGAAATATTGGACCGTCTAGGAAAAGCACAATATTTTTCTGTGCTCGACCTGGCCAGTGGATTCCATCAAGTTGAAGTGGATCCCGTTGACATCCCAAAGACGGCATTCAATGTCGACAATGGGAAATATGAATTTTTAAGAATGCCTTTCGGGCTGAAAAACGCCCCCGCCACTTTCCAGCGACTAATGGACTCAGTCTTAAGGAAACATTTAGGGGTGCGATGCTTCGTCTATATGGATGATATTATCATCTATTCAACGTCCCTACAGACACATCTAGAAGATATTTCGAAAGTGCTTCAAACTTTGAATGAAGCGAACCTTAAAATTCAATGCGACAAATCAGAGTTCTTGAGAAAGGAGGTAGAGTTTCTGGGTCATGTGGTAACGACGGAAGGGGTAAAACCCAACCCAAGAAAAGTCGAAGCTGTACGATCATGGCCGTTACCAAAAACTCAAAAAGAACTTAAATCATTTTTGGGAACAATCGGCTATTATAGACGATTTATCCCTCGCTTCGCACATATGGCAAAACCAATGACATCTAAACTAAGAGGAAAGAATAAAGTTTTTGAAATAACAGCTGACTATGAGAGAGCATTCTCAGAATTAAAAAATATTATGACATCTGATCTTATATTGGCGTACCCGAATTTTGATGAACCTTTTATCCTAACGACGGATGCCTCAAATGTAGCGATCGGAGTTGTTCTCTCGCAACTAGTGGACGGAAAAGAAAGGCCAATAGCCTATCTTTCCCGGACTCTATCTAAAGCCGAAGAAAATTATTCGGCAACGTCAAAGGAATTGCTTGCGATATATTTCGCGGCTCAAACGTTTAGACCCTATCTTTACGGACGGACTTTTACCATTTATACTGACCACGAACCATTGACGAAAGAACTAAAACTAACAGACGCAACGGGACGTGTGACGCGACAACGGCTTTACTTAGAGCAATTTGACTTTAAACTTATCTACAAGAAGGGTAAACAGAACGTGGTAGCTGACGGACTATCGCGAATTCCCCGTTTGGAAACAAATAGTCAAATCGTTTTGGAAAATGAATTTTACGAAAACAACCCTCTATACGGACCTGAAATTATAAACAAATTTCGGAATCAAATTATCCTTAGAGTAACCAAAGATCAAACCAAAAGCCCTCATATATTATTTAGTGTTTTTCCAGGACAAAACAGGCATATATTCCACCAGGAAAACTACGACGACGAGCAACTCCTTCGTATATTGAAGGACACCCTGGACCCCGGAGTGAACAATGGCATCTTCGCATCTCCCCCCATTATCTCATCCTGTTCTAAAATCCTCAAAACACATTTCCGCTCTGGTATGAAGGTTCACTTTTGCAATCTGAAATTGCCAGACCTCATTTCCGACGCCGACCAACTGGACTTCATCAAGAAAAGTCACAATTTCAATCACAGAAATTGGAGACTTACGCACGAAGAAATCCAGAAATCGGTATATTTCCCTGGTATGATTTCCAAGATCAAATCATTTGCAAAAAATTGCGAGGAATGCAAATTCGCTAAATACGAGCGAAGACCATTCAAAATCCCCATTATTCGACGCATTTATGAAAAACCATTGGAGAACATTTACATCGACGTCTATGTTAAAGAAGGAGAAAAATTCCTCACACTCATAGATTCATTTTCAAAATTCGGACAGATCTTCAAAATCAACAATGAAAATGAAACGGCAGATGAATTGATCGAAGTGCTAATCAAATATTTTAAAATCTTTGGAATACCTAAGCTGATCACCTGTGATCAAGCAACTTCATTTAGAAGTGCGAAATTTAAAACCTTTCTAGAAAAAACACGGATGCGCACTGCACTTTGCAAGCAGTAGCAATAGTAACGGAATCATCGAACGATTCCACAATACGTTATTAGAAATGTATATGGCAAATCAGAAAAAGGTGAGAAACCATACCCTCTACGAAAGCCTCTCTATCATCACCGCCTTATACAATGACGTGAAACATTCTGTGACAAAATTATCCCCCAGAGAAATCATTTTTGGCAACTCCTCGTCGCTAAACATTGACGAAATCAATCTTAGTAAACAAAAAGAAATCCAAACGGCTAAAGATAATATTACGCAGAATGCAAACGCTCATAATTCGAAAATTCCTTTAGTTTCATTTGAAGAATTCAAAATTATAGAAAACCCAGAGGCTTTGGTGAAAGGTAAGGCGAAACCTACACCGTACACCCCCAGATACCGAAGGGTGACAATAAAAAATCAAACAGACCGAACCATAACGGACGAGACAGACATCAAAGTACACAAAAGAAATATCAAGAGAGAGACTTAAACGGATCTTGTTGAAACGAATCCTATCAAAGACTACTCAATCCTGACAAAGACCTTTTCAAAATTCATTTACAGACTATGTATCCTGGCGACAGAAGGACTTTCGACTTTACTGATCCACGACTTAAGGCAAAGCCCGTTGCCATTATCCCTTTAGGAGTGGCGAAAATCAGCAATAGACACATTAGAATTCTGCATAAAATAGATCTAAACGAAATCGAAAATACGATACAAAAACTAAGAATAGACGCGGAAGAAAAAATAGCTAACAAACATCTACTCAGTTCCCTTATTCAAGTGAAAATAAGCAAACTCTATCAAACATTCTGGAAAATCAAACCACACAGAGTAAGAAGGTGGGAAACAATAGATAAAATATGGAAATACGTGTCAGGCAGTCCCGACGCGGAAGATCTTAGAATCATAAATACTACCACAAATGCTCTTATAGATCTAAACGACAAACAAATCAAAATTAACCATGACTTTGAAGAAAGGATTTCAAAACTTACAAAAACTATCAACATAATGATTGCAAATTCTAATAACCTAGTAAACAAAGCTATAGAAGGGCTTGATTCTGTAAACCTCTTATTCAACTTAGATGAACTCTCCCACCAAATAGAAATTATAGAAGAAGCAATTTCCCTAGCCAGGCTTAGCATACCCAGTAGTCGGCTCATCAGTCTACAAGAACTAACAGCAGCGCAGCATACGCTACAGGACAACGGCCTAGGATCAGACACCATAGATAATATCCTCGACATAGCCAGCGCATACGTTATGTACTCGCAACATTCCATAGTCTACGTGCTCAAAATTCCAAAGGTTACGAGCGATGCGTTCACATTATACTACATTGAACCAATGATTTCGAATAGAACACGTATTCACCTAAAATCCAAGTACTATCTGAAGGGTCCAAATTCATTTTCATCGGAGATACCATGTCCAAAAACCAGAAATTTACATGTATGCTTGAATCAGCAGTTAGAAGCACCGGACAGCTGTATTGAGCAGCTCTTTAATGGAGAACCATCCCAATGCCCGATGGAGAAAACATACGGCCAAAACTTTGTCAAAAAGGTCGACGACTTCAATATCGTGGTAAATCAAGTCAACATGACGATCCGCTCCAATTGTTCAGCACACAACCAACGATTAGAGGGATCATACCTCATTCAAATATCAAACTGCTCTATTAGATTGAATAACGAGGAATACTTCAACAAGGAAATAGAAATTCCTTCGAAACCATTCATTTCCACGACTGGATTAAAGGTAACTTCAACTAAGTTAATGGACCGTATACCTTTGGAGTACTTACAGCAATTGAACACAGAGCAACGGAACCACATTAATCATCTAAACTTAACAACAGATAATCTTCATGTGAACCAACATCTACTTAAGTGGCTATCATCCGGTTCACTTTCTATAATAACAATAATCATTATCGGACTCGCCGTAGCCTGGACCCTTGGAGTACGCATCCCGAAGAAGACTACCCTATTCATCCCTGAAGACACACCGAAACGATTTAAGGACGAAGACAACCCGGACACGGACACGGATTCACAACAGAAAACAGTAATGGTACCACAAATATAATAATTCAAAAGCCGAGGACGACTTTTCGCTAGAGGAGGGAGCCGTTAGGGATTATGTTAAGCAGAAACTAGCCAATAAGACAAGCTCGCGCCAAAACGGCGCGTCATTAGGCAAATAAGCTGAGTAGACACTTTATCGTAATAAAAGGTGAGCACTTGCAGTGCTCTGCCTCTTTCTCGTGACGATCTAGTGACTGTAAAGTAGTGGTTACCAATAAAGTTGTTTTTTTTAAAAACTCAACCGCGCACGCGTATGTAATAACTATGAGTCGTACCGAAAAAGTGTCTTAGGAAAAGTTATAGAGTATTGATATCCAACCGTGAAAAAATATACACTGAGAAAACAATAAATACCCTTTTTTATTTACAAAAAAAACTTTAATTTGCAATATCAAAAAAACATATTTTTTAATTAAAAAAAAAAATCATATAAAATAGAAGTCATGTAGAAAATTTAAAAAATGGGTACACGATGGTAAAACTATTTTTAACGAACTTTGTGGAACATCGAATTCGTATGAATTTTCGAAACTTCGAATTTTTGTATGTCAATAAACATTTTTAGCCACAAATTTTGAATCCTGATGTGATATAAATATAAATAAAAAAACTCTTCGTCAATCCCCTTCAAAATGCATCCATTCTAGAGATATTTGAATAAACAATTCTAATTTATTGTGTTTTTCCATTTTGATTGTATATGTATGTTTTTTTATATATAAGTTTTTATATGTATTTTAGATTTTTTTTAAAATGTGTCTATATGAAATAGAAGTCATGTAGAAAATGCCAAAAATGGGTATCTTTGTGGAACATCGAATTTTTATGAATTTTCGAAAATTCGAATTTTTGTATGTTTATAATCATTTACCATAATGGTGTATGTGGAAAAGTTGATGAAAAATATAAACAAATTCATTTTGAAATATTCTTTCAAACCGAGAATGGCCGCATTTAGAAGGAGATTGATAAAGAGCTTTTTTGTTTCAAATCACATCAGGATTCGTAATTTGTGCCTAACAGGGTAACTTCGATATAACGTATCCTCGTTATAATCTACCCTCGATATAACGTCACTCGATATAACGTACATTTTACCTCGATACAACGTACACATGTTCAATGCGTAGAAAATATTTCCGAAATTGGTACTGAGAGTTTCAACAAAGGCCTCTTGCTAGTCTGTACTTTTAACCAATCTCGAAATACAACTAGTTTTATGATTCCGGTTTCTAAATGAATCAACAGCATGAAGGGGAACATCGGGAGAAAGGTTGGCTTCATCTTTTAGTTGAATTTTTTCATCATTATTTATTTAACTCACCCAAACAATAACACAAAAAAGTAATATAAGCTATGTTCCTGAGTTCTTCATTTTGCTTCGATATTTTATATGAAAAAATAAAAAAATATGTATTTTAGATATTGCAAATTAATGTTTTTTTTTGTAAATAAAAAAATAGAGTCAACTCTCCCTAACTCGATATCCAAAGGGACCATCGAGTTAGGGAGGTATCGAGATACAGAACATTTTTTCCTAATTTTTTATGTCTCAAATTGTCATATATTAGGGTAAGTGTCCCAATTATGGTATGAATTTGAATTTTTGATTCATTCCCTTAAAGTGAAAAAAACACCTTTCTCATATAAAAAAAATATTTTTTCCAGAATCTTTCAGGAGGTGATAGACGGTTATATTTCACGAAAAAAATACTTCTACGCATATGTTAGAATTTCAACGATGACAGACTTATAGAACTTTTTCTTTGTTTCGGATTCTGTTGGCTCAAACTGACTCTACATTGAAAAGTATGCTACGTAATCCGATTTTGTTGCTTTCATTTGAAAGATGAGAAAATTTAGTACAGGATATAGTAGTGGAACATCTAAATTAGTGGATTAAACATTTTTGAAGTGGAAAATTTAAAAGTTTTTTTTTTATTTGTAATTATTAATTTTATCCTAAAAATTCATACCAAACTTGATTGTTTCTATCAATTAAATTAAAGCTCTCTAACCTCTCTACAATTTGTTCTTTGACGCCCAACTTCTATCTCTCTTAATTTCGCTGCAATATCGATATAAACAATTCCTGATGAAGATTCAATCAAAATCTTCAAAAATCGCGATTTTTAATCCACTGTACTTATAAAAGCCACTTAAATTTCACCTTAATGCTGAAAGGTTAATTTTTTTCTTGAAATTATTCATATTTGAATTATAAAAAAAACTTTTTTTTTCAAACTGTATACAATCGAGTCCTAAATTTTACATAATCGAATCATATATAATCGAGTTTGTATATAATCGAGTCCGACTTGCACGAGGCACTAGGTTAACAAAGAAAATATTGATTAAGTATGTTACTCAAACTGAATTGTAACGATCACGCAGGAACTGTTCAATCACAAAGAAATGTTCGAATAGTTTCACAGGAACATTTTCAGTTGATTTCAATATTCCGGACATATTCTTCAGGTTTGATTAAACGTTCGAATTAACATCTCAATAGAACTACTATCTTTAGCGTTTTCCATACTTGAAAAGAAATTGTTTGATGACACGAACACTCCGTCTTCACTTTCAAGGGCAATTGAAATCTGAGGTAATAACGCACAAAAACATGTACGCGAAAATCAATCGCGTTAGGGAGGTGAAAATCCATGGAAAAATGAATAAAAACACATCGAGTAAGAGGTTTTTCAACACTTTCCAGTATATCGGTATCTGGCATCAGATCACAGCAAATCACGTTTTGGTCCTTTTTGCACTAATTATTAAAAGACATTGAGCAATCGAACGGTATTGTACCGTCGACATCAGCAAGCTCACGACGCATTAATTATGCCAGCGGAATATCGCTCCCGTCCATGTTGGTTGTGCTTTGAAGTTAGGAATTCCCAGTTTCTGGCCAAATTCTCAAGCCATATCCCGAAGAATAGAAGAGGGGTAAATTATTCTGTCTAGCTTGACAAGACAAAAATTCATTGACCGCTCCAGCTTCTCGATTCTGACCAACCTTATATGCTTTTGGTCTAGATACAATTTTCCATTCCGATTCCATTTTTACTTTAGTTTGAGTAGTGTTGATACCGCATTTTGTGCAATACTGAAATTATTTGCAGCTTCATACCCCTTCCGTCCATATTTTTCGACCTGCTCGATGATGCTCAAACCTTGCGCAATGGTTAGCGTTTTCCATACTTGAAAAGAAATTGTTTGATGACACGAACACTCCGTCTTCACTTTCAAGGGCAATTGAAATCTGAGGTAATAACGCACAAAAACATGTACGCGAAAATCAATCGCGTTAGGGAGGTGAAAATCCATGGAAAAATGAATCAAAACACATCGAGTAAGAGAGGCATCGAGTTAGGGAGAGTTGACTGTACTATTTTTTCCAGTATATATTTTTTCACGTTTGGACATCAATACTCTATAACTCTTTCCAAGACACTATTTCGGTTGGACTCATAGTTTTTGAGATATAAATTATCAAAGACGATATGTTAGAAGAACTTACTATAGATGACATAGAGATATAAAAGTTTTTAATATTAAATTTAATTTTTAAGAATTATTTTTCAACGGTACATCCAAAATGTGATTTTCCTCAATTGGTTTATTGATTTTCCAATAACTTTGTCAAACATCATATTTTAATCAGACATCTGGATTATTAGTTACAATTTTTTGAAAGAAAGATCAATCATTTTAATTACACCCTTTTAAAAAATGAGTCTCAATTTAAATTTGTCAAATAATAATAAAAATTGTAATTTTAGGTAGTTTCCATCATTTGTAACAAGTTTTAAAAATCGTAGAGGGTTGGGTCAGCGACCGGATGACTTGGGGTGGAATTGCTCTATACGGGAGTTGTATGAATAAATGTAATTGGCGAATTTTAATTTGGATTTTTTATGATCTAATATGCTTTACTAGTCAAGCCTTTCCTTTTGATATCCATATTGATGGGGCTTTGAAAAACAAAACACATATCGCCATTTTGGATTTGCATTTTCACAAATAACTGTGTTCTGTTCTATCAGTAGAACAAATGATGAACAATTTTCAAATATCCGGTAACCGGCCGGATAGGCCGAATTTCGGATATTAGAAAATTGAACAAGAAAGAATATTTCTTGAAAATGTGTTTTTTTTTTCGTTATTGTATATTTTGAATCGTGTAACCTTCCGAATTTTGTCTGGTCTTTAAAATTGACAAACCGACGACGCACGCTCTCGCCGTTGTTGGTTTATCTTCAGCAAAACCAGCGAATCTGACAAATTAAATTTCCCCTACGGTTACAAGAACAACGCCAGAAATTGCAAGAAATTACACAACATTATCAGCCACTCACTCACTCATTCACTCTCTCGCACGCTTCCTTAACCAACGAATCCATCAAGAGCCAAGAGTTGCGATTAGTCAGTCAGTCAAGTCCCCCGGGCTATCGGATCAGTTTGAGGGGGAAAATCAGATTCACTCCTGCGCTTATCAACAGGCCGATGCCGCCGCCGGTATTTGAATCGATTTTGTTTTGACTCAATTTCGATGGCTGACGGGCGGAAAAACAATGAAAACCGGGTGTCAAAAGTGCCACCTCTGGAAAAAGCGATCAAAAGCCTTATTCGTTTGTTGAGAAGACGACGGGGCGGAGGAGTGTAAAGACAAATAAACATTGGGCACAGCCGAGAGATAAACGATTTCTTCATTGGCGGGGGTGATGAATGGTTGCCGTTTCTTTTTTTATCTGCCGAGGGGGCGGTGGGTTGGAAATCTCCTCTCCTTTCTTCGATAGTATCAACCGATTCAGACGATTGCCTCAGATGATAGAGCGCTGGGAAAGGACGAAAAATTAAGAAGTAGAGGAAGAAGCTGTGAGATAAGACATGAGATTAAAGTGCGAAGGTTGCTTCGGGTGAGAATGCTGCTTTTTGCCGGAGCTGGCTATAATTGCAGAGTATTAGATGTAATAAAAGATGGAGTCGGTTGATAAATAATTCATCAAATTAATTTGGAATTAAGTTTCCTTTTGCGATTATGATAAACTGCCGACAGTGAAATCAACCAGAGGGCAGTGAAACGTTCGCTTCATTAGGCACTAGCGAAAACGGTTGGGTAGAGATAAGATTTAGGGCCTCGGGCTCCAATGATGATAATAAGATTTTTGGAATTTCTTATTTATTTGGCGGTAGCGCGCGGTTGATCGCAAAGAATAATAATATTAAGAACGATATAGTTCAAGATGAAGAAGCACAACGGGGATATTATTGTTCACGGTTGTGAATTAATTCGCTCTAAGCGCCAAGCGATCAAATCAGGGCCACAAACTTATTTGAAGCGCGCGGGATTGCTGTCAAAACGGTTGGAAATTTAACATAAAGCAATTTAAACTAGGTGACACAGTTTGCACTCCCGAGCTCGTCAAGGTAGCTCCGTGCAAACTTCACACCAAACAACAACTCGTTTTCCCTATTGAGTCGATGGCATCCAGCTGTGTGATGTGTGAGTTCAGCGCCCCAATGTGGGAGAAACATAAACAAGGGTAAGAGGAAGGGAGAGCGAAAAACGTCGAAATCGGAAAATAAAGACTTCAGATTCCAAACATATTCAACAATCCGTTGCTGGTGACGGAGAATGCGGTGGGTGTCGGGACTTGAAAACACATTGCCAACATTGCTGGCCAGGTGGTAGGTGTTAGGTGGGGAGCACTGTTGGCCGCATTAGTGCCTGAGTGCGACGTTATTTCGATGTTCGCTCCGATTTTCGTTTCGTTATGTTCGGTTGGCTAAGCAAGTGTGCGGCAGGTTAAGACCGGTGCACTTTATCTAAATATAGTGTTAAATTCACATTGCAGGTGGCTTGAAATATTGAGAATCTTAGTTTTGACGAAGTCTGAAAATCTGTATAGGATTCATAGGATTAGTCTTCTACATGATTCGGAAGTATGATGAGGCTATGATATCTCAAATTCAGAAGTAGATTGAAGTATCCGGTTCGGAATGGCGATGTTTTCATGAGTTCAATGCACATTGCTCATTTCATCAAACCCTAGATAATTTTCTTGATAAACAAGCCAGAAAAACGATATTTGACTATGGATTTGCTGACCAGACTGGGAATCAAATCCCAAGTCCGCATATTGGTATGCCCCATGCTAACCACCAGGCCATGAAAGTCATCTTGTAATCTTTTTGAAATGATTTGAAAATTACTTCCTGTCAGAACGTGTACTGGCAAACTTTTTTTTGTGCGATGGATTTTATTTATTTATTTATTTTGGCTTAACGTATTTACAACATGGCCTGATTCACATTTTTTTTTGTGTATCGTTCGTTGCTTGGTGTTTTAGTGGTGCGGCTTGCAAGGTCTGCAACCAACCCCATTATCTCGCAGGAGGACCATCGTGATACTGCTGCTTTACGTCCCGAGTACCATCAGGGCTGGGCGAAGACGCTTATAGCGGCGTCCATTCGTTTAGAGGAGCTGTTTCCGGGTTTTTGGGGACTGGCAATGCCCAATGCTCATCCCACCACACCCTAGACAGTTCCCCTTTACCAGTGCAAGCCAGAAAAACGATCTATGATGATAGAATTTCTGACCCGAACGGGAATCGGAACCCGAAGCCCCCATCTTGGCAAGCGCAAAACTTACCACTAGGCCATGGGGACCACTACTGGTGAAGTTTTGAACGATTTTGATGGATGACCACAATGATGGATAGAGACCGCAAAAAAAAAATCGTTTAAAACTTCACCAGTAGCTTTAAAAAATCGTGTTCGATACACAATTCGAAAAAAACTGTTTTTGTGCGGTGGATAGGGACCGCATAAAAAAAGTTTCCCCAAGACAATAACTCAAATCTACGCCGTTTACCGTTCGATTTCCTTTTGTTTTTATGCTCTGCGATGGGACAGTTTTCCTTTTCGGTTCCTCGTTGCTGTGTTGTGGTTTTAGTTGCATGTCGAAACTTGTTACTACATATTAGAAATAATGTCATGCGCATTGGATGGAAGGATAGGGATGATTTGAGAAGGGGATGATTTAGACGCAAATATGTTCTTTTCTCACTGAAATATATATAAAACTTCGAAAAAAGACTAAATGGACGATAATTTTGTCAAATATGCTTCTTTTCATATATCGCACAAAAAAAAAAAATGGCACAAGAACAGAAAATCTCACAAGAAGAGAAAATCGCACAGGAAATAAATTCGCACAAAAAAGGTTTGCCTGTATAGTTTCTCGTCGAAAAACTGGTCAAGTTGATTGTTATGCTGTCCAAATAGTCCAAATTGTGTCTTTCAGAGACCGTTTTCCAGTAAGGAAGACGAATCAGAAAACACGTTACGTTTTTATGAAATAGTTACGTTAGGGGAAAAGGGGGGAATTTGGACCACATAAGCAAATCGTCTAATATTTCCAACCCAATACGGTCTAAATCTTTTGATGATGTCACATTGTATACTAAGCTACACTTGTTTTCTCTCAATCAATAATGTTAAATCATTATATCAAGCTTTAAACTACCAAATATACCATAAAATAAAAGAGATGATTTCTGGACATTAAAATTTTATGCGGGGTGATTTGGAAAATCTGTGGGGTGATTTGGTCCAGTGTGTGTTACATCGAAAAAAACATACTTATGTTTATGTAAAGTATTCTGGAATAATGTTATAACCAGTAACAGTGTTTTGGGATCGATACCAGGTGTCTTGGCCAGATTTCAGACCAGACAAATTGGATTGAGACCATCTTGAATTCTGCATGGATTTTTTCACTGTTGTTCGAGCATTTTCAAACACTTTCGATGTTTGGTCGAAGAAAATCCGTTCTTGATGGCCTGCGTTGCTCTTTCAAGCTCCCCCTTCTTCCAACAAAAAAAAACCTTAAAACCACGATCGGAAAATTCACATTTTTTGACAATCAAAGAGCTTGCTGTGTTCATGCTACCACCTGTCCACCTGTCGAATTTCACCAAAGTTTTTTTACGTTAGTTACATACGATTCATTAATAAAAGAAGATGACATTCTAAAAAACAGGAAGTGGGTTATATCTATGGTATAACCGCAAGGGTGACGTAGGACTATCGTTGATTTAGAGATCATTTGTTTGAAGTTGAATCTAAATTCATTCTGAATGAATGAATATTTGGGGGACTTCGAAAACGAGAGCGTTACGTTGGAGGCACAAGGTTTTATGCATCCAATATTGGATACGGAAATATCCTACTGATGGGGAAGAATAATCTTCAGAAGCTATCCTGTTAATTGCGATTGATTGAAAATCACAAAACCAAATGTATTTGGTCACAGTGTTACATGGATAGAAAACATTCAAATAAACTTTTTCACATGAATGTAATTTTAAATTCCCAGAGGAACGGCAGATTATTTTCAGTAACGATTAGATATTTCCACATTTTCCTCGATACTGGAAGCTGGTTAATGCTAACTCGATAACCATCTGTTAATAGCACTTGATTGAGACATATTTGGTCACAGTGTTACATGGATAGAAAACATTCAAATAAACTCTTTCACATGAATGTATTTTTAAATTCCCAGAGGAACTGGCAGATTATTTTCCGGATCTTTCTCGATGCTGAATGGCATCCAAACGGAAAGAATTCCGTGCGTGTATGTGTGTATGTAGCGGCTACTTCGATGGTCACCTTCTCTTCTCCTGAAGGATCGGCTTCTCTGGTCTCCCTCACTGTTTCAAACAAACACCCTCAGCAACGATGTTGTCTTGTCGATGTCCTCACGAAAAATGAATGCGTCTCACCACCAGAATATCGCTTAAGTATGCTTTTTGTGTGTGATTGAATCGAGAGAAGGCGTGGTTTACGATGGCAATTTGGAAGGCAAACTAGAGGGGAATGAACTCTCTGAGCTCGGAACTTTCGGCGACTGAGCAATAATCGATTGCGGGCGCATACAATATTGGATACGGAAATATCCTACTGATGGGGAAGAATAATCTTCAGAAGCTATCCTGTTAATTGCGATTGATTGAAAATCACAAAACCAAATGTATTTGGTCACAGTGTTACATGGATAGAAAACATTCAAAAAAACTCTTTCACATGAATGTATTTTTAAATTCCCAGAGGAACTGGCAGATTATTTTCCAGATCTTTCTCGATGTTGAATGGCATCGAAACGGAAAGAATTCCGCGCGTGTATGTGTATGTGTGTGTGTGTGTAGCGGCTGCTTCGAGATCTTCCCGGGGGACCGTTTGTGGCATCACTCTCCTCCTGATGGATTCCCTTCTGGCCTAAGGTGCACAAACAGGCTCTTGGTGACACCGTTCATCCGCGCTTTCATGATAAACGAAGAGCTTCACCACAACAGCGACAACATGCTCCAATCGCTGTTCAATTAGAACTGAGTGGATTTCCGAGTGGCGCTCGCTTATATACCGATTGGTGATTTCAATAGCCTGTTTTTAAATCAATTTTAAGACTATTGAAACAAGTTTTTGGATCAAAAAGTAACAAGTATAGAACGCGTAGACATTTTATCTTTCGAATGAAGTGTTTATCATACCATTTCGTTCAGTTGTTTAGGAGCTATCAACGCTCAAAATCTCGGTCTCCGGCGTAACGCTTTCGTTTTCGAAACTTTGATTTTACACCCCGGTATAGAAATGAAAGACGTAGTCCTACGTCAAAATCCAAGTTGAGCCGTACTTTTTGAGATAAAGGGATGGTCCAAATCACCCCATATGACCAACTCACCCCGTGTTACCCTACCAACTATTTTTATTGTGAACGGAGTATGATGTTTCGCACATCAGTAGAATCGGACATTATCTGAAACTAGCTCCATACATCAAGTATGAGCACACATATTTGATATATAGAGCTAATTGCCATTCCAATTTTTTGTTTCAAGAACGTGTTTATTCTGGCCTAAATGGCCATTACCATTTTTTCTTCACAAAAAAGGAACACGGAGCTCAGTGATATCTGTGTCGAATTGCGTGGCAAGGTTTTTTCGTTAGATTCGTACAACTCGATTTGACTTGAATCGAATGGATCATAGAATGTAAAATTGCAATTCGTCTGGGTTATTCTGACACGATCGGTTTTCAAAAATACAGGTGAGTAGTTGATCAGTAGATAGATCTGGAATTTCTGAGGAAATTACACTGTTGTTTTCCACAGGGCCGATTTAGTTGACTAATCAAAATGAAAATGTGTGTATGAGGTAATCCTCGCTTCTTTCATTCAACCGAATACATCTATCAATAGGTGTGACACACGTAATGTTATGACAATGCATTGCGTTTTGGCCTGGAAATAGCAAAGACTGTGTCGGTTTCGTTCATGATAGCTTCTTGTAAGGTAATGTATTCTTCCTTACACCGCTTTTGTAGTTGTAGAAATCGTAGTCGTTCATGTGTGTCAACGTTAAATTACAAATTATTGTTTATTCTTCGAAGTTTGTAAAATTCCATGAAGAAAAAATGAAAATAAAAATGAGAAAGTGATTTTCCTGCCCGCGTTTATTGGTGAGAATTCTCTTTGATTGTTGGTTTTTCAATCGTCGTGCTCTCGGTTTCGCATTGTTCTCTTAATCGACGCGCTCTCGGCTTCGCGATGTGATGTTTCTCTTTTCGTCGCATGTACACATGATAGAGTCACGTTATGTTTGGCTATTATTTTTTATCTGACAATAAACAATCTCATTGAATCAGTTTTGCTAACGAGAACGAGTGTAATGTTTTTATGATGCTGTGTACATATCAACACAACATAACGCTAGTCCGGTTAATGTTTGCTTTAAAATATGAATGATATTTACAACCCCAAAGGGTTTATCAAGGCCGCAGTTGAAAAACTACCGGGGGAGTGGAAGGAAATCTATAAAATTGATGAGAAGCTTGATTGTGGGAAGTTATCAGGCCGGATCCATGCCCGGTTGCTCGACGATGGACCAGATTTTTACACTGCAGGTCCTCCAAAAGTGCCGCGAGTATTAAGTTCCTACGCGCAGCATTTTCGTCAACTTCAAAGCCACATATGGTACAATAGACCAACGAAAGCTATGGAAAATCATGGACGAACACGATTTTCTTCGAAAGCTGCCAAGACTAATTCAGGGAACGATGAACGGTGTGCAGAGCAGTGTGAGGATTCCAGGTGAGCTGTCTTCAACAACTTCAACAAGACGACAGACTCTCCTGTCTGTTCTTTAACGTGGCGCTGGAAGATATTATGCTGAGAGCAGTCTTCAACATGCGGTGCATGATTTTTAACAAGTCTAGTTAATTCATCTATTTCGCCGATGATGTGGACATAATCGGAGAATACTCGGCAGCGGACTTGTATACCCAACTGAAACACGAGACAGGGCTGATTGGGTTTGGGATTAATGTCCAAGTCTAAGACTAAGTACATGTTAGCAGGAGGTGCTGATTGTAACAGAACCCTTTTTGGCAGTGGTGTTGTGATCGACGGCAACGAGCTCGAGATGGTAGAAGAGTTCGTCTACCTTGGCTCGTTGATAACAATCGACAACAGAAACAGCCGTGAAATTCGAAGACACATGTTCCAAAATCAGCAACTGAGAATAGCGGAATCAAAGTTTTCTAACATATTTGTCTACCAGAAGCTTTAAGCATTTCAGTTTAGCAATACGCTGTGTTTTTTATAAGCAGAAAACTATTGTTTAATGAAATGTGAAAAAATCCCCTCACGTAGATCAATCAAGCTTGATTATGGGCTTTTATTTCATGGTGGGACAGCTATGCCTAGAATATCAACATGGGACAATTCAACTTGATTTTGTTTTTTGAAATACTGGGGACAAACAATAAGTTTTTTTTGTGTTTTTTTTCCCGAAAGATTATGCATAAAAAACATCGTTTTATGAAGAAGGGAGCGATTTGCAACACCTTTGCTGAATATAAATCACATTTTTATTAGGCATTCGCTAACAAGCTGTCGCCCACGTGTTCTGTTAAACTTTTTTTTATTTGTTCGAGAATTAGTTCGTTCTTCCAAACCAGAAATGAGTACATTAGTCCTGCTGAAAGTGTGACATAAAATTCATGTACTTGAACCGATTCATTAAATATGGATCTACAAAAAATACATCTACCACCATTATCGCTTATGCCTAGAATATTAACATGGGACAATTGAGCTTGATGTTGTTTTTTTAAAATCATTAACATTTTTGTGTTTTTCCAGAGGATTAGGCATAAAAATATCGTTTTATGAAGAAAAGTGAAAACTGTCAAAAAGTAACATGGGACAACTATGCGTAGAACGGCAGCATAGCTAACGGAAGTCGTGCCTATTATTGGCTCCATGAATCTCTTAGGCCCAACCAACTTCGACCCCGTACGAAATGTACTATATACAAATCTGGCGGCTGTAGAGTCCTGGAAATATCACTGGTTATTTGATTCAGTGTTTGATTACAGAATCCATCTATAGCCAAGGACATTCATATACGGAACTCGCCTGGAGCGAATTGCGTGACCATAAATGTGTGCGTGTAGCACACCGCGTAAACAAACGGTATCGAAAAGTGTGCGAATACACGAGACGGGCTCTTGGATTTCAACCATCGTCGAGAACGGGATGATTGTAGCAAAGCTCCCAATAACAGAATACTACAATTTGGCGCAGTCGGTAGGATCATGGTGAGTTGTTGAAATTGAAAAGAAAACTTTTTTTTTCTATCCAACTTGAAGATTTCGTGCTGGTTGGTTGATAATCGTGGCGCGAAAGTGATCCATTTATTGGAGGTGACATGGGAACGGAAATAAGTGCAACGCAGTATGCAGGGCGAGGCCGGAGAAATCCGAAGTGCCGAATTTAAAAAGCGAGTCCGGAGAAATCCGTAGCGCTGTGTTGAGGGCGAGGCCGGGTAAATTCGAAACGCCAAAGTGAAAAGCGAGTCCGGAGGAATCCGTAGCGCTGTGTTAAGGGCGAGGCCGGAGAAATCCGAAGCGCCAAAGTGAAAAGCGCGTCCGGAGAAATCCGTAGCGCCGGAGTAAAAAGCGAGTCCGGAGAAATCCGTAGCGCTGTGTTTAGGGCGAGGTCGGTGGAATCCGAAGCGCCGAAGTAAAAAGCGAGTCCGGAGAAATCCGTAGCGCTGTGTTTAGGGCGAGGCCGGTGGAATCCGAAGCACAGAAGTAAAAAGCGAGTCCGCCGATGTAAAAAGTGAGTCCGGAGGAATCCGTAGAGCTATGTTCAGGGCGAGGCCGGAGGAATCCGAAGCGCCGAAATAAAAAACGAGTCCGCAAAAATCCGTAGCGCTATGTTTAAGATGAGGCTAGAAGAAATTCAAAGCGCCCAAGCTGGAAGCGAGGACGGACAAATCCGTATTCAAAATGCAAGGAATTGGGCGTCGAAGGAAAGGGAGTCCAATGCAAATTGAACGCTGAGCGAAACAAGCGAGTCCAATGCAAATCGTAGCGCTGAAAGAAAGAACTAGTGCGATGGAAATCGCATCACTAAAAGATAAATAGCGAGTCGTAGAGCTGAGAGTAAAAGCGAGTCCAATGGGAATCGTAGTGCTAAGAGAGAAAAAGCGAATCCTATGCAAATACAAAATGGTCGAATTAAAATCTGGACGAATGTCAGCATAAAATGGAATCTGGTAAAAATGTTAAGGCTGAAAATATTAAAAAATAGAAGTAAACGCATTTTTAGGACTAGAGTAGCATTGAGGGAAAGAGTAGCATCGGACGTTTGAGTTCAGTTAGGGATGCGAAACATCGAGTCATGCCCAAGAGCTCGGGATTGAACACTTCACTTCACTTCGTATACCTTCGAGATAAGACTTATTGCAGGATCGATATTCGATATACTCTTCCGTAACAAACTTTGATAAACCATTCAATGAGCATACATAATACTTTCTATTTGCCAAAGAGGGTAAATCTTTTGCTCTTACCATTAAGGAGAGAAGAGAAACAACAGCTACTGATGAAACCTTGTTATCAGTCAGGAAATGTTTGAAGATTCGAGATTGGCAATCTGATTTAAGTCGTTACCGTGCTATCGAAAAAAAAGCATGAAGAAGTTGACGGTATAGTGATGAGGAACTATAAAGTTGTTCTCCGACTAAGCGGGGACAAAGAGCGTTAAACATTAGTCAAAGAGGTCTTCCAAAAGTGGCAACAGTGATGAACTTCAAAGAGAAAATGTGGTGGCTCTATATGGCCGACACAGTGCAGAAATGTGCTGCTCTCAGCAAACAATACCACCAGAGCTTCTATATGTAAAGAGACGCCGTAATGAGTGTGACAGGAGATCAAAAGTGTTGTTTTCTGCCAAGGAGTGTTCGAAATTTCTACTGATAGCTCACTATTTCAGTCGATTTTGAAAAATAATTGAAATGATGAATTCAGACACTAATAGAACAAATGAAACACTAGAAAAAGTTTTCAGTACAGATTTGAGAACGACAACGGCTCTGTGTTCAATGATGACAAGGTTATTGCGAGGGTAAGAGTATCAGGTTGATTCACATTTTTTTCATATTGGCTACAAATTAACGCTCTAGTCGCTCTAATAGAACGTAACGATGAAGATCCAAACTCAATATAAATCTTGAACAACAACAATTATTACCAGGAACACAAGGGAATAGAATAGAAAAGAAGCGAAAAAAGAGCGAGAAAAAGCAGATGATAAGGTACAAGCACTTGAAAGGTCCTTGAGAAAAAAAACCTCTTCTGACAATACCTGCAATGACTTCCAGATCCTCCTTCTAGTTCTGTTCCTCACTAAAATAAATTTTGTGGATATTGATGTATTTTTGTTGGTTTGTTTGAAATCACTTGATTGTTTTTTTTTGGAGAAGAAGAAGGATGTAGAGTCCTGGAAATATCACTGGTTATTTGATTCAGTGTTTGATTACAGAATCCATCTATAGCCAATGACATTCATATACGGAACTCGCCTGGAGCGAATAGCGTGACCATAAATGTGTGCGTGTAGCACACCGCGTAAACAAACGGTATCGAAAAGTGTGTGAATACACGAGACGGGCTCTTGGATTTCAACCATCGTCGAGAACGGGATGATTGTAGCAAAGCTCCCAATAACAGAATACTACAGCGGCGTATAGAGAAACGGAGTGTGGAGAAGGAGAATGAACCACGAACTGGTGCAACTCTATGGCGAGTCCTGCATCCAGAAAGTCTCCAAGACTGGACGAGTGCGATGGGCAGGGCATGTTGCCAGTTTGTCGAACAGCAGTCCTCCAAAGTTGGTGTTCGCATCGAACTGCAGCGGATGTATTGACGGAACAATGTTGTGAATAAGGTCCAATCTCTTTGTGAGATGTAGGATCATTGTAAGTAAAAAATGTTTCACGTATTTCAAGGAAAAATTGTCATGTTGTCTGCATACTCGACGACCATTAACATTCAGGAGATTTAGAAGGTGCTCAACGTCGTTAATAAATAAAATAAAAAGTAATGGTCCAAAGTGTAAACCTTGTGATGACAAGTTAGCTTCAAATCTTACTCCCTGTGTTCTATTGGCTGTCTCGCTGAACCCTACCTTAGATAGGTCAAAAAGCAGTAGAGGAATATCAACTCTATCAAATGCTTTTCTGAAATCAATATATACTAGAGATGGGCAAACCGTTCACGAACGGTACGAACGAACTAGTTCGCCGAAAAGAGTGAACGAGCGGTCGTTCTTTTTCAAGGAACGATAGTTCTCCCCACGAACTGATTGCGAGAGATTGCGAGCGAACGGTTTATGAACGAACTGATTCCGTAAGAACGGTTTGCGAGTGAACTGTTTGAGAGTGAACTGTTTGAGAGTGAACTGTTGGAGAGTGAACTGTTTGTGAACGAACTGTTTGCGAGTGAACTGTATGGGAAAGAACTGATTGAGAGTGAACTGTTTGGGAACGAACTGTTTGAGTACGACGTGTTTGCGGGCAAATTGTTTGCGAACGAACGAGTGCAGCTGAACTGATTTGCTCTGGGCGGAATGGATAAATATAACGAGAACGCTTGTAAGGAAAATAAAACGATTTGTCATTTATGAGCAAAATGCATGTAACGCTGGGTTTATTTTGTTAATGTATTCTCAATTTTGGGTTAAAAATTAAATTAGATTTTTGTAGTTTTAAAAGCAAAACTTCATATACATATCATATACTTTCTGGTTATCAGAAAAAATCTGGGGGAAGCTGGGGCGATTCATGGATTAGGTAAACATAAAATTTTATAGTGAGGGCATGTTGAGAAAAAAGTTTTTTCGTTGCTTTCAATTCATTGTTTGACCTATTGCGTGTACATGTTATCGTGATTGTTTATATGATTGATTGTTAGTGAAAATCGCTGCTGATTTTTTTCCCTGAATGAACATTATGAAATATGATCTTACATGGAACCTGTGTGTAAAAATGAAGTATGAAATATGAAAAATTGCACATATTATGTGCGCATCAAACTATTACATAATTTTTGTCGACCGATAAACATATTTTCATATACAGTTTGCGACTTTTAATGAAGCAGGTTATCTTTCCCCACTAAATTTCAAAAATATAAATCCCATACGTACACTATCCAATCCAACGATATCAAATAATAGCTGTTTATTGATGTTGGGTTCCAGCCAACATTCTATGTTGTTCTTAATATCGCTGAACGAAAGAGCGAAAGAACGGTTCAAAAGAACTGATTCACTTAGATGAACGGTTAGTGAGTGTGCCGTTCTTCAAAGTGAACTGTTTTGCCCATCTCTAATATATACCGTTTGTCTCAAATTCCGAACACTTAAGCTTTGTTGGTCGTTAAACAGTGCCTCATTATTCAAAATGGCACTGTTTCGCGAAATTAATTTGATTTTTGGATACAATAGAGCCTTTTTTTCCAGTTGACTACAATAAAATTGATTCATAAGTACATATTCATGGTAAAAAACTAAAAATATGTTCAAGAACATTTGTCTCAAATTCCGAACAACATTTTTATCGCTGGCTAAAATTCCGAATAATATTTAAAAAATAATTCCAATGAAGATCTCTGTATAAAAGATGATGATGATGATGATGTTGGATTAAAGAGGCTTTAAACTTTTCAGTTCATTCGCCTCTGAAAAAGGCGTGACAAAGCGGTATTTCTTCAACATAATTCATAATAACATAATAATTCTTCGTCCAGTACGTTAATAGAAAATGTTTCGAAGTTAAACAAATTTGTGGCTATTGAAAGTCATTTTGCTGGCCACATGCTAGATATAAAATTTTAAACTTGAATTGTAAAATACGAATAGTGTATACTTTCGAATGCTCTATATTTAAATAAAAACAACAATTTATTAATACCGTCGATGGGGGTGAGATTGGGTCAAACGGAGGGATTTACTATTTGTAATATCTTGACAAATATTGCGAATAGTTTTGAAAGCTGTGAACCGTTTGGTAGGAGACATATTTTCACTACTTTGAATGCATAATATTTAACTGTAGTACAAATAGTTATTGTTTAATAATTTATCAAAGTTTGTTGTATTTACACATGTATTTACATATCAAACTTTGATGAATTATTAAACAATAATTCATCAAAATCTGTATGTAAGTCCGAATATTTTAGCAGGACTTGGAATAATTAATTGAATAAGAAAATTGGCATGGTTCCTCTCGTACATCTGTTCAAGGCTGTACAATTCCTTTACGAAGCATGATAATTTACACAAGCAGATTCCAAAACTTTTCTCCACCAGCAACTAACTGGAAATGAGTTTCCTCACATATTATTGTATTGTCGGTATTGCCATAGAACCGGTATGCACCCAGTGTGGTGTTTATACTGCCATGCTGCCATGACAACAACAATAGAATTAAACAACACAAACAAACTCGCGTCCCCATTCACCCTATCCACCCGCGCACAGAGGGGGAATTCTCCATTCAGAAAACAGGTGAAATTAGGCGTTGAACACAGGTGACTTGGTGTTTTTCAGCTTATTCTTAGTGGTAGTAGCAGTAACAACACACAGTGGTTGTCATTAGATTCAAGCGATTGATGAGCTGCTGCTGGTTGGATTTTTATTTTCGCGAAAAGCTTCGCCAATGTTTTGAATTATTGCAGTTCAGTTGCTCCGTGAAATCAGTGTAGATTAGTCGAACCGGAGTCCGGGAGGTTCCCATTAGGAGGTGCACCGTGCGATGAAGATTGCGAGGAGATTAATCTGTTTACCGAAAGCGAGCTCCGGAAGCGCAGTGAATAAATCAGTGTAACGAGCGGACCAAATAAGACGGAAATATTTTGAACGCTCGACGGTGAATCTTCCCTCGGGAGTGAGTGCCAACGGTTCTTCTCCGGGAATGAAATTGAAACGGATGCAGCAGTACGGGATGATGTTTTGTTCGAAGGGGAAAAAAGTGAACTGAGTGGGACTGAAAAGGTGACATCCTAATTGGATTAATTGAGAGTGAAAGAGTCCGGCACGTATGAGTTGATTTTCGTCGGGCCGGTGTTGAGGATATAAATTCCCAGACTCCGGGATTTGCAGGAGGCGGATGTTTGCATATATCTCTGGTGTGGCGCAATAAGTGTGATGCATCGTTCTGTTTCTGGGAATTTCAAATGGTCAGCGTGGAAGAAGAAATCCAGAAGGATCCCAGCGGTGCACTAAGGCATGTGTCGGTGTGTTGGTTGAACATGTGATGAGATTGATGTGGAATGCAAACAGGAATAATGAAGTGCAATTTTTGTTACCTGCTGCTGATGATGCTGACCGGGCTGTTGGCATTCGGATTGACCGGTCGGAAAGTGGCAGGATATAGCAGTGATCCACATCTGTTTGAAAATAGAGGTAATTCTTTTTTTTTTCATTCTCGACACTGCTTCGAGGATGTGTTTGTTCTGCACAGGTGTCTCTCCTGGCGTTTCGAACGGCTGTTCAATTATGTGAGTTGCCGACAGCGATGTGCTCTGTTTGACGCAAATAACACGAAAGGCGTTGTTTACATTCAGCGATGTTTGATGGTTAAATATTTGCTACGTGAAAAAAGGGCTTCTTTTGAGCGGATTAACGTGATTCATTTTTGATGGCGGATCGATTGCAAATGTTTGATTTTTAAGCGAGTGTGCTCTGGGTAATAATCGTTATTGAATTTATTGCAATCAAGAGATTATCTCATTTGTCTTGGCAATAAAGATATATACTTCTCTATGCAGCCTAATTTTTGTCAAATGAAAGTATAAGAGAAAATTCACACCGCCATTAAAATTTGAAAAACTTTGAAATGATCACACAATCGAAAGGCAGATTTGAAAACTCTTATGAATTCTGTACAAGAATAATTTGTTACGTCGACGAAAAAAAAACCATTTTTTTTGCATCAATTCCAAAAAAGTGCCAAAACAGGTTTTTTGTAGTGACTCTGTAATATTACAGTAAGTTCTAATGTTCGCAGATAAATTTTTAAACCCCTTTGAATCTCACCCTTTAAAACATGCCGGAATTTATTTTATGGTATCGAGCTAATCAGTAAACAAATAAAAAAAAAAGGGTTGGTCATTCCCAGATTTTGTTCTTAATTGGAAGAACAAATTAAGCAATTATCCAAACGAATTTTCTTGACCTTTTCAATAACCTCGAGATAAACATTTGAAAAATGATGCGACTTTCGATTTTCTGCAAGCTCGATACATATGATGGAAGCTACCCTAGATCACAATTTTCTTATCATATGACCAATTTAAATTGCGACTAATTTTTTAAAAGGGTATATTCAAAATCATTGATCTTTCTTTCCTTAAATCGTAGCTCAAAATTCATATGTCTGATCAAAATATGATTTTCGACATAGTTGTTGAAAAATTATTGAACTTTTTAGGATAAATAACATTTTAAATGACCTGTTACAAAATTTACTGAAAAAATTTATTTAATACTAAAAACCTTTATATCACAAAACGCACCAATTGCTCTATGGTGCATCGAGAAAATCTTCAAAAAAAATTTCATCAAATATTGTAATACCAAAAAGATATCTTTTGTTTATTTAGATTTTCAGTCCTGTTTTAATTCGTATTAAAATGTGATCTAGATATTTGTGATTTTTTCAGAGTTTTAGAAGTGTTGCGCGGTACAGAAAAAACTTTTTTTTTTATATTTTCAAATTTTGTACTTTTTCTTTTTTTTACATCCTGTACTGGTAACACCCTTAATATGTAATATATTTTTTATTTTCTAATTTTGTATGATTTTCCTAAATTGTCCAATTTCAAACGCTTAGTGCTCAATCATTTCATGATGGATTGATGATATTTTTGCGTCAAGCGATTTCGGCACTCCATAACAATTTTTTATATTGAATAAAATAATATATGTCATGAAACTAACTATCAAACAACTCAACCCCTATCCTAACGGAAATATCCACTTATAATTGGTCTAAATTGACGGCACATGCGGTGGTTCCCTAACAGAGACATCAAAACTAAGCTGCCTGGGGGAAATCGTCATTACAAATACATGAAAGTAGGGCGAGCTTTTGTTCCCACCGAAATGTGTTCCCTAACAGAGACATTAAAACCAAGGTGTCCGAGGAAAATCGGCATCGCAAATTTATGCAAGTCGGGGGCATCTTATATTGCAAGAAGGGTGAGTGATACGATTAATTCTAGTAAATAGAATTTAAATTTGAAACTTTGATGTTGGTTGCTTGGTTGGTTGTAAAATTGTATATGGAAGCAGTTGTGTTAACAATGACTCGATATATGAAACGATTCATTTCAATTTTCATAAATGAAAACCAAGGTGTGTACCCGCTTGAGAACGGGTCGTGTGGTTTAAGCTATCTGTTTTGTTGTGTTCATTTTCACCCAAGAAAAGTTCATGTGGCGAATTGGAAAAGTGAAGAAATATTCGAAAAAGTGATTTCCCATATGCTCTACATATAGTATTAGACGTTGTTAGTCCAATTTAAATTCGCATTGGATTTAATAAACACTCAGAAAGTAAAAATTATAAAACAGAGTTACCTTTTCCATTTCAAATATGTTTTCCCTATATTAAAGGAACATATTTTGATTGATGAGAAAAATTAATAATTGTGTTTGGTATCGGTAATTATCTTTTATTACATTGGTAATTTTTTTTTCTTTAATTCTTCCATACCTAACACAGGAGGCATCTCGTCTAGGGTCACAGAGGGCGGTTTTCATCATATCTCATTCCACTTCGGCATCTTCTATCTGATACGCTCCACCCAACGACTATTTACCATAATTCTGTCATCATCACTCGGTAAACACTGGTGGAGTGAACAAACAATACTCAACAACCAAACAAAATTGCCCTTTTCAGGGCCACTAAATCATTATCAAAGAGTTTAACGACGTAATTTTTCAAAAATATCCAAAATCAACAGATAGCCTAACGGAATCCTACGTCAACTACGCGGTCGTGTCTCGGAAACAACCCTTCTGTGACTTTTTTTCTTAATTAGCTCGTATATTTGTAGTTTTTTTTCTCTTACGAGACGAAACAAGACCAAATGGTACATCATTCGCCTTAGCAGAGACGCAAGGTGATGCTGCGCGCACATTCGAAGTATGCACTGGTAAAACTCGTACTCATTTACTTGTACTCAAGGCAATGAACACTGCTGTAAAATATCATATCTTATGTACATTGTCAGCAAATGGACGTCAAAAATCACTTTGCCCATCGAAAATGACACTCCTTTGAGGAGAGGAATCGTTCGACTGGAAATTAGGTACATATATTGAACAAACTGTTTGCTTTCCTCACCAATTAGAACTTTTTTTTGAGGAGTGTCTTAGCAAACGGATTGTATCGCAATTAAAAGATAAAAATTGCAAACCAGAAAAACACCAACAAATACTAAATTGGATAATTGTACAAATAGATCAGATGTCGATATGTTAAATCTTATAAAATTAAATACACAAACAAATCCAAAACACAATGAAATTAGCGTTTTCACCTTGCACATTGTGAAACAAAATCACGAATATAAAAAACCACACGTACATTTCAAAATTTTTATTGGGTCTCAAAACATTAAAAAATTCCTAAAAATAGTACCGCAAGTGCTCTAAAATTCAGAAAAAATAACAAATCAAAAACACGTACATCTAAATGAAAATTATGTTTTTATATATTTAAAATTAAAAAAACCAAGATTTTTAAATACCAAAAAATGAATTTCGATATTTTTTTGTGAACTGTTGCGGTATACCATATTGGATGCATTTAGAGTATTTGTTCCAATTTTTGTTTCCAAGCTATTGAGAATGGCGTTTTTTACCATAGCTTCTATAATGAACCCTATATGGATTCAGAAAAATAACATAATTTTTTAATTTGGTATCCTATCAGCCATTCCATTCCAAACCGATATAGTGGCTCGCAGATTCTCGTGAAAAGTGGTTGTTTTGTTCCTTTTCGCAAAAATTTGAACCGTTTTTTTATTTTTTTCTTAAGGGTGCCCATTTCCATCCTAGATGATACGGAAAATCAATCTTCTCCTCTCCCTCTTTTTCCCAAAAATTCATGAACTTTTTTTCAAAAGTTCATAATTTTTGAACTACTTTACCGATACAGATGGTCGACATATCAAATTAAAGCCAATTGATTTTGTTTTTGTAATTGTCGATTGTATTTGTTTTTTTTTTAGTGTTTACATTACTTTAGGCAAGAGGGTGCTATATTTTTTATATTTTTTTTAATTGAAGGCTGAGGTTTTTCACATAACATATCAAAAAATCAAAGATGAGTTTTTTTAAGAATACACGAATACAACAAAATCATAGATTCTAAAAAAAATGTTATTAGAAAATAAAAAAAAGTCACATTAGGGTTGTGTCCGAGACACGACCGAATAGTTGACGTAGGATTCCGTTAGGCTATCTATTGATTTTGGATATGTTAGAAGAATTACATCGTTAAACTCTTTGATAATGATTTGGTTTTAATAACTCTGTTAGGGAGCACATTTCGGTTGGAACAAAAGCTCCCCCTACTTTCATGTATTCGCAATGCCGATTTTCCCCAGGCAGCTTGGTTTTGATGTCTCTGTTAGGGAACGTATTTCGGTGGGAACAAAAGCTCCCCCTAATTTCACGTATTTGCAATGCCGGTTTCCCCCAGGCAGCTTGGTTTTGATGTCTCTGTTAGGGAACACATTTCGGAGGGAACAAAAGTTTCCTCACTTTCATGTATTTGCAATGTAGATTTCCCCCAGGCAGCTTTGTTTTGATTTCTCTGTTAGGGACCCGCCGCATGTGTCGTCAATTTCGACCAATCAGGAGTGGGTGTTTCCGTTAGGATATGGGTTGAGATTTTTCAATTGTTCGATAGTTAGTTTCATAATATATATTATTTTCTTCAATACAAAAAATAGTTATGGAGTGCCGAAATCGATTGACGCAAAAATTTCATCAATCCATCAAGAAATGACTGAGCAATAAGCGTGTGAAATTGGACAATTTTCACGATGTGCTCCATTTTCGATTTTCAATTCGTACCCCAATATGTTCCCGAAAGACGTAATCCAACGTCAAAAATGAAATACAAATTATTAAAAATTTATTAGATATTTTCGTACCGTAATTTTCTGAAAAACAATCACGCATATTTAAACATATTTAAATATAAATTAGACCAGTACTTGGTCTCAAAATATTAGTAGAAACACCTTCAAACACGAATTAAAGCAGTATCGAGTCCCCAATTTTTTTTTAAATTCCATTTTTTTTCAGTACCAAATTTTTGATGTTTTTTTTTGAAATTTTTTCTCGATACACCATAGTAAGATCCACTCTCAGAATTATCTAGTGAAATCGATAAATGACAAAACATTAGTATTTTTGATTCGGATGAAAGTTTGTATTCCGTTTGGGTTGGAGAAAAAATGAGTTTTACACAGCAATTTGGAATTCTTTGACTCAAATGTGTCAAGTGTCATTTTGAAAAGGGTGTATCGATTTTAGTAAGATAAATCTTTGATATTTTATATCTCAAAAACTATGAGTCGTACCGAAGAAGTGTCTCAGAAGAGTCAAATCATGAACAAGTTATGAGTCCTAATGCGATTTAAAATAAAAAAGCTCTCTTTAATCTCCTTCTAAATGCAGCCATTCTCGAGATATTTGAAAAAAAAAACATTTCTAATTTATTGTCTTTTTTAAAATGAGTCCAAGATGGTCAAGCTATTTTTGACGAACTTTGAGGTACATCGATTTTTTATGAATTTTCGAAACTTCAAAATGTTGTAAGTTAACAATCATTTTTAGCCACAAATTCTTGATCCTGATGTGATTTAATACAAAAAAATCCTTCTAAATGCAGCCATTCTTGAGATATTCAAAACAATATTTCTAATTTTATTTTTTTTTTATAGTAAACTAGCTGACTCGGCACACTTTGTCTTACTAAGTGCACGTTCATGGGTCCAATCGCAGAACTGTTCATCGATTGATCTTCTAATCTACCCTTAAAAATTACCTTTTACAATGAAATTCATAGTACTTCTACCAAAACTCGTCATTATAATATCAGATTATTTTCAGACACAATTCTCGTTCAAGATTTTTCAACTACTTGCGAAAACGTGTTTCTCCGTTACATGGAATAAATGTTTGATACAGAAAATATGATACCGTTCTGAATCATATTTCGGACAACATCATATTTCGGACGCTTTGTTCTAATATCTTGAAATGCTTAATCATCATTTCTCATCATCATTAACAGTTTACTGTGAATGCTTGGTAAGTGTTTCGCAGTTGACTATAAAATATTATCAAGTGTAATGTAATTTTCGTCCCAAAAATTACAAAATAATGTGTCCGAAATTTGAATTCAATCGTTCCGAAATTTGATTCAGCGTCCGAAGTTTGATTTTTATTCGCTTCATTTGAAAAACATTTTATTCGATGATTTTTTTAATGTTTTCAATCAAATAGGTACCAAAGTAGAAAGCTTAAAAGCATACTGAACTAATTTATTAAAAATATCAACCAAATAATACCTGTGCATAAAGTTTAGATCTGTTTTCTGCACCATATGCCTTAAGCGTCCGAAATATGATTCAGAACGGTTGATGAAGACAGCCCTAAATCGGACAATTCCTTTCCCGAGTTTTGCTCTTATCAACACATCCGACGATCCTTTTTTTGGTATAGATAGAAGAAGATATAGGAGTGCGTTTTATCAGATTAAAATCCATTTCCACTTTCGAACAAATATCAGTTTCGTTAGAGCAAACATCAAATGGGCTAACAACGCTTGTCACTGTGTAATTGTAGAACATACGCGAATTAAATTTTCCGAATTTTCCCATTTTCCTTCACAGTTTTCCGAAAATTTTCAATTGTCATGCTGGTTGGAATCTGTGTATTATTTTTACGGGACCCCCTCTCCATTTCAGAGGAGGGAGGGGTGTCGTACATTTCTCGTACCCAAAAACCCTCACATCCCAAATTCGGCTCCATCTGCTTGATTGGTTTTCGAGTTATGCAGAAGTTTGTGTTTCATTTGTATGGCAGCCCCCTTGCTCTTACAGAGGGGGTAGGTGTGTTGAGCCACCCTAGAAACATTTATTGCTTCTCAAAACCGCCATATACAAATTTTGGTTCATTTTGCTTAGTTAGTTCTCAAGTTATGCAAATATGCCAAGTTGGTTTCCGTTTGCTCAATTTGTTCATGAGTTATGCAGAAACTTACGCTTCATTTGTATGGCAGTAACCCCCTAGAGAGGGGGGCGGAGTGTCTATACATCATAGAAACGTCAAAAACTCCTACATATCCATAACAATCAGAAGACAGACAGACAGAAATCCATTTTATATATAAAGATAGGCTCTTTTAATATATTTGTTGTTGTGTTCATGAAATTTTATGAATTTGCTTATAATGTTCAACAACTTTTCCAAATACATCATTATGGTAAAAACATATGTTTACGAGTTACCCATGTTATGTTTAGGAGTTTTTACCCACATGTCTTCAAATGTTATTCAACGTAACTCCAAATGTTTGAGAAAAGCATGGATTAGTAAAAACCGTACGTTTTTCATCATAGATCATATAATGAACCACATAGGGGTTCAAAAGATAGCTAACATTTCATGTTTGATACCCTATACAATATTTTCCATACAGTTGGTGATACGGTTTGGGAGTACTGTTGGTTTCAAACTGAAGGAATCGATTTTCATAAACTTCTTTGAAACGTATCCATAGACAGGAACATATACTATTATAAAAATTCATAGTGTCAACGAAAACTATTTTTACCTTGTCCAAATGATGAGACATGGCCGTATAATGATTCTTTCGATACGTGTACGTTTACAGTACAAATCAGAACCTTCATTCTTACTTATGATATAAAAGATCCTGTCTGGAATGCTACTGAAAAGATGTTCAATGATAAATGATTCAAGTTTCCAGGGACAAGAATATCAATTTTATAGCTCCTAGAAATGCACCTCTCAAAACATTCCTACTCTCCCACCTCCATTGCCTTGAGAAAGGCACTTTATCCCTCGTCGTCTAGCTCGTCCAGCAACGGTGTCGGTGTTCTTACGAAGAAAGAATGGATGAGATTAATGAAAATTTTCCTCAGAGGAGATGCAATACTTATACGCTAGCGACAGCTTACTTACTGTGCAAGGGAAGAGTTTACTTCGCAAATATTCTCTTTTCGCTATCCCCCTTCGTTGGTTCTATTCAAGTGGCTGCATAAGTTGCCCGTTATTGACAGCTCTGTTCGGGAAAGGACACAAATGGACAGAACAAATGTATGGGGAAATGGGAATGCTTCCAATTTTCATCAGTTTGAACCATTTACAGACTATGGGATTGTAATGTATAGCATATCAAACAAATCTTAGAAAATTTCCAATTCGATTGGTATGCAAATCATTAAAATCCATTCGCAGTGAAAATAGTTATTAACGTTAACTTTATTTCATAAAAACGTGACCTGTTTTCTGATTTGGCCCCCTAATGAAAGACGTAGTACTACGTCAAAAACATGAGTTAAAAGCGACAGGGTTACCTTTATATTCAAATTCAAGGCGTGTCTCATTCAACTTAACGCATTGTTCTGTTAATAGCACAAGTCTTGATTAGAGGTTTAACCATAGAGGAGTAACTCATGATGGATGCTTCTCTATCAATCTCACCAAACACACAGAATACCCTTTCTGAACGTCAATTCTGGCCACTGTTTTCAACGCTTAATGTTATAATAATCCCACGTATCCACGTATCATCACCAATTACCACCAGCTTCTGAAATAAGTTGATTTTCTAGGAATTAGCATGAGTTTTTATTTTGGCGGTGACTCGTGCGGGGCCCATACATCGAACTTGTTTTTGTATCTATTATAGTTGTTCAAAAAGATATGTACAGCTTCTGAGCAATTAGAATAGTGTTATGTGTCGGTCAATGTGTATCATTTCTGTGATTTACCCGACATTTTCCTGAACAAATTCGACGAAACTAAACATGCGTGTAACTGGCTGTTACAATATCGGTATCATAAACACTGTTCACAATATCTGCCACCTGTCTTGCATTTTCGTCTTTATAAGAAAGAATCTTATAAGTCTTTTCAAGAGAGTCCACGACCATTCTCTTGCCCGAAGCCTTCGTTAAACTGAGAAAAACGAACAAGAAAACATTGTTGATGCTTTTCAAATGTTTAAAGTTAATTTTTCTCATTGAAAACCTTATATTGGAGATGTCTTAAGCGAAGCGGAAAATGTATTATATCCAACGGTTCGAACGAATTCGAAATTGTATAGATCATAAAGCAGAATATTTCAGAACGATAAAGTATTTCCAATGACAAATTACTATTTTTCATTATCTGGAGCAAAATATAAATAGCTCTCGACAAGAGTATTTTCTTCCATATGTATTTTACGTACACGTATTTACGTCTTCTTTTTCTTGGATGACATTAACGTGAAACTTTTGCCTTCTCAACGTAGGAATTACTTGTTACATTTTTATTAGTAGTACTTAGTTGAGATTTCTATGCCGGATAACACGCCTCTAATTTCTGGAGTGGCAGGCTCTAGAATACGCGTGACCACAGTGCAAGTCGGAAGAAATTTCTTTGACGAAAAATTCCCCCGGCCAGAACGGGAATCGAACCCGAACCCCCGGCATGATAATGTGAGACGCTAATCACTCGGCCACGGGAGCACACGTATTTCGTACACATACCTAAAAATGAGAGATACGCAAATTCATCTCTGTGGAGGCGATCTGGCGTAGTGGTAACATCCATGCCTCTTAAAGGGTGTGTCACATCAAATTGCATCACGGAAAAAACGCTGTAGAAATTCGCCCAGTAGACCGATCCTTTTGAAATTTTTAGACAGTAAAATAAAAACGATTAAACAACTTTTGGCATTTTCTTTTTATTCATACTTCGAGCCCAAGCCCGTATGCTCGCACCTTTCTCTTTACTTCGTCCATAAGGTTCTGTACAACGTCAGGTTGTAGTTTTTTTTTTGAACAGAAATCCATTTTCTCTTGAAGTCCGCCTCCGATTTGACAACTTTTGGGTTCTTCCGGAGGGCCTGCTTCATAATCGCCCAATATTTCTCTATTGGGCAAAGCTCCGGCGCGTTGGGCGGGTTCATTTCCTTTGGCACGAAGGTGACTCCGTTGGCTTCGTACCACTCCAACACGTCCTTTGAATAGTGGCACGAAGCGAGATCCGGCCAGAAGATGGTCGAGCCCTCGTGCTGCTTCAATAGTGGTAGTAAGCGCTTCTGTAGGCACTCCTTAAGGTACCCGTTTACCGTGCCGGTCATCACGAAGCGGGCGCTCCGCTTTCCGCAAGAGCAGATCGCTTGCCACACCATGTACTTTTTGGAAAACTTGGATAGTTTCTGTATTCGAATCTCCTCCGGAACACTGAATTTGTCCTCTGCGGAGAAGAACAACAGGCCCGGCAGCTGACGAAAGTCCGCTTTGACGTAGGTTTCGTCGTCCATTACCAGGCAATGCGGCTTCGTCAGCATTTCGGTGTACAGCTTCCGGGCTCGCGTCTTCCCCACCATGTTTTGCCTTTCGTCGCGGTTTGGAGCCTTCTGAACCTTGTATGTACGCAGGCCCTCCCGCTGCTTGGTTCGCTGGACGAATGAACTTGACAAATTCAGCTTATTGGCGACATCCCGGACCGAACTTCTCGGATCACGTCTAAACTGCTTAACTACGCGCTTGTGATCTTTTTCACTGACGGAGCATCCATTTTTGCCGTTCTTCACCTTCCGGTCGATGGTTAGGTTCTCGAAGTATAGTTTTAGTACTCTGCTGACCGTGGATTGGACGATTCCCAGCATCTTATCGATGTCCCGATGTGACAACTCCGGATTCTCGAAATGAGTGCACAGGATTAATTCACGACGCTCTTTTTCGTTCGACGACATTTTTCCAAATTTACGAAAAATTGACAGTGAAGCATGGCCAACGTGATCTATACACTCTTATCTGATTTTAAAGCGAAAGCTGAAGATATAATTCCTAAAAATTAAATTTCTACAGCGTTTTTCCGTGATGCAATTTGATGTGACACACCCTTTACGCTAAAGGTCACGAGTTCAATTCTCACTCCCGACATTCTTCCAAAAATGGAAGTTAAAGTGACGAACCAGCCAAATGAGTTGAAAGTCACTATAATACAGATAAAAAAAAATCATCTCATTGAAACGATTTATGTCCGTTACCGGAAGATCATAATCAACAAACTTATAATTGGTCTAGTTCAAAGGTAGATAAGGAAAATGATTTTGGTTTGTCCAGTCGAAAATATGATCATGGTTTGTCCACTTCTTTGAATGCTCTAATTAAGCACACCTTTGTCAAACAGGTATTCGAATGTTTCAAAACATATAAATTAAATTGTCTTTTTCATGATTTACAGTAGTGTTATAGTATATTTTTACGGAATCACATGGTTTAAAGGATTATAAAATACACCTTCTATTGGTTTCAATTCGCCCCTCATTCGAGCTAACTTTTAATCGATCACCAGATGATTATTTGGCACTTTTCTGGATTATAACACTTACAAATATTTTAAACATCATGTTTGCACACCATTTTTATCAGATTTACATAGCTAAACCATTAACCCTCTACCGCCCAAGTTTTTTATTTATCTAAAAAAACCTACTCCACTTTTATCTCGAATTTTCGATTTTCAACATAAAATACTCCTAGCAGAAAGCTGCCAGCATAAAAACAATGTGTATGTGTGATAAATGAAAATATTCTAAAGACGTTCTAGTGAGGGTGAACGTTGAAAATAATGTCTGAATAATTTAAAAACAGAATCCGGGCTTGGACTGTAGAGGGTTAAATTAACCCATTTTGATAAACTCAATTCTGATTATGAAGTGTCCAATTCAATAATGTTGTTCTATCCACATGATTTCTATGAGCTTGGCGCGCTGCAGTTTGTTTATTGTGTCTTTCGCGCATAGCAGAAATAAAGGCAATATTCTGAAGAAAGCCTAAATTATGAATGGATCAATAAAGAACGGAGGAAATAGTAACCGGTCTATTTCAGTTATCTCCGGTCATACCCTACCCATCAACGACAATCAAAACACTGACAATGTTAATCGGCACAGAACTGTAACTCTAAGTGTTGCCAAAGTTAGGCAGTCTACTGACGATATAATTGATTACTACGTGACACCATTCACCCCAGACCAGAAAGAAAGTGACATCAAACAACACATTCATGACATCACAAACGTGGACTCAACGCTGGTCAAGGTGGTCAAGCTGGTTCCTCGTGGAAAATGTTCGGATGATCTATCGTTTGTATCATTCAAAGTGACCGTCAATAAAGCTATATCCAACGTGGTCGGCGATGGTTGGTACTGGCCAGAAGGAGTTAACATTCGTGTTTTCGATCACGACCAAAAAAACGGTCATACTTCATCTCGTCAAAACTCGACTTAGAACTTGTAAAGAACGATCAACCAGCACGTAAATCTGTCAATGTGGTCAACCCGGGACGTGCACAAACAGGCTCTATGGACAGCCCTTATCCTTTCAGCACAGTCGAGCCATATTTCATCGGTTCCTGCCGCAGTCGTCCCGGCCCTGTGTTCGAACATGGTGATGGGGCTGTCCAGCCTGTCTCATCAGGCAAGTACGTTAATTCACCGATCAGTACAACCCCTGATTCGTTGTTTGGTTTCAGTACTATTCCGTTTAATCGTCAACCCTCGAGTTTCTCTACGAAACGTGTTTCAACTCCAGGACGCAACAAACCTGCAGTTCCCGGCAACGTTATGTCCAACTGCCACGCCGGCGGGTTCGATTGTTCACGTACCATGACAACAATCAGCGTCAGCAACGGAGTGCCTCAACCTGATCACAGCTCTTTATCTATATACTATCAGAACGTCAGAGGCTTTCGCACTAAAACGACACAACTAAAGCTGAAACTATTGTGCTGTGACTACGATATAATCGTGTTTACCGAAACGTGGCTCAAATCCGATATCTGCAACACAGAGCTTACATCGGACTACACCGTTTTCCGGTGCGATCGCAACGAGGCTACTAGTAACCACTTGAGAGGAGGTGGCGTCCTTGTTGCTGTGAAACCGACACTGCACTGCACGGCGGTGTCCATAGTTGATTGCAATCAGCTAGAACAGGTTGCTGTTAAAATACTACTTCCTCACCGTTCGCTGTTTATCTCTGCTGTCTATATTCCTCCGGGCTCAGATGTTGGGCTATATTCAGCTCACGCCGTGACTGCTCATTATTTATTGGATCGTTCATCACCGAACGACGTTATCGTGCTTATTGGTGATTATAATCTTCCTCATCTACAATGGTGTTTCGAGGAGGACATCAACGGATACTTACCATCAAACGCGTCTAGTGAACAAGAGACAAATCTAGCTGATCCCATCTCGTCGTGTGGCTTGGTTCAAGTGAATTCGCATGTCAATTCGAACAACAGGCTTCTGGATTTAGCCTTCACGAGTTCTCCGGATATCACTGAGGTATTTCAGCCACCACTACCACTGCTGCCCATTGACCCTCCATTCATCCTGCTCGTGGACTTACAAAGTTCGGTCACTTGCCACCAAATCTTCTCAGCTTCGAATGAGAACGACATGGACTTCAGGCGATGCAATTTTGATTCGCTGAACGTCGCGTTTTCGTCCATCGACTGGCAGCATTTTCTTAACAAACGGTCTGTTGACGCAAATGTTTTTCTGTTCTACGACAAACTTAACGAAATTATTCGCTCAAATGTCCCGCGCCGTCGTCGTAACTTAAGCAGCGTTAGCAGGAAACCTTGGTGGACAGCTGAGCTGCGCAACTTGCGTAACCGACTAAGGAAAGCACGTAAACGATTCTTTGCTCTCAGATCAGATGTGAATAGAGACTGGTTGCGTCAAATTGAATCATCATACAACGAATTACACACTTCCAGTTATCAACAATATATATGCAGACTGGAACCTAACTTGAAACAAAACCCATCGATGTTCTGGAGGTACGTTAAAGGACAAAGGGCTACCAACCTCGTGCCAATCAATGTGGTCTACAATGACTCCACAGCCAGTACAGCTGACGAAGCCGCCAATCTTTTTTCTGACTTCTTCCAAAGTGTGTTTTGTTCTACTTCACCTGTACCTCGGCCGGGATGTTTCAACAACGTACCAACTCATAATATCCACCTTCCGATCTTCAGCTTTTCCAACGAAGAAGTACTCGGTGCACTGGTTAAACTGGATGCTTCAAAAGGAGCCGGGGTGGATGCTCTGCTGCCGTTGTTAGTTGAAAAATGTGCGGCATCGTTGGCGGTTCCTTTGACGATGCTATTCAACAGCTCAATTGAACAGAGATGCTTCCCGAGTTTATGGAAAACCGCTTCTATGATTCCAGTTCACAAATCTGGCAGTTTGTACAATGTTGTCAACTATCGTGGAATTTCGATTCTCAGTTGCTTGGGAAAGGTTTTTGAATTTCTGATGCATAACGTCATACTAAACGCAACACTGCCGTTTATCTCAGATCATCAACACGGATTCATACCACATCGTTCCACTGTGTCCAACTTAATGTGCTACTCCAAGTTTCTGTTTCGTGAGATCGAACGGCGAAATCAAGTAGACTCTGTTTATATCGACTTTTCGAAAGCCTTCGAAACGGTACCACACGCTTACGCAGTGCATAAATTGCAACACATAGGTTTTCCAACTTGGATTGCGGACTGGCTATTGTCGTATCTAACGGATCGAAAGGCATTTGTACAGCTCAACTCATCACGATCGAGCACATTCAACATACCGTCTGGCGTACCGCAAGGGAGTGTGCTGGGCCCTTTGATATTTGTCCACTTCATCAACGATGTCTGTCTTCGTATATCCTCCGAAAAGCTGCTTTTTGCCGATGAACTCAAGATTTTTCGTGTCATCGCATCTCCAATTGACTCTATTTTATTGCAAACCGACATCAACATCGTCCTGAACTGGTGCAACGAGAATGGTATGAGTGCGAACATAAACAAATGCAAAGTGATCACTTTTAGCCGCAGTCGATCTTCATCCTCACACCAATATCGGATCGACAGTGCTTCTGTGGAACGCGTACAGTCTATTCGCGACTTGGGAGTGATAATGGATTGTAAACTTCGATCTCACGAGCACGTTTCCATTACTACGGCAAAAGCCTTCTCCGTGCTTGGTTTTATTCGCCGTAATGCTGCTCAGCTAACTGATGTGTATGCACTCAAATCGCTTTTTTTGCGCATTAGTACGTAGCATCTTAGAATACGCTGTTCCGGTTTGGGCACCTTACCACGCGTACCAGACAATACGAATCGAGCGTATCCAAAAGCTGTTTTTACGATTCGCACTTCGGAACCTGCCATGGAATGATCCCTTAAACCTTCCTGATTACCAAGATCGTTGCCGTCTGATCAATCTTGAGCTCCTGTTGGTAAGAAGGTTGAGACTACAGCGGCTCTTCATATTTGACGTCCTGACGAATAACATTGACTGTCCTGATCTTCTACAAGAAATATCATTTACCGTACCCCCGCGAGAGCTGCGACACTCTGCTTTGATCGCCATTCCTAGACACAGGACTAATTATGGATTCAACAGCTCTTTTTGTTCCAGTCTTAAGGCCTTTAGTGTTGTTTGTGATCAATTCGATTTTCATATCACCCGACAATGTTTTATATGTAGACTTAAATTATTAGCTTAAGTTATGATTAGTCTGTACGAGTCCATCGAAGACTGAACATAAAATAAATAAATAAATAAAAAAATAAATAACAGTAAACTCAAGCAATGATAAATGCCACATCTACATGAGAATTCGAATGTTTTATTCAAAAATGGTGATTTATAAAACCTGACAAACTATGATCATTTTTTGGACAAACCATGATCAGAGGAGGTCAAACCATGCTCAGAATTCCTCTTTGAGGAAAATCGTTCAAAAACATAAAAATTTGAAAAATTTCAACGCCTTATGATAGTATTAGCAACTAGAGACTTGGGGCTTTTCAACAAACCCAAACTCGTATCGATTATGTGTGATTTTCATGAAGAAAAATCGATTTGTATTTACTAGTTGCGTAAAAACACCCCAAAGCGGACAAACCAAGATCATTTACCCTAGTTAGTCTAGTTAAAAGGTAGATAATATAACTTCCGATGGCGTTTTTTTTCCGTCGAATTCTATGTGACCTAAATAAAAATGCCATATATTTTATCGTGATTTATCTGTTGTTAGAAACATTATCGAAATCATCATTCATCTTTTCCTATGACTCTGTTATGGATGCTTTTAACCTAATTGCAACGACTGTTCGAATTTACGAAAACTATGCCATCACCATATTTCGTTAATGATCGAATTGCGTGCATGGGTTCATATGTTTTCGGTGTCGTCGTGACGATAGTAATCCGAAAAAAAAAGCTAGGTATTGTTAGATTTCAATACCATGCTACGAACAGCTACGAACAATTTATCGGAGCATGCATCAGTTCTATCGAAACCACGCAATCGCCCATCGCACTGAGAGCGAATCATGAAACAGAACAAACAGTACCATCGTAATAATATTGTTCCAATGTTCTTCATATGTGGCGTCTGTCAAACGGCCGCTATCAGCTAATCTCATATCGAAAAAACAAACCAACCGATGCCATGGCGTCTGGGCCCATTCCTTAGGTACCTTCGAAGCAATCAACAATTTAAAGGAATAGTTTCAACGCCCGGGTTTGGGGCTCGGTGGAAGTTTTTACGTTATTTTTCTCATCTACCGGCCACCGAACCATTGACATTGCCCCGAAACTAGTTTGCCTCCAATAAACAACATTCTCGGAGTTAGATGGGCAAAAAAAAATATTTTTTTTCCCCATTGGACCTGCCTGACTGCGACCACCCACCCGCGGAAGTTGGAGAATTGTTATTACCCTTGGTTGCCACCGAAGGAAGAAAAAAGGAAAGGATGGGCGTATTTGTACTACTGCATCACAACGGAATTTTGTTTACTTCCCAAAAACAAACGAGCCTCCAGTGTGGGCTAATGATACTCTGCCGCGAACTCCCGGGGGTCGCCAACCCGCGATTCTTCATTTCGCTTAAATCGACCGAAGCTATCTTCTGCCAATGACTTTAAATACGTATATATATAAAAAAATACTACGCCAAAAACAGAACTTCAGCGCAACGGGAAAAAATGAATTCCATAGAAATCGGTAGGCCGATATGAGTTTTGTGACAATAGCCTATAAATAAGCGCATAAACGAATCCGTAGCAGGAGGCAAAATGAATTAAGTGGAGGAGGAGGAGGTGGAAGAAGGACTATGCTTCTTGGGGAATAAAATTCTCCGCGCAACGATACGATACGCGCGCGAGAAGAAGTCATCAGTTGAATGGGATCTATTGCGGGCAGGGATTCGCGGGAAATCACATTGTTGAATGGCAAATGGGGATTGATTTAGCAAAAAGCGATGTAAGCTATTCCATTTCATTCGCGTCCCTTCTCGCGTAATCTGCTCTGATGAAATTTGGCAACTTCTTTATTAGGCCTTAAGGCAGGGGCTGCAAATTTCGAGCAGTGAAACGTGAAAGAGGAGTAAAAATACACGCGAGGAAAAAATCCGGACGAGCTTTTTGTTGTTTATTCATTGTGTAATCCAGAGATTTCGCGTTTTTACGATACCGATTGGAATATCCAATCGTTATAATGGAGCGGTTTGAACGACCAATTATGCGCTATTTGTGAAGAACAATTTCAATTAATATGGACAACCTGTCCATTGAATTCTGACCGGCAGGTAGTTGGTCACATGAACTTCATTTAAGTTCATTACTGTCATAAGTTCCGTACACAGTGAAAACCCACTTTCCTCTAATTTGCGCAGCCAGTCGGAACGGAGCGCATGAGCTCATGAAAGGGGAAATCTGTCACCGTGAAAAAACATTGACCTTAAAAAAATGTACCAAAATATGTTCTGAGCCGAGACCACAAAAGTACACACATACACATATGCGTGTACGTGCGCATGTTCTAAATCCATGCCTGGAGGCCATCAGTTCCGGACACTCGGATTCTGTCGTTCTATGCGAGATGCGCCACGTTTCGTAGCATTTTTTTAATATTATTATTCAATTTAGATAGCTTCATAAATAAAATTCATTGCTATTGTGTGTATCGTTTTGCTGATATACGATCGGAATTGAAGGGCGGAGCGAATGGGTGTGACGGAGGCTCAAGTGTGTACGGGAACTCAATGCCACAGAGGCTTTGTCTGTAGGAACTTTACGTATTGCCGAATGTCAAACGGTTTTTAGCCTGCCCTCGCATATCAGTTTATTATTATTCACTCAAAGTTGATCTTTTCAACAAAATAATGATAAATGTGAACAGATGATGGTGTCGGATGTGTTGTGGTTGGCATCATATTCAAACTGGACTGGGTTCCCAGCTAATGTTTTGATGAGCCAGAGTGAGTTGATAAAGCTCAGGCGGAGTGGATTGGTCCGCAGTAAGACCTAAGACAACATAGCTAGACATAAACTGAAGAATGGGAATAATGTTAATCGATTTAAAAACAGTTAAGATTGCTCCTATTTTCTCTATTTCATCAATCACATAGATTGCAACTATTCCACTATAATGAATACAATAACGAAATTATTTATCTGCATTATGATGGTTTTCTTATTTCATCATCTAATATTAATTTATTGCATTCGACTAAAGAGGTTCTTCGATGTGATCCTCTATTTTATTATACTCATGAAACACATCATATGGTAGAAAACAAAATGTAAAAGTTTTTGTATAAAATTCAATGCTGCGTTAGGGAAACATAGAAAATTTAGCATCATATGCATATTTCATAATTAAAACGAGAACATGAGTCTATCCCTCTTTTCTCAACCAGTTGCTAAGTTTAGAGCGGTTAATATCGTATTAAGCCAATAAATTGTGTTTTATGCTTTTAAAAAGGTAAACAAGAAGAAAGATGTTCTGATTTTGAAGTTAACAAAAAACGAATATTTTAGATATTTGAAGAAAATTGAGGGAGTCGGCTTAGGACCAATTTTCCCTATAATATATTGTCTAACCGATTTATTTTGTTACATTTCAACAAGTTTTTCTCTTACTTTCCGATACATTTTTGTGGGAATATGTATCATTGCCATCAAAGTAGCTTTTAGATTCACTTCGGCCTCCTAAAGAATCCAGAGAACCAATCCTGGAGCATACAGTGATGAGCAAATAATGTATCGGCAATGTCCAATATTTATATACCGAAACTAGAAGGAAAACAAATATTGCAATTGAAGCTCCACCCGATTGCAACTTATTGCATCTTCCACTCATTCTTCATTTCTTTTACAGCCAGCGAAGGGCTAGGAGGGGAGTGTTGTTCGTAGCAAAATTATTGTGCGCTTGACAATATTGTCTGAGACGACTATTATGGAGTAGTTCGAATTGTTGAAAATTGGAAGTATTTAAATATTTCCATACATTTGTTTGCTCTTATCAGGGTCATCAAAAAAGGGCCCCTGGCTTTTTGTTTCAGCTTGAACCCGCACACCACATATCATTGTTAAATGGTTTCATTTAGCTTGACCTGTTTGTATGTCTGTAGGATTGTCCCGCATTAATAGTAATTTGACCTACTGATCTGGAATTTGAAACACCCTTCTGTCTCTGCTGTCATTATGAAACTGCGTATTCCTTGATTTGAGATGGTGGATGCTGCAAAATGGCGGACTTTATATTTTCTCACACCTTCATCAATGTTGGTATCAAATGAAAGGGATTGACTTGAATAGCCTATGTATGCACAGATGACCGATCACCAACACCATTAGTGTTGGGAAAACGCATGTTTTTTTTCTGTGTTTTGGCCCAATAGGATAACCATACACAAAAAAAAATTGTAAGGGGTTGTATCTAGGACACGATCGCATATTTTCGACGTAGAACTACGCAATTACATTATGCAATCCACTTGTTTACCACTTCGAATATTATTTAAGAATGCATCGAAGTTATTGTAATATTTTATGTTCTTCGTTACAAATAAATTTGATGAACGTCCTTTAACGTTTGATATGATGCCTAGGACTGCCAAAATATGTGAACGGAAGTATTGTCAAACGATCATTGTATTTTATATTTTCCTCTGAAATTATTGCACATCTCATGTTTACGAAGTTCTGAAACCGCGAAATTTCATTCACCTATAGTATCTGAAATGACATTTTCCCCAGGCTTCTCAGTTTAAAAGTACGTTTTAGGGAACATATTCCGGTCTGCACAACGACAAGCGAGTACAAAAGTACTCAACACCAACAAATACCCACGACTTGTATTTGCAAAGCGGGTTTTCCCAGGCTCATTAATTTTGAAGTCCGTGTTAGGGAAACACAGCTAAGTGGGAGAAAATATACCCGACTTACATGTTTTGACAAAGCGGATTCCCCCAGGCACATTGATTTAGAAGTCCGTGTTAGGCAAACACAGCTCGGTGGGAACAAAAATGCCTCCGACTTGCATTTATATTTGCAAAGCGTATTTCCTCAGGTACATCGATTTTGAAGTCTGTGTTGGGAAAACCGTAAATTGGGCCAATCAAAGCTTGGCAGTTAGGGCGTTTAGATAACCCTTGACATTTTACAGTTATTCAAATGTTCATCTCATGAAAAATAACATTTTATTAATTGTGATGGACGCGTAGAAATATTTTCTATCAATTGATGCAAACATCTTTCCGATCTATTAAGAAATACTTGATTTATAAACATTCGAAATATGGGTAGGGTTAGCACACAAATCGGCAGAACAAATGTATGGGAAAAAGAAAATTCTTTCAGTTTTCATGAATTTAAATCGTTTAGAGACTAGCGAAATGTATTTTATAGCATATCAAACAAATCTTAGAGAATTTCCGATTCCATTGGTATGCAAATCATGGAAATTCGTTCACAGTGAAAATAGTTATTAACGTTAACTTTATTTCATAAAAACGTGACCTGTTTTCTGATTTGGCACCCTTCCTGAAAGACGTAGTTCTACGTCAAATGAAATGTTCTGTTCAGTCAAAAAAGAGAACCTAGAATATTTTGTGAATTAAAACGTATTTGTTCCAATTGGATGGCAATGTTGGCCAACACTCATATGAAATATTATTATAATTGTAACGATGACATGAAGAAATTGAAGATTGAAGAGCAATTCGATGAGAAAGCAGTTACCGACCAACATAAATTGTATGGAACGAATTTGATTTTTATGCACCAACCTCTGAGAGGGGCAAGTTTAAAAAACTACATAATTATATCCAGAATATTTTAGGTTTTCACTATTTTTATGTTTTTTGAGACATCTCTGTACTTGCTCAACCAAACTCCATTGGATAAATTAATACTTGTTTAAAAACCGTGGATAAACTTAGGTTTTATTTTGTAATTTATGTATTTTATGTATGTATTTGAAAAACATGTTGTCACGTCACAAGTACAGAACATTTTTAGAGTATCGGACGAATCCAAGTTCAAGTAAGTTTTATAGTTTGGGTTCTATTAGCAAACGACGAGAGGCAACAACCCACACAATTTGGTTAAGATCGACCCACAAATAAAGGAGTATAAACTGTCTCAAGAAGTTGTTGTCACGTCACGAAAAGTATACGATCAATTCCAGCATGACTTGACTACATTTTGACTACAAACACCTTTTTTCGCATTTTCATGTATACCAGGGCGGTCCGATAAGTACTTAGCCTCATCGCCCGATTGTGTCAGTATCGCAAGAGAGATTATTTATCGTGTAGCACATTCTCGTAAATGGCTACTGTCAAAATTTCAGCCGAATCGGACCCGTAGCTTTGTTTGGGCCGTGTGTGTAAGCGGGCGTGTCAATGGATTTTAGAAAAATGAAAAAAAAATGGAAATTCCGCCGTCGCCACAGCCAAATTGGTCGAATTGCACTACGAACTGCTTCCCCACCCACCGTGTTCTCCAGATTTGGCCTCGTGTGACTTTTTTTTTGTTCCTAAACTAGAAAAAGTACCTCGCCGGGCAGAAATTTGAGTCGAATGAGGAGGTTATCGCCGCCACAGAGGCCTACTTTGCAGACCTCGAGAAAACGTATTTTTCAGATGGATTAAAGTTGAAGCATAGCTGTTGAGAAATAAATCGCCACTTTTCCAAAATTTTTGTTTTTTTTTTGTAGGCTAAGTACTTGTCGGACTGCCCTCGTACATCACACAGAATTATACGTAAACGACGTTATTGTAAAGTAGAGAAAATTTTGTAGAAGATTTTTCAGTTGGAGAATATTTTATTTTTGGGGAGATGTCAGTCAAATACTTTTGTGGCGTGACAACATCTGACTTTTTGCTGTTTCAGAATTTTGAACATTATTGATTAATTTAATTGCTTACAGTTCCGTTTCTAAACATGCAAATGAACTTCGTTCTATGGTTTGTCAACAATAGATAAGCGTAGATTCCAGAATATACAATATAATCATGTTTCGACTCCCGATAACTGATAATTGTATCCAATGACAAAAAAATGTGGAAAACCCATGCGACATGGGTATTGGGCGTCAACGTCAACATCAACTTCAGCACGAAAACATAAACGCCTTGCTGCCATGCAAATGAAAAAAAAAAAAATTGCATAACTCAAGAACAAATCGAGTAAACGGAACCAAATTTGTCATGTGGAGGTTTTAGGGGGCAATAAATGTTTCTATGGTGGTTTGACTATCCATCTCCCTCTCTGAAGGAGAGGACGGCTGAATAACTCGAGAACTAATCCCATTTTAAGGGGGCCTGCCTTACAAATGAAACACAAATTTCTGCATAACTCAAGAAATAATCAAGCAAATGAAACCGAACTTGGTATATGAAGGTTTTAGGGGGCAATAAATGTTCCTATGGTGGTTCGAAACTCCTCCCCCCTTTCTGAAGGAGGGGAGGGGGGGAGTCGAGAAATAATCAAGCAAATTGAACTCAATTAAACCTACCGATGTTTCATGTATACCTATTCTTATCACAGCGGGTCAAGTGACTCTTTATAAATAGTTAGCAATTTCCATATGCTCTACAATTACATAGTGACAAGCGTCGTTAGTCCATTTCATGTTTGCGCTAACGAAATTGATCTTTGTTCGAAAGTGGAAATGGGTTTTACTGTGATAAAACGCACTTTTATATATTTTTCTATTTATACAAATAAAAATGGAATGGATAAGAACAAAACTCGAGGAAGGAATTATTAGATTTAGGGCTGTCTTTATTCTATCATATGTTATTTGCAAGGGGTTGAAAAATCTTGAACGAGAATTGTGTCTGAAAATAATCTGATATTATAATGACGAGTTTGGGTAGAAGTACTCGGAGTTTTATAGTAAAAGGTAATTTTAAATCGTCGATTAGAAGATCAACCTATGAACAGTTCTGCGATTGGACCCATGAACTTGCGCTTAGTAAGAAAACGTGAATGTTTGAAGGCAGGGCGAACGAACTTAGACTGTTATTAGGTATGCTAAAAAGGCCCTCGCGTAAGTATTGGTAAATAGCGTGCAAAATAGCGTGTAGTTTGGGAGGGAATTATAAACGAAATTTTAGTTCACTTTGTCTCCGAATTCAGTTCTGTTTATAAAAAACATACATAAAAACGAGTTTATATCAAAAAAATTATCATATTTATCAGTGGCTCTGAACATAAGACTGCACGTTATTTTATATATGTGAGTAATTTTCGTGTATGATACAAAACAATCTAGCTCACCTGTAATATATATCAAACCACGTTGAACTCAAACATCGATATATGCCAGGGTACGTTTATGACAAGGCAATCTGGACTCGAAGTGTGTAATAACACGATTCACTTATACACTCTCAACTATGACATCTTAGCTTTGACGAAAAGTAGTGATCGTAAAGCAATTCATAACAAATGTTTTTTTTTGTGTTACAAATATTACATTTTGTGCTACTTTTTTTGAATATGCCTTTATGGCTCGATGTATAGCACCCGGAGTCCAACTCGAATTATGAAAACAAATCCCACAAATTATAATTTTATCGATTCCCGAGGGATGTGACCATTCGGAAGAAATGGCTTCGATTCTTTGGAATTTAAACAAATCTAGATTATATAATTGAGCTTGAGCTTGAGCTTGGGTAGACTGTACAATTCGTAGTTGCTCTCCGTGATTGACCTGAACCAACTAAATTGCACAAAGAACACACAGAATGACGCTTGGGACTAGCAAATCATTCTCGTTGTGCAATTTTCGGTGATTCGAGCTTTAAATGGTCAATAACGTCGCCGGCCACGTCCTTACAGTCACCAAGGGAAGGGAAGGAATGTTAGTATGATATTCGTCGCTCGAAGGCCAGAAGGGTCGCCTCTATAGCGTGGTTCCCTAGCGTTTATCATGGAAGGGATAGTTGTTAGTGGGAATGATTAAGAAAAATCAGGATTCACTGCGGTAAGTGATGTGATTCTAAAAACGTGAACTCTCAACTATTCGGCGAAATGAGATTTTAACAAAATATACATTCTTATCGGACGGGTCATGCATTTCGTTATTCATCGTGTGTACATACATATTTTTCCTGACCTGATCCTTAAAATCAAGAACTTTCAAACCGAAATAGGTTTTGACGACAATATGAGCGCACTTTTGAAATTAACATTTATTATGCTTTAGTAACATTTTTCAGTTTTAGTTCATTGTAACGCTAGTCACTGACATAGCCTTTTGCATCTCGTCGCCTTATATTGAACGCGAGAAAGCAGGACATCACGCTACATATTAGGCTGTCAAAAAAGTCCAGCGGTATTTCCGCGAGGTGTCGTTGTAAGCGCGTAGTTCTAGTTGTATTCATACTATACGAGTCATACTATAGCTTGTTGGAAAGGTATTTTTGCGCGCTATAATATAGTCCTTGACAGTATTTTGTTTGGTTAAGTCGTTCGTGAGTTATAGTGTCGCAAATATGGAGCAAAATAAAGAGAAAATCCGACATATTTTACAGTACTACTATGACAAAGGCAAAAATGCATCTCAAGCAGCCAATAAAATTTGTGCAGTTTATGGACCCGATACAGTTTCCATTTCCACCGCACAACGATGGTTTCAACGTTTTCGTTCTGGTGTAGAGGTCGTCGAAGATGCGCCACGCTCCGGAAGGCCTGTCGTCGAAAATTGCGACAAAATCGCTGAATTAGCCGAGAAAGACCGGCATAGTAGCAGCCGTAGCATCGGCCAAGAGCTGGGGATAAGTCATCAAACCGTTATTAACCATTTAAATAAGCTTGGATTCACAAAGAAGCTCGATGTATGGGTGCCACACACGTTGACGCAAAAAAACATCTTTGACCGTATCGACGCATGTGAATCGCAACAAAATCGACCCGTTTCTGAAGCGAATGGTGACTGGCAATGAAAAGTGGGTCACTTACGACAACGTGAAGCGCAAACGGTCGTAGTCGAAGCCCGCTGAAGCGGCTCAGACGGTGGCCAAGCCCTCATTAACGGCCAGGAAGGTTCTGCTGTGTGTTTGGTGGGATTGTCAGAGAATAATCTATTACGAGCTCCTTCCCTATGACCAAACGCTCAATTCGGACCTGTACTGCCAACAACTGGACCGCTTGAAGGTAGCACTCATGAAGAAGAGGCCATCTTTGATAAACAGAGGCCGCATTGTCTTCCATCAGGACAACGCCAGGCCACACACTTCTTTGGTGACGCGCCAGAAGCTCCGGGAGCTCGGATGGGAGGTTCTTTTGCATCCGCCGTATAGTCCGGACCTTGCACCAAGTGACTACCACCTGTTTTTGTCCATGGCGAATGAGCTAGGTAGTCAGAAGTTAGCCACAAAAGAGGCCTGTGAAAATTGGCTATCCGAGTTTTTTGCCAATAAGGAAGCGAGCTTCTATAACAGGGGTATTATGAAGTTGGCATCTCGTTGGGAACAAGTCATCGAACAAAACGGCGCATATTTGACTTAAAACAGATGATTGTAACTAATTTTATGAACAAATGAAAATTCAAAAAAAATACCGCAGGACTTTTTTGACAGCCTAATATGAATGCCAAAATGACTCTCATTAAGACTGATTCAAATGCCACATGAATAATATTGGTGAGATGGGAAAAATGTTATTGACGTCAAGCCATAATTGATATTGGAACATGATTTTTAATAATCTGTAAATTATGTATGAAACCCAAAAAACTGTAATCTGAACTACAGGTTCTAGGTTTCGAAAGACTGAAAAATCTGTATAATTACAGATTATTCTGTAGATATGGTTACCCTGGTTGTCACGTCACAAAATGCATACCGTTTTTTTGCATATTTTCAAAATTGCTAATTGAATATACAGCAATTCACGTTCATCATTGCTGACAAATCATAGCACAAAGTTCTTTGGGAATTTTCTCTATTTTTCTTTGACATCGTTTACTTTTTGGAAATCGTGTGATTTATATATGAATACGGGAAAAACATGTTTTTAGTGAATTAAAACGTTGTCTCGTCACGCTGGAATGCGCCGATTATTAATTATGAAAACGAGATTGCTTGTCTATGTTCATCGCGATGCAGTGAACAGAGATTAGTAAATATTTGAGCAACGTTTCAATGTGTTTTTTTATATTCATCTATTATAAAATACTAAGTAATCATGCAATCATGAAATCATAAAGATCATGTTTGGACTCTAAACAGAATTACGGACAAATGTAGATATAGCTTATGACACAAAATGGGTATGGAGCTACATCAGTCATGCGTTCAAACTGTGATTATTCGAAAAAGTTTCTTTCATAATTGCTCAAATGTTTTCGAACAATAAATGTATTCATGATTGGCAAAGAAATAGTAGATTTTGTTTTTTTGTCGCTTACGTCACCTATATAAACATGGGCAGAGTAGAACACAGTTATATTTGAATGTCATAGGGCGCCTACGGTAAATACACACGCTCAGCAATATGGGCCGTACTGTTGGAAATTGAATCGTAGGGCAAGGGATTAGCATACGACAGCTCTACTCAAGTACATGGTGACTCACAAGTCATGAAACTCTTCAAACATGAAGTGACTATCAATAGTCAATAGTTATTCTACCAAACAAGCAACTGACCAGTTTACCACCAGTTGAAGTAGTTGAAGGAGGGGCATCAAACTACACGGCTTCAGTGTTTTGCATTGTTTCCGCTTCAAATTTCTCTGCGGGAAACAGTCGTGATTTCGCTCACATAACTTATGGCTATACTAGGTACTAACTATCTAGTAACTCTTCTGAAGGAAAGGTATGTTGTGTTTAATAATCTTTCACATAACAACTCGAAGTTAAAAAAATTAATTTCTGGTATATCGAAAGCCCTGCAAGTTATTCCGCATCAAGTAGACACTCTTCCACAATGTTAGACAATATTCTTTCCTTACAAGCGAACCTTTATCATCGCACACAAAACAATTCCATTGAAATCGGAAATTGAACATGGCTTCGCGCAAATCAATGTAACCATCCCCTTCCCCCACCATCTTTCATGAGCCAAACAAAAGCCATCATGATAGGAAAATCATTGTACCGCCCATAACAATAAAACACTTATCGTGGATTAGGTCCTCCACATACTCGGGGAGCAGATTTGCCACCGATGTCGTCGTTGTCTAAGAAAAAGACTGCTCGTAAAAACTTCGGTGGCTCCATCACTCCTATCATTTTCACGTAGCATAGCTTCTGGGCGCATCAAGAACAACAAAACACCCGCGAATACTTCCTTTTATCCAGATGGGAATCCAGATTTCCAGCTAAAAGAATTCAATCAGCGTTAAACTTCGCCATTTTCCCGTGCCCTAACGCCGAAGGAAATTTGCCACTTTGGCGGTCTAAATAATTTTTGCGCACCTTTATGGCCGTGCCAAATTGGGACTGTAAAATATGATTTAACTGCTATCCCTCCCGAAATGGGGGGAGAAATAAAAACCAATCAGCGCTGCAATGATGGGCCGCCGCTGGATATGTGTGCGTGCAGCGATCCGAACGGCGGAACTGTAACGGATTAATATCCGTTTTGAAGCTCATAAAATCTAGATCACTGCGCACCTGATGGAATTGCATTTTGTCGATGGTTCCTAACTGATTCAAAGACAACACCCTGTCCAAACATGGCTTGCGGAGATGGAGCCCGGATTGAATGGATCTTTTTTTTTTATCTGATTTCGAGCTGCATAATCACGCGGAGGAAGTTTGCCAATCCGGAGCGGAATGGAGCGGAGGCTGTATGCCAATGCACTGCTTCCATTTCTCGTCCGATTCGAGTCCAATCATAGCAGATGGATGATGGACCAATTCGATGATGTTAGTTTCCTTTTTTGATTATCATCGCTCCACATGTTATGGATTGGAAGTTGCATCCATTAGAGACACACCCCCATTCACACACACACACACACACACACACACAAACACACACACACACACACACACATACCCATGTATATAGAATTAGATCGCGCTTTCGTGACGTGAATCGGTCATGACTGATGCAGCCGGTTGTGCTGATGTTTCAAAAAAGCTATTAAGCCATCTCTAGCGAGACTTGATTAACGCCGGAATGAATGGCCATTTAGCATCGCTCTAATAATTTTTGCGCTCAAAGTGTATTAAATTTCACAGCATAAGACCGTCCTCCTTTTTGGTTCCGCTATGATGTTGCATCAGTTGTGATCCACTATTAGTACAATCTGTTACGATCAATGGAATACTAAATTTCTGAAGACCGAAGGATACAAAAATAGCCGATGAGGGGTTGCTGAAGTGTTGAGCATAATTATTGACATAACATTATAAGATGCAGCTCTAAATCCAATCTACTAACTGAATGAAAGAGCATGTTATTTGAATTCAACTAAATAGTTACGAGAATATGAAACTTTTCTCAAAAAGTTCGGGCTCAACCGGGATTTGAACCCGGGACCTCTCGCACCCAAAGCGAGAATCATACCCCTAGACCATTGAGCCGCTCATATTGGTTTAAATGCACCAGACAAAGTCTATGCGTCCGTAACATAAAATCCCAAACTTGATGTGAAAGAAACCAAATGAGAAAGTTCAGGCCATGAACACATCGAATCTAGTTTTACCTGTTTAATCCAATTCCACGTCCAATCTCTGTTGGCCATGTCGATAGTGCAGTTTACTTTCACTCGCGAACCCCACCACCATATCGTAGCCAATCTGTTTTGAACTGGAATCTGCGAACCGTGCAATGAACATTGTTGATCAGTCTGAGACTAACGTTGAGCGAGAGCTGATCGCGGCTGATGCGAAACGAGCAGGTTGTTAGAAGAGGCATGCGAAATTGTGAACAGTTCGGACTTTTTCGATTAACATGATTTTTACTTTATTTGGGGAATCTTGAGCATAATCAAAATTTACCCATAGGTAAACAATAACAAAACCATTTCTGTGCCTAGTAGTGAAAAATCGTATTCCTACATTCTGTCAAATATATACCGGGATGTCACTTGATGTTCTAATGTCAATTTTGTCACTTTGTCGATCTGTCATTTAATTTGTTTACAGCGTTTTTAAGTACAAGTTAACTTTTTTTTGCTGGGTGGATTTTGATATGGATAAATATTTTTGAAATATATATATTATGTGGAATTTTGTGTTTCGAACAAGATTGACTCAACTACAGAACTACAGATGAATCCTTTCATTATGAACATCGCTTATATTGACCATCCGCCAATTATGACGTAATCACAAAACGAAATTTGGTTTTCATAATATAATTAATATTAGGCTGTCAAAAAAGTCCTGCGGTATTTTTTTTGAATTTTCATTTGTTCATAAAAATAGTTACAATCATCTGTTTTAAGTCAAATATTCGCCGTTTTGTTCGATGACTTGTTCCCAACGTGATGCCAACTTCATAATACCCCTGTTATAGAAGCTCGCTTCCTTATTGGCAAAAAACTCGGACAGCCAATTTTCACAGGCCTCTTTTGTGGCTAACTTCCGACTACCTAGCTCGTTCGCCATTGACAAAAACAGGTGGTAATCACTTGGTGCAAGGTCCGGACTATACGGCGGATGCAAAAGAACCTCCCATCCGAGCTCCCGGAGCTTCTGGCGCGTCACCAAAGAAGTGTGGGGCCTGGCGTTGTGCTGATGGAAGACAATGCGGCCTCTGTTTATCAAAGATGGCCTCTTATTCATGAGTGCTACCTTCAAGCGGTCCAGTTGTTGGCAGTACAAGTCCGAATTGAGCGTTTGGCCATAGGGAAGCAGCTCATAATAGATTATTCCTTGACAATCCCACCAAACACACAGCAGAACCTTCCTGGCCGTTAATGAGGGCTTGGCCACCGTCTGAGCAGCTTCAGCGGGCTTCGACCACTACCGTTTGCGCTTCACGTTGTCGTAAGTGACCCACTTTTCATCGCCAGTCACCATCCGCTTCAGAAACGGGTCGATTTTGTTGCGATTCAGCAGCGATTCACATGCGTCGATACGGTCAAAGATGTTGTTTTGCGTCAACGTGTGTGGCACCCATACATCGAGCTGCTTTGTGAATCCAAGCTTTTTCAAATGGTTAATAACGGTTTGATGACTTATCCCCAGCTCTTGGCCGATGCTACGGCTGCTACTATGCCGGTCTTTCTCGGCTAATTCAGCGATTTTGTCGCAATTTTCGACGACAGGCCTTCCGGAGCGTGGCGCATCTTCGACGACCTCTACACCAGAACGAAAACGTTGAAACCATCGTTGTGCGGTGGAAATGGAAACTGTATCGGGTCCATAAACTGCACAAATTTTATTGGCAGCTTGAGATGTATTTTTGCCTTTGTCATAGTGGTACTGTAAAATATGTCGGATTTTCTCTTTATTTTGCTCCATATTTGCGACACTATAACTCACGAACGACTTAACCAAACAAAACACTGTCAAGGACTATATTATAGCGCGCTTTACCTTTCCAACAAGCTACAGTATGACTCGATACAATGAATACAACTAGAACTACGCGCTTACAACGACACCTCGCGGAAATATCGCAGGACTGATAGCCTAATATTATCAAACATATTTCACTTTTTTTTTGTAAAATTTGTTATCAATTCTAAGCCATACAACAACGATGATGCATGACCAAATATTTCGAAACACAAGATTCTTGCTGAACTGACACAAATACATACGAGTTTTTTTTTTTTTTTTATATGTATTATAGTGATTTTCAACTCATTTGGCTGGTTCGTCACTTGTACTTCCATTTTTGGGAGAATGTCGGGAGTGAGAATTGAACTCGTGACCTTCAGCGTGAGAGGCATGGATGTTACCACTACGCCAGATCGCCTCCACATACGAGTTGAAACGACTAACTCTGGAGGAATAGGAGACGAACAATGTGAACATGTTTTTGATTGTGAACAAATGGGGGCACTTTTCCTACGTGACTTCATTATCATATCTATGATCATAGTAGGCCGCCCGCAATTGAACTTCATCGTTGTTCAAACGGCTCTTTTCTGGGGAGGTTCAGATGCCTTATTTGTTCTAGATTGAATGCACGGTTAAACAAGCGGCTCAATGGTCTAGGGGTATGATTCTCGCTTTGGGTGCGAGAGGTCCCGGGTTCAAATCCCGGTTGAGCCCGGATTCTTTTTGAGTCTTGTTTAAGTAGAGTTGTTTGCCCACAGAATCGTATAACAGATATATATTCCATGGTCCATTTTTTGGAATAGAACAAATAATAAAAGCGAGCAAAAGTACGGGCCAGTAAAGACATTCGAAATGGCTGAACTTGTCAGCATGAGTTAACCCGCGGAAATTCAAAAGTCGCGATATTTTTGAACATACTCCGTATATTACGCAATATTGATACTTCTTCGGTTTGCCTTTGGAATGTTTTGATAACTGCTAACGAATATCCACGGATGGAATTTTTTGGGTGTCATCACCTCTACATAAGACGATTTTGGGGTAAATTTCTCTTTCCCAGTGTGCGATCGATTTCTCTATTTGTGAAACCTGCATCATGATAGACTTTGAGTTTCACCATTCTCAAATGTTTGGCCCATCATTGCAAAATCATAGGGGGAAACTTTGTTTTAACCACGAATTGAACAAAACTCAGACCATACCTCGACAATTATGAAAACTAGAATAAATACCTGTCAACTTAGAAATTTTTAAATAGGTTTTCGTTGGAATAGGGCTGTGTTATTTGTATTTCAGATATTTTCGAGCTGAAATGTAAATGTGTATCAAAATTATCAGTATAATACAAAAAATTAACGTTTAGTAGAATGCTGATATATGGAATAGTTTATTCGATTTTTTTTGGGAGTCCGAGAGCTCTATGTTCGATGTAGATATTCTCAATACTACCAATGTAGCATCCAATTGTAAGTGGTACTACGAAGTGTATTGTGATCCATCCAAATGATATGTATAGATAGGAAACATTTAGCCTAATTCAACAATTTTGTAATGGCCTCCTCTCAGATGCACAATATGGCTTCCGCAGGGGCAAGGGGACGAATTACTGCCTTGCGTTGCTTTCTTCAGAAATTCAAATGGCTTATGCCGAAAAAAAAAACAAATGGCTTCAGTATTCTTAGACATCTTCTTCTTCTTCTTCAATGGCACTAACGTTCCTAGAGGAACTTCGCCGTCTCAACGTAGTATTACTTGCGTCATTTTTATTAGTACTTAGTTGAGATTTCTATGCCAAATAACACGCCATGAATGCATTCTGAGTGGCAAGTTCTAGACTACGCGTGATCACAGTGCAAGTCGGAGGAAATTTCTTTGACGAAAAATTCCCCCGACCAGAACGGAAATCGAACCCGAACACCCGGCATGTTAGTTATGACGCTAACCACTCGGCCAAGGGAGCACAATTCTTAGACATATAGGAGGCCTTTGATACTATTCTGTCAAAAAACTCCCTCGGGGTCTGCTGCCTCTATTGAATAATATGTTATATAACTTGCTTTGTAAGAAATATTTGAACTTTTCTCGCGGAGATTGGACAGTAAGCAGGGTCTCTTACATGGGCCTCACCAAGGGCTCATGTTTTAGCCCCCTTTTGTACAACTTCATTGAAAGGCGACATTGAAAATTGTCTGCCTGAGACACTTGCAGATGATGGATTGGTGTCTGTCGTAGGATCAAACGAATCCGACCTGCAAGGACCCTTACAAGATACATTGAACAATTTTTCAATCTGGGTCATTGGGCTAGGGATCGAGTTCTCCACGGCGAAAACAGAGATGGTGTTTTTTCTAGGAAGCATAAACCAGCAATACCAAAGCTTCAACTTTTGGGTAAATCAATCACTCATGCTATGTCATTCAAGTATCTCGGGGTCTGGTTCGACTCCAAATGTACTTGGGGGCCCATATTGGGTATCAGAGTAAAAATAAAGGTTAACAAAGTATAAACTTTCTCCGTGCAATTACCGGCACCTGGCGGGGAACCCATCCCGAAGATCTTATAACGTATCGAACAACTATTCTCTCGTTGATGAAGTATGGCAGTTTCTGTTTTCAATCAGCTGCCGAAACACACCTCATTAAACTCGAGCGAATTCAGTATCTTTGTCTCCGTATTGCGTTGGGGTGTATGCCCTAAACACACACCATGAGTCTCGAGGTTTTGGCAGGCGTACTCCCACTTCCTCATCCGGTGTAAGATTATGAACCCATTGGTGATCGGAAATTTTGAGCAGCTTATCGAGTTAAATTTTCACTCTGGATTCATGAATTTCATAGCAATTCACTGGGCGCTGGTCAGCGTCGCCTCACGACCTTTTGAACACTATTATACTCATCGTACTTCCTTCAGAGAATATGAGAGAATTTGAGTGCTTTATCCAGACGCTCTTATGTCATCACCTTTGTTTGGGTCACATCGCTCAATTCCGGGTAGTGAGAGGGCTGAGTCATTAGCAAAGGTGGGTGCGATCGAAGGCGACAATTATAAGCGTCAAATCGCCTTTAGTGACTTTTATTCTTCAGTCCGTAAAAATACCATCGCTAACTGGCAACGCAAGTGGAACGGAGATGAATTGAGCCGGTGGCTCCACTCAATTATAGCCGTCGTCGATTAGATTTAATGAAGTTGGATTTAAATTTGAATTAATGAACTCAAACATTTACCTTGAAATTTGCCATAATGAAAACGAAATGAAAACGCAATAGAATGACAGTCGGAGTGACAGTCAGCAGGAAATATGTCGCCTTCTGCGTTTCTTTATTCATTATTCACACTATAAAGCCATATAATCTACCCCTTTGTATCTGATATCATCCAGTCGAAATACAAGCGTTGAAGAAGCAACAGTATTTTCAAAAGTCTATCCGAAATAAGTCGGTCGAATAATTTGGTTGGTGCTAGTTGGCAGTCGGTCGTGGATATTGGACAGCAATGCCAGTCCCTCGTTCTTTGGAAAGTCTGCGCTCGCAACATTCTGGTGCCGAAACCCGGGAGGAAATCCTGTTCTGTCGACGTCTCGTGGATCAAAGGATCCTGATACCATGTGCTCCGGAAGATTTATTAGTCGTATCCGTCGTATGCTTCGGCTGAGCTGATAAAAACGATCGATGAAAATTTTGAGGTTTCTCAGACGAATCAGGTAGCGCTACAGATCGAACGGCTCGATGAGCTATTCAGGAAACTGGAGAGTGTGCAGGATGAAATAGAATTGATCGAGGATAGGGGAGAAGAGTTTCTTGATGACCGTGAGCAGTTCCAAGATGAATATTTTGAGTTGAAGGCGTCTCTTATGAGTAAACTTCCACAAACAGCCCCCGTTCTTCAGTCTGCGCCTCTAGTTCAGACTCCGCCCGTGCAAGTGAACCCTACTATGTCCGTCAAGCTTCCGGAACTGCGGATTCCGGAGTTCAGCGGAGCAGTGGATAGAATTTCGGGATCTCTTTAAAGCGGTTATCCATTCGAACACCCAGATTTCAGCGGTTCCAACACCACATTACCTTCGAAGCTCGCTAGCGGGAGACGCGTCACGTTTAATCTCGTCTACCGCCCTTACTGCGGATAACTAACCTATAGCATGGAAGATCATTACCGACCGATATGAGAATAAAAATTACCCTGTCAAGCAACATATGACAGCTCTTTTCAAAACCTCTCCCGTCAAGAAGAGGTCAGCTACTGCATTGGACGAGCTGGCAGATGAATTCAACCGACACGTCAAAATCCTCGACAAACTTGAAGGCGTGAACTACCACTGGAATTCATTCCTAGTGGAACGGTTAAGTAGCTTGTTTGATGGAATATTCCTTCTGGAATGGGAGACTCAGTGCAAGGAGGAAGAATCTCCGAAATACGATGACTTACTCGACTTTATGCACAAAAGGTCCCGTACTTTACGATGACTCCGAGATGTGAAAACTCTCATCCTCTAACACAGTGCGAAATGTTCCAGAAGCTGACTCCAAACAACCGTTTCGATTTCGCGAAAAGTCATCGCCTGTGCATCAATTGCTTGAGGGGTGGCCATATGGCCAAGGAATGCCGTAGCGGTCTCTGCAGAATCTGCGGCAATAGGCACCACATTCTGCTTCATCTACCGACAGAAACGTCGATCCCCGCAGCTGTTAGCACGAGCGACGAAGAATCCGCTGCAGGCACATCACACACGCGCATAGCAGTCTGCGCCACACCAGCCACCAGCCAGTCCCATCGGTGGTACCAACGCATACATTACCCCAGGCAATTAGGTCGGTTTCGCGTAGTCCGCTGTCGATAAACACTTCGGTCGAAAGTCCCTCTTCTTCGTCGCCGGTGGTCTCGTACGGTCCTTTCGAATCAGAGCCGCTTCCATATAGTTACCATGTTCCAGCCGCATCGTTAACACAATCAAAAGAGCCTCATCCAGTAACCATATTCCTCTCAACAGCTGTGGTACGAGTTCGGGATATCAACGGTACCTATCATTATGCCAGGGCACTACTTGATAGTGGCTCTCAATCGAATTTCGTTTCCGAATCCCTTGTGCAAAAATTGGGTCTAAAACGTTCTCGAATCAACCTTCCCATCAGCGAAATCGGCCTAGCCACAGTAAGGGTTCATTTCAAGGTCGATGTTATGATCGCTTCTTGGTTTGGAAATTTCGAGCATCTACTCGACTCGATCTAATTATCGGAGCGGAATTATTCTACACTCTTCTTGAATCTCATCAAATCACAATCGCTGAAAATTACCCTCTATTACAGAAAACACTCCTAGGCTGCGTTGTCTCTGGGAAGACTAACACTCCCACACCTGGTTTGGTGTCGTGCCATGTAGTAACTAACCAAGACCTCAATGACACGCTAGCGCGAATGTGGGAGGTTGATGACTTCGATGTTGGGAAGGCCCTGACCCAGGAGCAAAAGAAAGTGGAACGCCACTTCACAAGAAACGTCACAAGGAGCGGAGATGGTCGCTACACTGTTCGTCTCCCCCTGCGACAATCCATGCTGCCGATTCATGTCCAATCACTGTTCGTTAGACGCGCCGTTATTTCGTATAAATCTTGTCAGCAACAATCTCTGCATTTGTGGTCAAGGTTATCACGACATCGAGCATGTTGTTTGGTCGTGCGAGATGTATCTTGTAGCCAGATCGAATTTAGAAAACTTCCGAGGGGAACAACCCAATGTACCGGTGTGGGATGTGTTGGCTCGGTTAGATCTTGATTACATTTCCCAAATCTATCTTTTCATCAAAACTATCGATCTCCGTGTTTAATCATCGGTATTGTCCAAACTTCCTTAGGTCCCTTCCTCTCCCTGATAAAATATTGTCACCCTACTAACCTCGAGTCGTCCACGAGTAATCGGTTCCCTATCCCATTAACCGTAGAATAAGCAAAATTGTAAATATCCTTTAGAACTAAAATTAGATATATAGTTTGGCTGCATTAAACTTATGTAACTGAGCCTGTACAAATAAACAATTTATGAAAAAAAAACACATTTTGTTATTTTTAAATCTGACCACGTTGGATTTCTCATATATGAATAGTATGATGAATTTTGACAAAAAAAAATCATCACTGAAAGATGATAACTCGCCGAACAATCAACATTTTTAGAACCGGCAACTGTACAATTAACAGTTCTTACCTTAGTGTTTGAGTTAACAAATGCTAACAATGTATTCGATAGAAACAGTAGCTCCAAAACCACAGGATACAAAATAGCCAAATGACATCACACCGAATCGACGACCCCTTGGCACCAATTCCAACTGCACGAAGCTTAAATTCATTTGGTAAGAATTTTCACCTGTAGTGCCTGTAGTGTACTGCCAGGGTTGGAGGAACTGGACAGACGAAAATCATGTTATCTGCGTGAAAATGTTCCCGATTTATGCCAGTCATATTCACACGCGGGAGGGCGCGAGCGCTCGTTCTATAATCCATCCGTTCGCTCGCTGACTCGCAGAACCACTCACTCAGTTGCTCTTCAAACGAATTCCGGAGGTTTTGCGCAATGTCATTGTTGGAAGGGAGCGCTGTATTATTCGAAGCGTGATGCATTGTATGGAAATTCTGTTTGATCGGGAATTCTGCCGCTTGTAGCTAAAACGCAAACATCGTCGTCATGTGAGCCTCCTCCGATATTCTGTTTTATGATAAATGGGCCTATTTTCCACTTCCCTTCAGTAATGGAATCTTGAATTGAAATCGATGGTTATGACACATTCAAAAATGCATTAATGACAGAATTTAAACCAGAAGATAGCCAATGAGATTTGGTGATTGGGGAGGTGATTGGTTGAACATTTTATACGCAACCTCTCGCAGGGAGTGCATCTTTTTGGGGTAAATCCCCGTTCTGTATTGCGTTGTACAGAGAAAAAGTGCACTACCATCACATTCCAAATTAGGTTCGCCACCACTGCGGCGACACATTGGGCTCATTAATACATTAATCCAGGCGCCACCGGCTGCTGGACCCACATGCAAAGCATAACCTAGAACATGTTCACCAGTGCTCTGTCATACACTGGGGAAAAACGGGGAGGGAAAAAATCAAATCAAGCGTCTGTGTGGCGCATTGCAATTCAGTAAGCGTAGAATTGGAACACATTCGCGGTTATCCATGGGAGCGAATACAGGCCGCGGCCGACGCTAACGCCTCCACCGCCGCCATCGAACCGCTTGACACAAAACAACAACTGCGTGTGGTGTATAGAATTCAATTGAAAGCAGAAAACGGTATTTGTGGCGGCTGGAGCTGATCTCGGCGAGGCATAATTACCTGCATATGGCTAGCCCTCCCGAGAGTGTGGGTTAGTCAATGCGTCCAAAGCATGACGTACAAATGTGTGTATGGTGGAATAGGTACAGGTTTTTCGTTTGTGTATCAATTTGAATCACGTGCGACGCTCGAGTTTAGAATTTGCGAATTATTCAGGGCCACAGTGACACATATCAGCCATTTGCGGGGCTGTGCACAAGAGAGTGTGTGTTCGGAAAATAGCTGAAAATTTGCACAAAACTGTCAACCTGATATTTGTTGACCTGAACGTAAAAATGTTGCGATGATTTAATAGGGAACAGAAAAAACACATAAAACTGTTTGCCAATCTACTAGAACAAACTGGACGGATCTCGATTAATGTATAATTCTGGATGATAAAACATATTCCCTATTTCAGCAATTTGATCGCTGATTTTGCTAAATTGGCATATCTGGATTCACCGTCGAATCACTTTCATTTTCATTCTAAACACCATTCAACAACCCAATAGCACACATTCGATTTCAAACCTTTTTCACAAACTAATGATCGGCATTAATGGAGATGGGTGGGGAATGTGGAGGACATAACCGGGGAGACATAGGAGTGTTCTCCAACATAAATATATTGTTTTATTTTCATTTGTTCGAGTTTTTTAGACCTGCGGAACAAGCTTTCACCTCCAGATTCTTACTAAAGAATATAGTTTTCACTTCTAGAAAATATCTTTTTCTCCCCATTGAAGAGCTTTGCCCTTGGATACTTTTTTTTTAATCCAGAAACAATGCGCGATTTCGCGAAAATTGCGTGATCGTTCGGAAAAAAATAGCAACGAGCCCAAAAACACTCCAAACACACATTTCAACCAAAAATATTCCAACCAAACATGACAATTAAAATTTTTTGGGTAAACTCTGAAGGGAAAAGCCAAAATTCGGAAAATTAAATTCCCATATGTTCTACAATTACATACTGACAAGGGCTGTTAGCTCATTTGATGTTTGCGCTAGCGAAATTAATCTTTGTTCGAAACTGGAAATGGATTTTGATGTGATGAAACGCACTCCTATATCTTGTTGGACGCCGGATGTGTTGATAAGAGCAGAACTCGAGGAAGGAATTTAATGATTTAGGGCTGTCTTTATTCTATCATATTTTCTGTAAAAAACATTTATTCCATGTAACTGAGAAACAATTTGCAAGTGGTTGGAAAATCTTGAACGAGAATTGTGTCTGAAAATAATCTGATATTATAATGATGAGTTTTGTTAGAAATACTAGGAATTTTATAGTAAAAGGTGGATTCAACGGGGACGATTAGAAGATCAATCGATGAACAGTTCTGTGATTGAACCCATTAACTTGCTCATAGTAAGAAAACGCGGATGTTTGAAATTGATAACAAAACACAAATTTTGGGCGGGATGAAGTTTGCTGGGTCAGCTAGTTTCGGATATAACTTTGGAATGCATTGGACTTTTCGAAATTACTTTGAGTGAACGTATTGGTGGCTGGTAATTTGCGAGGATATATGGAAGTAGCTGAAAATGGTTATTGGATGTAGATGGGAAACGGGATTGGGAAACATAAAAACTAATGAAAAACATTATTAAAACTTAACAGAAATGTATGTTGTCGATTCTCATTTTCAACTAAAAAGTTCATGACCGAGCAAAAGACCGGTTATAGTACCGTCGATGGGGGTGAAAATGAGTCAAAAAAGGTAGTTTTCGAACTTTTTGTTGAATAACTATCGTAAATTAGAGTAAAACACAATTCTGATTACGTAGAAATGTTTTCTAATGATGAACAATCGTGAGTGTTCAAGGAATTGTTGAATAATATTAATTTTTCACAGAACTACGAATACATGATTAAAGTTGATTCAATCTCACCCCTTAGAGGGGGTGACAATGGGTCAAAGTAGTGAATATTACATTCTATATTTTTTTTTTTTATTAAATCGTTTATTTTTACAGGCTCAGTTACATAAGTTTAAAGGAGCCAAACTCCTATCTGTATAGTTACAAGTATACATAAACATTTTTTATTAATTCTAATGTTAATGAAGTAGAGAACCGATTACTCGCGGCTTGCTCGAGTTTAGAAGGGTGACATTTTGTTTCAGGAAAAGGATGGGATATAAGGATATGTTGACAATGTTCACACTCACATTCGCACTCACATTCATCATACTCAATTCTTAAGCCTATCTTATATCTAACATTTATTTACATTTCACCTTATTCTATTGTTAGTAAGAAGGGATTTGATTTCTCGCGAAGGAAAAGGAAAAGGAGAATATAAGGATATAAGGACAATCACACACGAAGATCGATAGCTTTTTGGAAGACATATATTTGGGACATGTAATCAAGGTCTAACCGAGTCAACACATCTCTCACCGGCACATTGGGCTGCCTTCCTCTAGCCCGAAGAGAGTTTTCTAAATTCGATCTGGCAACAAGATACTCCTCGCACGACCAAACAACGTGTTCGATGTCGTGGTAACCTTGGCCACAAGCACAGATATTGCCATCGGCAAGATTAAAACGAAAGAGTAGCGCGTCTAACGAACAGTGATTGGACATGAGTCGAGAGAAGGTGCGAATAAAGTCCCGACTTAAGTCCAGACTTTTGAACCATGGTTTGAGGCTAATCTTAGGGATAATCGAGTGAAGCCACCGACCCAATTCATCTTCGTTCCACTTACGTTGCCAGTTAGCGATGGTATTTTTACGGACTAAAGAGTAAAATTCATTGAAGGCGATTTGACGCTGATAAATATCGCCTTCAATCGCACCTACCTTTGCTAATGAGTCAGCCCTCTCATTACCCGGAATTGAGCAATGAGAAGGGACCCACACAAAGGTAATGACATAACAGCGTCTGGATAAAGCACTCAAAATTTTTCGTATTCTCTCAAGGAAGTACGGCGAGTGCTTTTCCGGCCTCACTGAACGGATAGCTTCGACAGAGCTAAGACTATCCGTTACAATGTAATAGTGTTCAACAGGTCGTGAGGCGACGCTGTCCAGCGCCCAATGTATTGCTGCCAATTCAGCAATATACACAGAGCAAGGATTCTGAAGACTGTGTGCGGTGCTAAAAAAATTGTTGAACACTCCGAATCCTGTGGACTCATTCATAGAGGACCCATCAGTAAAGTACATATTATCACAATTGATACGCCCATAATTTGCATTGAAGATCGTAGGAACGATCCCCGATCGATGATAATCTGGAATTCCATGGATTTTCTCCTTCATGGACAGATCAAAATGTACAGAGGAATTGATGTAGTCAGGAAAACAAACACGGTTGGGAGTATACGAAGAAGGATCAACCTGCATGGAGATGAATTCATGATATGAGCTCATGAATCCTGAATGAAAATTTAGCTCGATAAGCTGCTCAAAATTTCCGATCACCAATGGGTTCATAACCTTACACCGGATGAGGAACCGAAGAGATAATAAATTGAAGCGATCTTTTAGTGGGAGTAGGCCTGCCAAAACCTCGAGATTCATGGTATGCGTTGAGGGCATACATCCCAACGCAATACGGCAATATGTGTTTTGGCAGCTGATTGAAAACAGAAACTGCCATACTCCATCACTGAGAGAATAGTTGTTCGATACAACATTATAAGATCTTCGGGATTGGCTCCCCACCATGTGCCGGTAATTGTACGGAGAAAGTTTATTCTTTGTTGGCATTTTTTACTCAGATACCTAATATGGGCCCCCCAAGTACATTTGGAGTCGAACCAGACCCCAAGATACTTGAATGACATAGCATGAGTGATCGGTTTACCCAAAAGTTGAAGCTTTGGTTTTGCTGGTCTATGCTTCCTAGAAAAAACCACCATCTCTGTTTTCTCCGTGGAGAATTCGATCCCTAGCCCAATGGCCCAGGTTGAAAAATTGTTCAAAGTATCTTGTAAGGGTCCTTGCAGGTCGGATTCGATTGATCCTACGACAGACACCACTCCGTCATCTGCAAGTTGTCTTAGGCTGCAATTTTGTGTAAGACAATTGTCGATGTCGCTTACATAGAAGTTGTACAAAAGGGGGCTTAAACATGAGCCCTGGGGGAGGCCCATGTAGGAGACCCGATTTACTGTCGAATCCCCGTGAGAAAAGTTCAACTGTTTCTCACAAAGCAAGTTATATAACATATTATTCAACAGAGGCGGCAGACCCCGAGAGTGTAATTTGTCTGTCAAAACCTCTATTGAAACAGAATCAAAGGCCCCCTTTATGTCCAAGAATACTGAAGCCATTTGTTTTTTTTCGGCGTAAGCCATTTGAATTTCTGAAGAAAGCAACGCAAGACAATCATTCGTCCCCTTGCCCCTGCGGAACCCATATTGTGTATCTGAGAGTAAGCCATTCGTTTCAACCCATCGATCAAGGCGAAACAAGATCATTTTCTCCAACAATTTCCGTATACAAGACAGCATTGCTATTGGGCGGTACGAATTGAAGTCGGACGCGGGTTTTCCGGGTTTTTGAATAGCTATAATTCGCACTTGTCTCCAATCATCTGGAACAATATTATTCTCCAGAAACCGATTGAATAAATTCAACAAGCGATGTTTCGCCACATCAGGGAGGTTTTTTAACAAGTTGAACTTAATTCTATCCGTTCCTGGAGCCGAATTGTTACAAGAAAGGAGAGCAAGAGAGAATTCTACCATCGAAAACTCGGAATCAAGATCGCACCTATCTTGTGGTATATCTCGAACAATTTTTTGCACAGGAACGGAATCGGGACAAACCTTCCGTGCAAAATTAAAAATCCATCGATGTGAATATTCTTCGCTTTCATTCGATGAAGAGCGATTTCTCATGTTTCGAACCACTTTCCATAATTTTTTCATTGACGTTTCTCGTGACAAACCTCCCACGAAATTTCGCCAATAAGTTCGTTCGCGTTTTTTCCCTTTGATCAAGTTTTTAAATTGATTTTCAAGGTCCAAATACGTTTGAAAATTCTCAATGGTTCCACGTTTCCGAAAAGCTTTAAATGCGTTCGATTTATCCTGATAAAGCTTGGAACATTGGCTATCCTACCATGGATTGGGAGGCCTTTGACGAAAAGTGGAGCCTGGGATGGGTTTCGTTTGAGCGCGAACCGCGCTGTCATATATCAAACGAGAAAGGAAGTTATACTCCTCCAATGGAGGCAAACCATCTCTGGAATTGATGGCTAGAGCAGTTGCGTCCACATATTTTTGTGTCAATGTGTCTTGTGAGGTCATATGCCATGTTTATAGATTCAGAAGAATTCGAACCAATGGTGATGGAAATTTTGATTGGCAAGTGGTCACTGCCGTTGGGATCCTGGATTACATTCCACTTGCAATCTAACGATAGTGTATTCGAGCAAAGCGAGAGGTCAAGAGCACTTGGGTTAGCAGGAGGTTTAGGTACACGTGTTGTTTCCCCAGTGTTCAAAACGGTCATATTGAAGCTGTTACAAAGGTCATATATCAACGATGAACGATTGTCGTCGTACTGTTCCCCCCAGGCAGTTTCGTGAGAGTTGAAGTCTCCCAAGATCAATCGTGGCTCAGGAAGGAGTGAGCACATGTCAACAAGTTGCTTGCGGCTAACCGCAGCTCTCGGAGGCCAATACAAGCTGACAATACAAAGGTCTTTGCCTCTGATGTTTGCATGACAAGCAACAGCTTCGATCCCCCCAATAGGTGGAAGGTCAATTCTAAAAAATGAGTAGCACTTATTGATCCCCAATAGCACCCCTCCGTATCTGTCAACACGGTCCAAGCGTATAATATTAAAATCGTGGAAAGAGATATCATCTCGCGAAGAAAGCCAAGTTTCGGACAGAGCAAAAACGTCACAATTGAAGTTATGAATTAAAAATTTGAATGTATCCAATTTAGGGATAAGACTACGACAATTCCACTGTAAAACAGTGATATCTCCGACCTCTCTATTTGAATTAGACATCAAGAGAGATAATCATTGCAAGGAGGGGCCATGTTTGCATCAATTGTTGCAAAATTGTCTTCAGTACTGGAAGCATTGAGATGACAATGGTTCTGATGGAATCGGAAACATTAAAACACGTGAAGATTTGATCCACAAGGTCAGTCAACTTTATAAATCCCGATTGGGAAGTTGAGCTTGACGGAAAAATAGGGACAGTTGGGGTTTTTGATGTCCCCTCGAGTGCTGGGTCGTTCGAAGATGAAATATTCCCACGGAAGCCAGGAGGAACCTGGTTTTATTTGTCCGCTGCACTCGATTTTTTAGGCATGCTAACAGGGGATATCACCGGAGGGACTTGTGATTGAATTTTGGGAGTGGTCACATTTTTGCGCCGGGGATTCCCTTGGAAAATGAACGGTGTGCCCCCTTTAGCTGTGTCCGCTTCCATTTCGTCAACGGGCAACGTGGCGAAGACATTTTGTGTGATGATTGGTTGTTGTTGTTGGGCCAGTGGAGAAGCGCCCTTTAAAATATCCGCAAAAGTGCGTTTCGAGCGTTCCTTCAAAGAGCGCTTCTGTTTCTCCCGGCGACTCTTGTAAGTTTCACAAACTGAGAGCTCGTGTGGGGATCCCCCGCAATATGGACATTTATGCTCAGTCGCACTGCAGGATTTCCCCTCATGTTGCTCTCCGCAAGTGGCACAGCGCTCCTTGTTGGCACAATAATCTGAAGTGTGACCAACTGACTTGCATTTTTGGCAAGTCATGGGCTTTGGCACGAAGAGTCGCACAGGCAGTCTTAATTTGCCCACCATGACGTAGTCAGGGAGAGCGGAACCAGCAAAAGTTACTCGAAACGAGTCTGACGGCGTGAATTTAGTTTTTCCCTTTTCTTGGGATACTTTCCCTAGTTGGCGGCTGTCCAAAATTTTAACGCCCACCAACGGGAGTCTTTTAAATTTGCCAACTCCTTCCTTTATCATTTCACACGTCAGACCCGTTTCAGTTATCACCCCCGAGATTTCTACGTCATGGGACGGCACGTAGACACGATACTCTAGGGAGAATCTCTCGTCGATCACAACTGCATTTGCGTGTTTCCGATCACTCACGACAACACGCAGTTTGTTCGGTCTAACCTTAGAGATTTCGACCACGGAGGAATAATATCTTGCCAGATCTTTTGAAACCTGAATGACATTGATGGATTTTCCGTTCGGTTTGGGCCGGAAAAAAACAACCCATGGGCCAGCTCCAGGTGAATCTTCTGGATAGACCTTGACACGAGGAGAGGAAGCAACTGAGGGGGAGGTCGAGGTCGATTGTTGAGCGGGAGCGGGATCAGTAGGGCTGGGAGGCAAGTTCGGGAGTTGAGCGGAAACGGGAGCGGGAGAATGAGGGGGTGAAGAGGAAAGGTTTGCAAATTTTCTTGAGGGAGGCTTGTTGAGGTGAGTTAACTCTTCCTGTGAAGAGACATCTTCTGAGGGGGGAACGCGTTTAAGCGACTTCCCAGCACCCGTAGCTGGGGAGGGGGAGACAGTGGATTCGATATCCATGTCAACGCTTTCTTCCCCTTCTGCCATTTAAAATGGCAGATGTACACTTTCTTAAAAATTTTGCAATTTTTTTTTAAATATTAACCTTAACCTAATAACCTTAACCTATTAATTTATATACTTATTATGCAGACCAGTGCGGATTGTTTATAACGGTGCTGCGTGTTGATCGTTCGGTACAGCTGAACCCGTGTATCGCACCACGCGGTGATGATGTCGAAGACGGTGCTACGGCGATAACACACCAGCACACAGCGCTCGCGTGCAGGGTTTCTTCTTCTCGCTTGTTGTGTCTGCTTCAATGAATTCACAGGGAATCCCGTTAGTGTCCAACACTCACTTCACCAGCCACGAAAATAACGGTATCACTTCAACGATGGACGATAACGATATAAAACCGTCCGGCGGCTTCGAGCTTAGGAAGACGAATGCACATTCTATATTTGTGTTTAGAAATCAATTTCTCAATAATTTCAAGATGATTTAAAAACATGTAAGTGTCTTGAATGAATATTTGAGTTACGAAAATAGTGTCAATCCACATAGAAGTGCGATGGAAATGTTTATATACAGCCATTCCATGTCAAACCGATATAGTGGTTCTCACATTATCGTGAAAAATGATAGTTTTGATCATTTCCATTTTAGGGTTGTCCAGAAAATTATTTTTTTTCCTATTTTTTCCAATAATGCTTTTTTTTAAATTCATAACTTTTGAACTACTGTACCGATTCGGATGATCTACATATCAAATTAAATAGGTGACCAACTCCATTTTAGGGTGGTCGGAAAATTTTTTCTTATTGTTTCCAAAAAATTTTTTTTTAATAACTCATAACTTTTGAACTACTGCAACGATTCAGATGATCGACATATCAAATTAAAGCCAATTAGCTAGTCTCTTTATACTTGTAGAAATTCAGAATTTTGGTCTTGTAATCTTTGATTGCATTTTTTTTTATAGCTTATATTGTCTTGGGACCAAGGGCGCTTTATTTTTTTAAATTTTTTTTCTTGAAAGCTAAGATTCCCAAAATTCAGAGATGCGTTATTTTGTGTTATTGAATTTTTATTTTTTCAAAATTAACCGATGATCCGAAAAATCATTTTTCCCTTTTTTCCAAAAATTACCTCAACTTTCAAGAAAAAATATAAAAAAATATGGTGACCTCAGTTCCGAAACCCTGAAAGCTATGAAAAACATTTACTATCAATAATAACGAAAACAAAATCTGGTTTCTTTAAGTGTAATGCTCTTCAAACAAAATTAGCTCATTGGCTTTAATTTGATATATCGATCATCTAAATAAGTCCTGTAGTTCAAAAGTTATGAATTATTTTAATTTTTGGAAAAAAGGGGGAAAAGTTGTTTTTTCGGACCACCATAAAATTAAAATGGCCACCTTGATGAAAAAAATATGGGTCTAATATTTTACGATGAGGTATAAAGCTAACAATTTTCATGAAAATCTGCCAATCACTATATCGGTTTGGCATGGAATTCAATTTTGTGCTTGACCCATTCTCACCCCCACTCAGTGTAAATAAGATATTACTTCGAAAATATTGAAACTCGAATTTTCTGAGGTGTTATTTGAGGGCTATTAACACATCAAATTTTGATGATTTATTAAATAATAACTATTTGTTCTACAGTTGGTTCTACAGTACTGGAAGTTGTGGAAATATGTCTCCTATTAAACGGCTCACAGCTTTCAAAAATATTCGCAATATTTGTCAAGATATTACTAATAGAAACTTTTCCATTTTTGACCCATTTTCACCCCCATCGACAGTATGTTTAATGAGAGTTAATCCCAATTCTGTTAGATGTAGTCAAATCAATTGTAACGAACTATAAATTCGAGTAGTGGGGTACAAGTTGGAAGCTTCGCAAACAACAGTGTAGCGTTTGGATGTCTTCCTTCAAGAAGGTTAAAACGTTGAATCGCGACGACAGACAAAACACGACGGCCAAACAGCAATTCCCGAAACTGCATACGGAGCTGTAAAATTCGATTGCTTCACTATCTAATTTATGTGTTCAGTAAATTCAAAAGCACGTTCAAAAGAGAAACTGATCACATTTTAATCGTCCTATTCTTTAATGCGGAATCAAGCTTAGTAAACAGTTCTCCAACGTGATAAAGCAGGAGCATACAAATGTCATGATTGTTTCTGTTATCTTTCAAATGATAAAACATTAACTGTGCTAATTGAATTGATTTTTTTTTAATATAAAATATTTGGTGCATAGAATAATATATTCTTTTAGTTTGAATACGAAAACAAAATACTCATTAACTTGATGACGCTCTTGCTTAACTCTGAATATAAGCAAGTAATACAAATTTTGAAATGTCCCACGGCTGGTCATGGATGGTCGAATGTCAAAATAGAGTTCATCATGACCATTTCGAACATTGGTTTGATTCTTGTTATACACACTTCACGCCAAATCACCAAAAAAGCGGATTTTGACGCAACCCTCTCCGATTTTTTAAATACATTTTACACAAGATATCAGCTACACAAAATCACAAGTTTCGTTATCAGATGACCAGTTTTAATTACGACTGATGTTTTGTAAGAGCGTATTCAGAATCACTGAATTTTTTTTTTTGCAAAAAATCCTTTCTCGAAATTTAGATGCCTGATCAAATTTAGATGCACAGAAAAGTGAAACCAATGAACCAATGAAATATTTAGGAAAACTAACATTTTAAATACATCGTGTCCCATTTGATATTTTCTACAGTATTTTCAATAGAAACTTTTTCAATTTAACAAAGTTCCAAAGTTGGAATCTAAAACCTCGATATAATGAAAATCATGTTCGCGAAATAATAGAAAATGCCTACTGTTGCTAGACATCACATTGCATAGAAATTTTACAAAAATTATTTTCCGTATGATGCCAAATCAACGCCAAATCAACCAAAAAACGGCCGATTTTGACGCAACCCTCTACGATTTTATTCAAATTTGTACATATGGTGTCAGCTACCCAAAACCACAATTTTCATTATTATATGACCAATTTTTATTACGAATGATTTCGCATGAGAATGTATGCAGAAAAATGGTGCTTTTCTAAAAAAAAATCGTAGTTCGTAATAAAGCTATCTTATTAAAATATGACGTGAGGCAAAGTTATTGGAAAATCATTGAAATATTCAGAAAAAATAATATTTTAACTACACTGTTGAAAAATATTACTCAAAAATTGAATTCAATGTTAAAAACTGTTGTATCTTAAAAGATCCACCCTCCGATGTTTTTTTTAAGTATATTTTGATTAGAAAATTCTTTCAATTCAAAAAATTTCGACATGTGTTGCGGTGTCGGATTCTTTAAAATACTTTGAGAAATTTTCACAATTCAAGGAAAGTAATATGAAAAATGAAGCCTACATTGTTCGTTAGAAGAGAAAAGTACTGATCTTTTCGGATACACATCGTTGGCTTTAATTACACATTTATTACATCAATGGCAAGAGTGTCTCATATTCAACGGATGATAAAACTAAAATTATGTATTGACTATACTTCATATTATTTACTCTTGGAGAGGGTTTCGGAAGATTTCACACAAAGAAGAATCATAAAATATAGTTTTTATATATAAACAATACATTCAAACACATTGTCAAGTTGACACATATACATAGTTTACAAAAAAATTAAAACAATGTTTATTTTTCATAATCTTGTATTTATCACTGCTTTTCCAAGGAAAAATAATTCCGACCAGTACGGCACCCATGCCCAAATGCCGGCTGATTTGGCCATTCAACGCTCTAGAAACTGTAAAAACGTTCGTCGGTTGCCGAATAGTGAGACATAGTAAAAATATTAAAAACAAGGAATCCATGCATAAGAAATACGAACAAACCGTTAATTCTATTCAGGCATCCAATTTTAGTTCCAATCCGGTACACGTTCGTTTTATTGAACAGTGATTTCCTTCTGGAGCAACATAAATGTTAGGGTGCGGAATTCATTCTATAGCACTTGCAAATTCTCATCGTAAAAACCTTGAAACACGCGCTTCCAATACTACATTGGTGCTTCTTAGATTGTCCATTGTTTCAATCGTTTTTGCTGCTGGTATCCCAATAAAAATCTTCTTGCCGTCTTTCGAATGATTTTGAAATTCAGCAGTATTCGCATTGGATGTAGTATTGATACTACGTGAGATTCCTCGCATATATTAGTAGAAATAGTTAGGATAAAAGCCATTCAGCTCTTCATATTGCATTGTGGATTTGAGATTCTCAGCCAGGGTCACACGATTCATTCTGTTGATCTGGGACAAAATATTATTAGAAACAGAGGTTTAGTCATTGAATATTCAAAGAATGCCAGCATTCTGCAAACAGTCTTGGTTTTGCAACATTTATACTGATCTCTTTAGAGAATTTCGTCTTTAAGTAACTGTTAATATATCACATTGTGAACGATTTTATCACAGATACTATTTGTTCACCCTTGGCTGCTTCTCTAGTGATTACAAATAATAGCGTTGAACAAAAAAAAAATTGCACTAAGAAATCTTTACCTATCTGTACCTTATGTAACCTCTGTAACTTGTACCATACAGAATCTGTACCAAGAACACGGGAAAATTCGAACTCAATCGAAAGAAATCGACGAAAATGACAAACCATACCAAAATAACATTCGTCATCAAAAAATGAGTGGGTTATATCTATGATATAACCGCAAGGTTGACGTGGAACTACCTTAGCTTAGCAATCATTTGTTTGTATTGATTAAATTCTTGATTGAATGAAACAGTTTCCAAATTCAATTGAGTTCAATATATTTGCTCTGTGAGTGAAAAAAATGAACAAATGCCGTGTAAAGTCAATTCATTTATTGTGATTGATTGTTCTTCGTTACAAGTAAATTTAATGACGGACCTTTTACGTGTGGTATGATAACTAGAACAAAATATATGTACGGAAGAATTATCAAACGTTTGATGAACCAGCCTAAGGCTGAAAATCTTTCCAATAAAGACAAAAAAAAATTATCAAACGATTATTTTATTTTACATTTCCCTCTGAAGTTTACATCCCAAAAGTGTACATACTTCTCGAATCTCGAATTTGCTTGAAACTGGGAAGTTCATTCGCTTCTAGTGTCTGCACGATTTTCCCAGGTTCCTAAGTTTAGAAGATCATGTTAGGACAGACATATTCCACTCTGCACAAAGGCAAGCAAGGACAAAAGTACTCGCAGTTTGCATTTATTTGCAGAGCCGATTTCCCCAGAAACCTCGGTTTAGAAGTCTGTGTTAGGGAAACACATTTCAATCGGAACAAAAATACCCCCGATTTGTATGAATTCGCAATGTCGATTTCCCCACGCTCCATGTATTTGAAGTCTGTGTTAGGGAAACACATTCCAGTCAGAACAAAAATACCCCCGACTTGCATGAATTTGAAATACCGATTTCTCCAGGCACCTTGGTTTAGAAATCTCTATTAGGGAACACATTTCGGTGGGAACAAAAGCTCCCCCTACTTTCGTATGTTCTTCTTCTTCTTTTTGGCTTCAAGAGGGTTTAAACTTTTCAGTTCACTCTCCTCTAGGCTCTTTCGTGTGTTTGCAATGCCGATTTCGCTGCTTGGTTTTAAAGTCTGTGTTAGGGAACATTTTTCGATGAGAACAAAAGTCCCCCTAATTTCATGTATTTGCAATGCCGATTTCCCCAAGGCTGCTTGGTTTTGATGGCTGTGTTAGAGAAACCGTAAATCGGGCCAATCAAAACGATGCAGTTAGGGCGTTAGATAACGCCTAATATTTTACAGTTATTCAATTGTTTATCTAATGAAAAACAACATTTTGTTAGTTGCGATAGATGCGTAGAAATATTCCCTATCAAGTGATGCAAACATCTCTCCTATCCAGTACGAAATGTTCGAGCTATAAGCATTCGAAATCTTTCATTTTTTCCTGCATGTTCTGTGTTTAGGTTTTCATTTTACCCTCCATATATTCCGGTTAGACGTAGTCCCACGTCAAAAAGCATTGCTCGATCGTTTGAAATTGGTTAGCATCTTCAATTGAGATCCGAAAGGGTTCATTCTGAAACGAGCAGCTCTTCCTTCTCATATGAATAAAATGGCTTTCCCACGATTTCCCTAATCAGGATGAAAGAAATAAGAAAAATCACTCTTGTCAAACCTGCTGTTTCCCTATTTTTCTCCGAAAACGAACCGAAATATCACGAGAAATCTTTGAATGGCGAAATATTAAGACCAATGTTGCCGTACTTTTTTGTTTTTAATTAGGGTGCCCATTTTCATTGTAGGGTGGTCGAAAAAATTTTTTTTTAAATTTTCTCCCAAAAATGCCTTTTTTCAAAAATCCTTAACTTTTGAACTACTGAACCGATTTAGATGATCAATATATCTAATTGAAGTCAATAAGCTAGCCTTTTATAATAAAAAAAAACACTTGCAAAAAAACGGAATTTTAATTTCGTAATTATTTATTGTAGTCGTTTTTTATTGTTTTCATAGCTTTGGATAAGAGGGCGCTAAATTTTTTAATAATTTTTCATGAAAGCTGAGGATGATTTTTTTTCAGATGTTTACCGAAATGTGTCTTCTTTCTAGTCGAATTTCTGACTATTCTCTATCTATACAATAAGTTTCTTAGGGAACTGGAACTGACACTGATATTGCGAAAACGCTCTTGATGCGTGTTGAATGGAAAGCGCAGCAAGAACAATAACTATATAAACAAAGTCCGAATTTTTGGAAAGTTTTAGTTTGGTTACGATATATTCAGATTTAATACTTTATCGAATCGTGACAGATGACAGCCGAAAGAAAAAAATAAATTTCGAACATCCAATATATAAATATGTTCAAAAATTTCTAAATCGTTGCATTTGTCCAAATCGACCGTGTGTAGCATCCTAAAGTGTTTCCTTGAACGCGAACGTATCATTCGAGCGGATGATCAGAGTACGCATCGAAGTGGATCTAACGATCAACAGCTGAAATGGGAGAAACAAATAGAAGTTCTGGCCACAGGATTAGTCATCGAGAAGGTTATCGTTCTTTTCGCAAACATCCAAGCTGGGTGCTGAAACCGAACTTAGAGGCCAAACAAGTGCTCGAAAACTGAACAGTTAGTTATAACCGAGTACCAAGGATGTAATGTACGTGATTTTTTACAGCGTACAGTCAGAACAATAATTTTTGGGGGCAACTTTTAATTTCAATGTGTAACAAACAATGTGCATCGTTTTCAACACTGAAGCTTGTATCAATTTCCTAATAAATTGACTCAAAATTTTCATTTATCTATCTATTTTATGGTTATTCCGTCTATCATTCATAATTATACTGTTGCTCCACTTTTCATGTTACCGTCAATTTTGATTGGATTTGATGTGAATGACTCATCCAGTCACTAACACAAACTAATACCAAAAAGATACTAAATCTCATTCCCTCCACACCATGAACCAGGAAGACAGTCGACTTTTCTCGCCAGGGAAGAGGCGGCTTCCGAATCGGATCTACCGACAGTTGTCGAACTCATACCCTCTACTTTCCCGACGGGGAATATGTTCGATCCCGCCGTCGTAAGCATTCTCGAAATGACTTTGTTGAATCGATAATCGCCCAACATGCGGAAGTAAATTTATTGCAAACTGCGTTCGAGGCATCACGACTCCGCTCTCGCACTTTTCGCTGTCACGTGCAAAAGTTTACTTCACGTGTTGTGTGTGTGGTTGTCGTTTTTTTTTGGAAATGTTTAGGGTTCATCCGAGAACCAATTTCGGATTTTTCCCATATGAAATATTTGGGAAAACTATACTAATTTGGGATTCAGAGCAAGCCTAAATTGCCTTCCCCGGGCACGATCCTTCCCTCGAGAAAGAACCCCCCGAATCGTGCGGAGAATCCCTTCAAACACCACTGCTGACACTGCGTCATACGCGCGGATCGTTGAAATGCGTGTTTATGGCCCCCCACAGAGAGACAGAGAGATAGAAGAGGGGGAAGCTCCCATCCGCCTACCCGTTTCGGGAAGTAAAAATTTCTGATTGCCGCTATCTTGCAAAATAGGAAAAACTGGTTAATGGGCTGGGCCGGAAAAGTTTCGACGCGAAGCGATACCCGTCGTATGTTGCAATAAAAAGGAAACTTTTCCGAAACTACAGTTTATACTTTCGCGCAGAGCCGGTGTTTTGGAAGCGGGCCGGCGAAGGTTTGGAGCGGAACACAACAAGAGAAATGGTTGTTTACCTTAGTGATTCGATTTTAAATAAATCAAGCAACGGGAAAGTTTTTTCTTCCCTTTTCTAGCTCCCCAGCACTAGTCTCCCCGAGTTCGGTTGGATCGGTGGAGAGTGTTTTTCACAATTCACCAGAGGAATGCATGATTCGGGGAAATGCGTGAGCTGTTTACTCTATCTCTGCTGAGTTGCGAGGGAAGAGCATCGGGTAAACTTTTTGACAAGTAAAAGATGGTTATAGACTTCACGGTGGAGTGTTACAAACGACCTGTAACGAACAGAACGTGGTTACGTGCAACGATTGCACTCATTAAACATGAAATGTGCTAAAAACTGTGTGTTCATGATGCTCTCTTTCCCTTAAGCCGGCAGTTGAAAGATTTGTTTGCGATTTGTTTTCAGATGGTTACATAATTGGAAACTACTTGCACGCCTCCGAGCAGGACATCCGGGATTTCTTCTGGACGGGATCGGGGGACGGACCGGCGCTTAATCCCATCGACCGGTTTCCAATCAGCGAAGATGCAATCATCAAAACGGCCACCGTTGTGGCCACGGTGTACATCGACCGGAGTAACGGGGACGGGGTGGGGGGTGAGCTGTGCATCTTCGATTGTCCCCCGAGCGATGTGGACGAGACAATCGACAACGTCACTCCGACCGATCGACGGTTTTGGCTGATGACCGTGATTGGGGGATTGTTCGGTAGAAAGGATTACCCCGAGCTGGAGGAAAAACTGGCTCGATTGTATCGGGTTGCATTCACGAGGTAGGTCCGACTGTCGACTCGTCCCTGCGGCAGGCAAGGATTGTCGGAGGAAATACAAGATTAGATCCTTCCGGCGAAAGAAGCAAGAGAAACAATTTCCTGACTAACAGTTTCCAATTTCCAGACAGCAAGCCTTACATCTCGGAATCAACAACAATACACTCCAGATGCAATCGTCACCGGCGGAGGCAGCTAAACGGCGTGCCAAAAGACAAGCTCGCCTGGGGAAGGCTGGACCGCGGGTAGGCTACAACGAGGCCAGTAGTCGCACTATGGCAAAAGCATCAAGTGGCAAGCGAAGGCTAGAAGCGGAAGGTAGAAATGTTCTTGTGAATGAGCAGGTTTATACGTATGAACGCTATCGGCGAAGGCACAGAAAAAAAGTTTACAAACGAGACACACATGAGAGTGTCTCCGTTGAAAATACCGACAGCCAGAAAGTGTTGGTTGTGTCCGAAACAGGACATGCGGAGATAGAAAGGGACGAACCTCTAGAGCAACTGCAACGGTAGCTTAACATTATCTTTCCTATTTTAGTTTCTTTTGAAGTTTGTACATTTTTTAATCAAATAATCTTAACCTTAACGTGGCGCATTTTTTTCCTGCACTACCATCCCTACTTCTGTCAGGAATGAAAAATTCAATCCATCAATTGTCGCTTTTCAGTACGCCTGGCGATGAAACAGCAGAGCGCGACGTGACTGATGGCGACGGAACGACACCACTTACGCGTAATTATGACAAGGATGCCTACTCGAGCCGACGGAAAGTACGTATTTTGATACACAACACCACCCACCTGCGGGAGGGGGACATGGACGGCGATGACGACAGCGGATCAACGGTGGCTGACTCGCCGAGATCAAAGTGAGTATCGACATTTAGGGCCCCGGCGATGATGACAGGAAGCGATATTGATGGTATTTTGAGCGCATAGCGTTGGTGGTCCGGCGAACAGTGGGCGAATGTGGTTCGTGGATGGCGGTTGAAAGTGTAGCAATAAAAATGTTTTCAGATTTTATGTATATTCACAGTTCACAGAATTGAAATTCTTTATTAATGAAAGTTAAGAGCGCAAAATGATGTTCTAATCGCTGACTGTTTTATATATTTTCAGATTTATTTTAATTTTAATGTCCATATTGTTCATAATCTAGCAGTTCAGCCAGTAGGTTGACTAGAGTGATACCATTATAATCGGAGAATAACCGTATGTTTCCATTTAACCTCTACGAACTATTTTTTTGTAAGCGTCACTTTGGTAACACCGTTTGTGACCATCAATCATCGATCAGTGAGACCACTGATAGCACCAGTGTGTCATTCGAACCTCTTCACAGCATTTGGTATGAAGATTTGTGCCTCAGTCGACACACTACAAGATGGGCCGTTAAATAACTGAATTGCAAAAATTGCATAACGAGGAATGAGAAATTAAGTTTGGTCTGCAGTCTGCGGGGGCTCTTTACCTTATTGATCGGCGTCATACGTTCCGCTAACTGCCACGAGCGGCACAATCGACTTTCAATGGCATTTCGTTTTTTATTTGTAAAGGTTAGATCAATTAATTTTTATTTTATTTGATTTATTCATTTAACATCATCTTTCTTGTTTAACATCATCCTCGACAATTCGGACCGTCTGAACTCTTCTACTTACAAAAAAAGAATAATTACTTATCCAAGTTTTTAAAATAATTTTTTGTCAAATCACAATAAAACCCGTTACACACAATACTGAACAGGCAAATACATAAAACAGATTGGTTGTTATAACTTGGTTTGTGGTTTGTTCTATGATATGGGACTGCTAATGAAGATGAGTTCTGAAAATAACGGGAAAGAATGTTTAGCGGAATCTGTACGAGCAGTGCAAGATAGCCATTAGAACCTTGCATCACGTCAAAAATGAACATCCATTCATTAATCTAGGGCATTGATGAGTCTGAAATAAAATCGTGGGGCATTTGATGAAACATCTAACTGTGGATAATGAAAATCTCAAGTGATTTATTTCAGTCTCATCAATGCCCTAGCTTAATGAAGGAAGAGGTGTGATAACTACCAACTGTTACTTGCCTAATTATTTTCTAGCTTTTAGTACATTATCTGTATTATTATTGTGTTTACATGGTGTTTTGGCCAAAAAGCTCGCAAAAACCTGGAGGGTCCAATGGTTGATTCTTATACTAGATAATACCAGGAACCCATCTAGCATAAAATTCCTTCTCCATCTGCCATATAAGGGTAAAAACTACCCGTGTGCAGTACAGTGGTAGACATTCGTTTAGCCGCACCCTATTTTTCCTCAATATGTTTAAAAATTAGTCAAGTTTTTTTTTTCTTTTTATTTTCATCGAATTGATTCTAAAAAAAGAAGGGTAAATTCACTTTTCGTTTTCTAAGTAATTCAAATATGTGGAATCAGGGTGGACATTCGTTTAGCCGCATCCTAAAATTTCAATAAAGAAAAATTTGTGAGGCAAATTTCGAGTCCAATCGGTAGCTAATATTGTGGAGGTCCATACCTTTCACGCAGAGATCACTTTTCACTCCCGACATTCTTCCAAAAATGGAATTAAAAATGACGAACCAGCCGAAATGTGTTGAAAGTCACTATAATAGAGATAGGTAGCTAATATTTAGTATGTCCACCTCCATTTCGGATCACTTTGAAAACTCTATTTGGCTTCGAGTCAGACAGCTTTTAAAGTGTTGCCATATTGATTATAGCCCAATATTCCTGAATTACTGCCTTGAGACTGGAAATGTTGTCAAATTGTCATCCGTTTGCATAGACCATCTCGGACAAGATTCTCCATAGGTTCTCTATGGGATTGCAATCGTCTGCCAGCAGGTCATTCAAGAAGCGGAATGTCCTTCTCGGTTATGCTTATGGGTGGCGGTCAGTTTCGGCTTCCCTTGAAGTTCCTTCCACATGATGTTTGGTGACTCATTCAAGATGCGCGCAATATGCCTCTTCGTTACTGGAACAATCGATTCTATGTATGAGCAGGACATCCATTCCTGGTTACTTCGTGTCTTATTCGACCTTCAAGACGCAAAGTATCCTTGGTGTTCCCATTTGTAGGTCGTGACCCCATATTTCTGGCACTATTTGTAGAAATTCCGTACCACTTTCTCGGATCGACCAATTCATTGAATATCTTTATTATTTTCCGTTCCTCTCCCGTCAGTAGAATACCTTTCGCCATTCCTTTAAATTCTACGTAAATCATCAATCTGACCAACTTCTTACGTTGCACATCTAATATTTATCTTGTAAATTGAACATTCCCAAGTATTTTTTTCAAAAAACACAGATAAAGGTTTGGTGATTATGCGAAAACTCGATTTTTATGCCCTGCGGCTAAACGTATATCTCGGCAAAAAACGACGTTTGAATGTTTATATCCATCGATGCCGCCTTGTGTGTGTGATTGTGAAGCACGTCCTTTCAATAAAATTGACCTAAATATACTATCACTACAGCAAATAAGTATTCCGATAAAAAGAATATTCCTAGTTATTTTGTAAGTGTTTCAAGTTTTTTTTCAAGTGCGGCTAAACGAATGTCTAACACTGTACTGCACACGCGGCTCCAACTCAGGCTAAACGAGTAAAATATAGATAAAAATCATTATAAAACAATTTATTTTTACGAAATTACATTTTTTATAACATTAATTTGAACTTGTAAAATGTCTTCTATTAAAATAATCCAGACATAAAAACTTTTCGAAGCATTTCGGGCTGTAATACATTGTAATTGGTAGAATAATACAAGCAGTGTTGCCAAACTATGAGATCGAAGTGTCCACTGCACTATGCATTGCATAAAACGTGTCCTGTAGCGCAAACGTTTGAAACTTTGAAAGATTTCGCGTGTGCAGTGCTGCTCTCATGGCCTCAGCGGAATAATTTTTGAGTGCAGTACGGCACTCATGGCCATCAAAGTGTTAATCAAAACGAAACCGTTTAAACTTAAATTTTTTTTTAGATATTTTATTTTCTAGTTTTAGTATATTACATATTTCATTAGTATATTTACCTACAATAAAAACATTCTACAATTAATATAAAAATCTCACCTAATTTTCCCTAATAAGTCAAATCATTTGATACCGATATTGAGTGGATAGTCGACCATTTAGTGGCGATGACCATTTTGAATATATGTTGTTCATAATGTAGAGTGTTCTCCAAGCCCTTCAACTATTTTTTAGCGGCGGCCAAATTGGATTTTTCAAAATCATGGATTACACAGTCCTAGCAGAGTAAAAGTGTGTGTCAAATTTCAGATTAATTAGTCAACAGGAACGAGATCAAATATCTATTAATGTGGGACAACCCTATATACATTCAAACATACATACAAACAGGTCAAACTGAATGAAACAATTTAAATTATTATTTGGTCATTTGGGAAATGCAGTCAAAATTAAGACCGGTTTTAAAATTTATGGTTAAAAGAATAAAAACTAGATAGATAGAAATGAATTATTATCAATGGATTGGATTATTTTTTCTCAATGTTTTGTCACTTTCTTTTTTTTTTTTTGCTTGCGCAGTGGTCTTAATGTTTTGTCCGACACTGTATATGTATTGTCATTTTGTGGTGGAGGACATTTTGGATTTTAATTTTTCATAAATAACTGTGTTCTACTAGTCAAGCCCTTCCAGTTGATACCTACGAGGTCTTTTCAAAAAGTACCGCGACTTTCGAACTTGCGCGGATTACGTATATTCGATTCTAGATTTTTGTGGCATTATGTCGGTACTCATGTCTCTCATTTATGCTGACAAGTACGGGTATTTTGAATGTTCAGTTAATTTTTGACAACTGCTTTTCTTACACATGTTTACGTAGTTCTCGAACCGTTAAAGTTCATTCACTTTCTAGTATCTGAAATGACGATGTTCCCAGGCTTCTCCGTTTAAAAGTACGTTTTAGGGTCATTCCGGTCTGCACAACGACAAGCAAGTACAAAAGTACTCAACAGCATAAAATACCCACGACTTGCATGTATTTGCGAAGTGGATTCCCCCAGGCGCATTAATTTTGAAGCCCGTGTTAGGGAAACACAGCTCAGTGGGAAGAAATAGCACCGACTTGCATTTATATTTGCAAAACGGATTTCCACAGGTAATCCATTTCCACAGGAGAAACCGTAAATCGGGCCAATCAAAACATGGCAGTTAGGGCGTTTAGATGACGCTTGACATTTTACAGTTATTCAATTGTTCATCTCATGAAAATTAAATTTTTTTTAATTGTGATAGACGTGTAGAAATATTTCCCATCAATGATGCAAACATCTTTCTGATCTATTAAGAAATGTTCGAGTTATTAGCATTCGAAATACGGGTAGGATAAGCACACAAATCGGCAGAACAAATAAATGGGAAAATGGAAATTCTTCCAGTTTTCATGAATTTAAACCGTTTAGAGACTAGCGAATTGTAATGTATAGCATATCAAACAAATCTTAGAGAATTTCCGATTCGATTGGTATGCACATCATGAGAATTCGTTCACAGTGAAAATAGTTATTAACGTTAAGTTTATTTCATATAAACGTGATCAGTTTTCTGATTTGGCATCCTTCCTGAAAGACGTAGTTCTGAAAACCCCTTCTCTATATCATGTGCAGACAGAGTGATCCATGTCAGCTGTATATTAAATTTCTAGAATTTCTAAGTAGTTAGATCTAACCAACAAAACTTCTTCTTTAAGCTACTTGGTACCTTGTTGAAATATACTTAAAATCGTTTGCATAGACGATACACATTTTGTTATATTAAAAAAAATAACCTGGTTCACTCTGACTGAAAGGATCGGGGGAAAATGCTGAACTTCACTGTGAGTGATCGCAAAATGCACTATTTCAGAGTGCGGTTTAATATAGAGCGATGGCAATGAATTCGAATGACGGTTCTATTGCGGAATACTGGCTAAGACAGGGGTTTTCAGAATTTTTTTATGGCAGAGCACTTTTTATAGCAATATGATTTGACGGAGCACTTCACGGGGCACAAATTTCCCGCGGAGCACCATTTGAAAACCCCTGGCCTAAGAGACCTAAGAGACTATCATGCTGAAGGCAACCAGATGTTTATGCAGTTCCAAACTCACACCTCTCCTCTCTCTAATTATCGTAACAAAATGACACACTTGACTCACAACTGTTAATTGGTTGAAAAATATTTCAAGTGGACCATGAGCGTATAGAAAGCCAATTAGCTATCTGTTTTGGATATGAGACCTGATGTTTTTTACAATTATCATACGTCAAAGTAACTAACATTTGTGGGAACAATATTGAACGGAATAATTGAGTGCTTCGAAAGATTTTCTCGAAATCATAAAAATGTTTTCATTAGTCTTTATTAGTCTTTATTAGAGAGATTTTCAGCCTTAGGCTGGTTCATCTCTGGTCGTAAAAATGTCACATGGTCCTGTCTGATTTAACATTTCTGACCCCGAATATGCAACTTAACACCGAATATGCAATGCTATGCGCTGCTTCTACCGAATATAATTACACTACTGTTTTACAATATCTTCCAATATCGCTCCATCCTTGTATCGTGATGTATGTATATTAGAGTGCCAACGAATGCATGGGAAAAAGTCGACCCTAAAATTTCAAAAAATTACCCCATATAAATACTGACCACCTTTGAAAAAAAAACCTCATGCGTAATATCAGCTCAATCCGACATATAGGGAGAGTGGCGTAAAGCGGTGAAAGTTCGAGTTTTCAAAATCACCCAAGGGAGAGTAAAGGAGATCGGAGTTTTCAAGAAAAAAAAAAAAATTATGCCAAATATCATAGAATTGCATGAAACGTCGAGATCTACTGTCATCTCGAAATATTTTTTTTGTCAAAAATTTACATTCTGGGACCTTGTATTTTTTTCGGAATACGAGACAAAACGTATGGTTTTGGGTGCCAATACAAATAGTTATCTCGGTTTATCATTCTGAACTTCTTGCGAGGTGTAGATTTGCACGATAATATTTCCAATGTATAATATTAGCTCAATCAGATTTCATTTACTAGAGTCGCAGACGCTAAAATTTGAGTTTTTAGAAAATCGAAAAATCACCGGAAATCGGAGATTTCAAACGTTTTGCATGAGACGAATTTCATGCCAACTCGTCTTGAGAGTTGGAAGCACCATCTCAGAGAGCAACGAAACGTTGTGGGTGTAAACACATGGGCCTTTTAAGCAACTTTGTATACTTCAAATATTCAAAAAAGAATTAGACTACTTTTTTAAAAGGGCCAAATTTTTTTTTTGATTTTTTACAACAAATTATAACTTAAAAACCATAATACCTACAAAATTCCGGTCAAAGGATGAAATGTAGAAAATTGTTTGAATTTTCGAAAAATATTTTGAAAAAAGAATTTCGCCGAAAAACAAATTATTTTAAAAATAAAAATTCATTTTTCTCAAAAACTTTTTGTTTAAAAAAATTCTTTAAAAAATTATATGAATAGCTCTTACAGTTTCCAACAAGTAAGCTATACATCGGAACATGGGCACTTTGAAACGAAATAGTTTTTCTAACAACAACTTTTTCATGTTTTATTTGAAAAAAAAATACAACTTATCCTAATTTTGTTTAATGTCAAGATAGTAATATAGTATATTCGACAATGTTTTAGACCTTATTAAAATATGAACTTTCGTCGAAGACGTCAACTTTCAATCTTTCATAGTTTCTAAAGTATAGGGTATTTTTGGTATGTAGTTTTACTCGTTTCATTTTTATGTGTAAATTCTCACGTTTGACATGTTTCAAATAGAAAAAAGGTAGCAGAGCATATGAGTCGCGATGTTTTTCACATACAAATGTTACGAATTGAACATTAATAGTAAAATTTCCGTCGAAGACGTCAACTTTCAATATTTTATAGTTTCTGAAGTAAAGCCTGTCCACGTTAAATTTCGGACACTTTTCTTTCAGTGTTGTTTATGAAATATTTCACTAATCAATGAAATATTTCACTTACATGACAGCTGAAACCCTCCTATTTATTTCGATGCCCAACATGTTTACATTCTTCTTCAGTTTGGTAAAATGGCGTCGAATCAAGTGGAAGTACGCAAACGCATTTTGCGCGAATGGCAGCAAAATCCAACACTGTCGATACGCGATCTCGCCAAAAAGCTAAAACTACCGAAGAGTACCGTGTTTAGTGTGTGTGTTTAGAGGATACTGTACGGAACCTAATGGCAGATGTTCCCAAGAAAGTTCGTGAATTTTACAGACAACGTAATTAACATCGAAGTAAGCTTTCCTTGTTTTAGATATAAGTCTATTTTACTGAAATAAACAATCGGTTTTGTTGTATTACGTAGTTTTTTGTTTTACTGCTATCATCTTGGTGTCCGAAATTTAACGTGGACAGGCTTTATAGGGCATTTTGGTATGGAGTTTTACTCGTTTCATTTTTATGTGTAAATTCTCGCGTTTGATATGTTCTTGACATGTTTCAAATAGAGAAAAGGTAGCAGAGCATGTGAATCGCGATGTTTTTCACATACAAATGTTAGGGATTGAACATTAATTGTAATTCTGCAAAGAAAAACATGAAAAATTTCTTGTACTTTTTCCCTGTAAAAGTTCCCATCTTCCGGTGTATGGGTGACTAGTTGGAAATTATAAGGGCTATTCATATCTTTTTTTTTCAGAATTTGAAAAAAAACATGTGCTCTAGAAAAAAGAATTTTAATTTTCAAAAAAATTTTTTTCAATGACCTTTTTACATTAGTTACCCGTTATTGACGGTACGGATAAGTAGGTACACCTATGGATATGGGTTTACAGATTAGGAAATCGTTACTTGGAGTTATTAGAGTATTTCCGATTCTATTTGTGTACAAATCATCAAAATTCGCTCGTAGCTAAAGTAATTATTAACACGTTGAGCCCCGTGTCGGTCCCTAGGGACTGACGTTGACCTTTTCGTTAGAAAAACGCTGATCACTTTGACTGACAGTTACAAAATAAGTAAATATAACAAAATTGTTTGTTTTCTACGATATGTGACTACTTTCTGGTCGAATTTCTGACTATTTTATTTTTAAACAGTTAGCGGAGGCCGACACTGGTATTGTGCGAATGCTATTGATGTGGGCTGAATGAGAATCGTAGCAAGAAAAATTCGGGGCTTAACGTGTAACTCTATTTCATTGAGACGTTACATATGACCTGAAAGTGTATCACTTTCACGGTGACATCCTGTAATATTTTATTATTTTTTTTCCAGGAGTAGGAGAGTAAAAAAAGTGCTAGAATTAAACAGGGTTTTCTCTTTCTTTGCCATTGTTTTCACACCACGAACCACATTCCACCTTGTTGCAGCCCGAGCGGGACTTTGCGTCCAGTTGCAACCCATCTGGGCTCATCCGTAGCCCGGAAAGGTTTTTCCTTTGCGCCCGTTTTCACCATTGCAGTTCTTTTCTCGGCTCTAGTCAATTACTGAATCAGACTGAAATTATCTATTCGGTGTTCGTCGGAGGTCAACCGGTGCTGGCAACAACGGCCGCCGAAGATATGAAACTCATGTCGCAGGAGGAAGTCGAACACGTGATGGAGACGATGGTTTACTTGAAAGCGGATCGTACGTATAACGTTTGTTTCCTTTATCCTGTACCTATCAATCGGTTCGGTTGATGCTGGTGCAGCAGCATCAGCCCAGAGGCGTTAGGCGTTTTTTTTGCGTATCTGTTTTGACGAACAGAATAGGAAATTTAAACCGATTGTTTGCTTATTTGGATTTGTCTTGCTATCCTCTGTGCCTGGTTTTCCTTTTTTTCCTGTAGCATACTTGAAGGAACCTCAAGCGACACCGTTGATACCGTCAACGTTCAATGGCAGTTCGAACGTGATTGCACTCATCGGTCAGAATCCGACGCTTTTTGTGGTAGCCTGCGTAGCGGCGACCATGTTCCTGATACTGCTGGTTGGAATCTTTCTGATAGCGCGTGGCAAGAGGAAGGATATCACCGAATTGAAGAAGTATGTAATGTGATGGTTACTCATCATTAGTGGCTCATTATTCATTATTCATTAACACGAATGGATATCTAATTCACTATGTTTCATAGATATAGAATCATCAATTTTGTAAAAATATATTGAAGAGCTCGGTTGACATTATATATAGGTTTAATTATAGTGATCTCTAGCAACAAACAGGAGAGAATCTGCTTGAAAACATGGAACTTGTACCTACTCAATTTCTAGTCTAAAAACAACCCTTATTTTTACAGGTTCCTTGATGAAATACATTCAATATAAATGGATGAAATGGTATTAACTCATAATTATGAGACTTTTGGCAACGAGCCACGTTAGTTACTTTTCGGCTCGCAACTTTTTGTTTTCCATGACATAATGATGATAATATTGTATAGAAGAAATAATTTCACGACTGGTCCTATGGTTATGAAACACATGTTTTTTCGTTTCTTAAATGGCTCGAAAATTATCAATGTATTCTACCCGATTTATATCATTTCAATCGAGCATTCTCAGATATCAAGCATACGATTCAAGCATCTTTATTCAGTATTAGACGTCATATTGGTTTTTTATGGAATGTTTAGGTATATTCCGGACATAAATTGAATATAAAGAATTAAAAATCAATTTTTCCGGAGTAGACTTAAACACTGAAAACACAAAAATCAAAATTTATAGTTCGGCAGTTAACGTTGATAAATTCGGAAGCAAACAAATTTATATACTAAACTATTCATTATCTAGGCTGGAGTCTACGCAGGCCTTGGTGATGCCTGGAACAACCGGAGACGACCTGAACGGGGTGAAATCGGAAAGTGCCAGCAGTCATCATTCCCCATTCATCCGGGACCCGTCGGGCGTCAGCGTAATCGGTGCCCACTCCACCCAGAAACCTTCCCCGACCATTCACTTCCCGCTGCCGCCGATGTCCCGTCCGACCTCGTCCTCCAGCTACTCTTCGGACTCCTCCGTCTATTACCCCAAACGGAAGCTCAAACATCACGTCCAAGAGCAGATTGACGCCCGAACGGTGGCCCTAACGAATAAACTTCAGAAACAGTTTGGAGCGCTGGCGGGAGCTGAGAACGTTTACGCGTCTGTCCAGAAGCCCAAGAAGGAACATCCCCACAAGCGCCGTCGGAAATATCTCAGCGAGAACCGGGTGGGATCGTTCGAGGGGGCTATTATGCACCACGCCCCGGGAAGTCCCATTACGACGAGTACCAGCAACAGTGCCAGTGGATCCAGCGAGCAGTCGTACGACGCGCGACAAGCGAAGCTATCGCCACCGATAGAACACAACGAAACCTTCAATACCAATGTTATTATGAAGCACTACATGAAGAAGAAGTCGGGTGGCCACTACAATGCTGGGTTCACGATGGAGCAACACGTTCCAGCAGATGCGTTCAGCAGGGATAGGATCCGATACCTGGAGAAGGGTGGCCGAGCGTCGGTGGATACCGGTAGCATTGGATCGTATCTCAGCATGGCGTCGGTTAAGAGTTTTCCTAGGTATAACTGTGGACTGACCGGGAGACAATGTATTTATTGTTGTTTGAATTTAGATGTTTCGTCCCGGAACCACTGAGCCGAGTATTGGAGCCCGTGACGATGACCCATTTGGACCAGTCGGAAGGATGTGGAGACGGAGCGAAGTGCACAGCGCCAGGTACCGCATCCACTAGTCAGTACAACACCGATACGGAGATCCAACTATCGCGAACACAAAGCGACGGAGCCGATCCGGGGGTCGTGGGACCCATCGTTTGGCAGATGCACAAGAAGGAGATGGAAGGTAAAGTTTCATCATTCAGAGAGTATAAAATCTAATAATTTTAAAAACATTTTATTCGGAGCTAAGCTCCCACTTTATTCACTGTTATAATTCAGCCGACTTTACAATGATTTTCCCTGTCTTTCATGTCGAAAGAAAAGATGGGTTACAATATTTTGTTTATTCTTAGTATATCATAATTCGCGGAAACGGTCCGTTGTTGATCTTATCCGAGTGGCGTGATGTTGTTTATGTTTATCGAGCGTTCGTTGGTTGGATCGATGTTACGATGATTCGCATTATAGTACTCTTCCTCTCTTAAGTATCTTTGTTCTCAAAGTTGGATTATTCGAAATGGTGTGATTGCATTTTTGCTGAGTGGCGAATAACTTCCCTCAAAGGCGATATTTTCTCTGTTGAACTTTGGCATATTGAATTTGGTTTTGTGAATTGACTTTCTAGTTTAAATTATATACGAATATTCCAATAATGGCGATAATGAAAATAAATGTTAATCTAGGATCACTAGGATCCAAATAAGTTGAGCGTCTAGGTTAGTGAATTCTTTTGAAGACTTATTGTTTCTAGATGTTCTCTGTTTTCCAGTGTTAGGTTTTGTAGATTTTCGGCAGGTGATGCATACAGAGTGTCACTGTCAGTGTGCCTTATTCCCGAATACACTACACGTTAAAACAATGTGGAGTGAGTACAACTTTATTCCAGATTGCACGCCACTGTAAACATTTGGTTGAATTCATTATGAATACACCAAGTTCATCCACCGATGTTATTCTGGTTTACACTTCACGCTCTCGCAGAAATATTAGTAACAAAGCCTGGTATAACTCTACGTTGGCTAACATAAAGAGACGAAGAGATTATTACTTAATAATAGCTAAACGCACAAAAACTATTGGAAATTGGAGCACGTACAGAATATGGAGAAATATTTATGTACGTGAACTTAAGCATTCCAAGAATAAATTCATCCAAAATGAGATAAATACAATACAGCATGATCCGAAGAAGCTATGGAAAAAAATCAAATCATTATGTAATCCAGGCGGCAGCAAGGATATCGACATTGAGTTTGACGGTAAAAAGGAAAATAACAATATAACAGCAGAGAAACTCAACAATTTTTTCACTTCAAGTGTGGAAGAAATCCACAATGGTATTGTAGCTCCATCAAATCGACTGAATTTTGTTTTCCCTGGCCTGTCTTCACAATTGAGATGCTTTAAAACTATCAACATGGCAACTCTTAGGAAGGTAGTAATGGATTTGAAAAACTGTGCAGGTGTTGAGAATATCAATAAAACCGTATTAGTAGATGCATTTGATCTAATCAAAGAAAATCTACTATATATAATAAATGAATCTATGCTTCGGGGCGAATGCCCTCATACTTGGAAGAAATCTGTTGTTATACCGATTCCAAAAAATCCGAAATCGTCCAAGCCAGAAGACCGGAGACCAGTGAATATGTTGCCATTATACGAAAAGATCCTCGAAATCGTTATCAAAGACCAACTGTTGGAACATATAACGAAAAATGGAATTCTGGTTGAGGAACAGTCAGGGTTCAGGAAAAACCACTCTTGTGAAACGGCTCTCAATTTATTACTCCTGAAATGGAAACAGGCTATCGAAACGAAAAAAATAGTATTGGCTGTATTTATTGACTTGAAGAGGGCTTTTGAAACAGTAGATCGAATGAAATTACTTGATTTGCTTTCCAATTATAATGTAACTGGACCTGTATTGAACTGGTTTGAAAGTTACCTGAACGGGCGAACACAAATCACTATTTACAGGGACAGTGAATCATCGGCGGGACCAGTGAATCTGGGTGTACCTCAAGGAAGTGTTCTGGGGCCGCTGCTTTTCTTGCTTTATATTAATGACATTAAACAGGTGTTAAATGACAGTGACGTAAACTTGTTTGCTGACGACACAGTGATATTCATTGTTGCTGAGACATTGCAAGATTGCTTCGTCAAGATGAACCGTGAACTGCAAAACTTAGACGAATGGTTGAGATGGAAAAAACTTAAGTTAAATATTAGCAAAACAAAGTATATGGTAGTATCGACACGCAATCTTGACAGTGATAGTCTTAGTATAACTATCGATGGGCAAACTGTGGAAAGAACGACTTCAATCAAATATCTTGGCGTTATTCTTGACGAAACGCTGCGCTTCGACGAACATATAAACTATACTATAAAGAAGGCAGCTCAAAAATATGGAGTGCTTTGTAGAATTAATCGATTCTTGACCTTTGAAAGTAAAATTACCATCTACAAAGCATTGATCGCTCCACATTTCGATTATTGTGCATCTGTGCTATTTCTCGCAAATAAGAGGCAAATGAATAGAATGCAAATTGTTCAAAACAAGGCCATGCGCTTGATATTGAGATGCGATCGACTTACTCCACGAAGATTTATGCTTGAATGCCTACAATGGATGTCAGTGGGACAGCGTATCAAATATTGCACTCTTACGTTCATATATAAGATGGTTAGCGGCATGACACCGAACTATTTACAAAACACGATAACGTATGGAAGAGATATGCACCGATATAACACAAGGCAAGCAAGTGACCTCAGAACCATGAACTTTCGAATGTCATGTACCCAAAACTCACTTTTTTATAAAGGATATCGCCTGTATAACACATTACCAAATGAAGCAAAGACAGCAACAAGCCTTCGAATATTCCGTAGTATTTGTAAAGAGTTTTTGAAGCATGATTTAGATTTTTGACCCTGCATATAATTAATGTTAGTGTGTAAGATGACGAAGTTTAACGGATATTTGTATTTTCTTATCTTTAGACTATAATGATGATGGTTAACTTAAACAATATTTGTGAAATCTTCAATAGTTTGAGCCCGCGCGCGTTAGCACACATAGACAACTTGAGATAGAACATATGCAAAAACAATTCTTTTTAATGAAAGCATTCAAATGGGTTTAATGTGGAAACCAGAGGTAAGCTAGGGATAGCTCAATCGGAATACTTGTAAATTCATCTTCTCAATAGATAATTATAACAAGATTTTTCTGTGTTGTGGCAGATCTTATTGCAGATTCAGGTTGACACGTTTATACCCCAGATTGAATGTAGGGCCTGAAGTATCGGCTGGAATTAGGCTTAGGTTTGCTCAGCTATCTGGTTTCGAAAACGATTAACAGACCGTTGTCGGGTATCCAGTGAAGCGGGAATTCCTTTGTAAATTTTAGGCTAATGCTGACATAGGTATTGGGTTCAATTCCTGATCGGTCAAGGATTTTTTCGGGTTGGAAATTTTCTTGACATGCCTTGGGATATGTAAAGTAATGGGCCTGAATTATTGGCTAGAATTAGGCTTGGGTTTGCTCAGCTACCAGAACTCGGAAACGATCGCAAATGCAGGCCGTGACCGGGGATCTGATAAAGTGGGATTTCCCTTGTAAGTTCATGGCTAATATTGACATAGGCATGGGGTTCAATTCCCGATCGGTCCAGGGTCTTCCCGGGTTGGAAATTCTCTCGACATGCCATGGGTTAAATACGTTAAGTTGATAACATAAATTGTTCTTCAATTAGGAATCTATGTTTGTAATATAACCAGTCCGTTTGTTTTGTTTTTTACTTCAATGTGCTTACTGGTTATTTTAATAATTGTTACATAAAGATCAACAAGAGAACTCGTACAGTACAAACTTTTTGAGGAGATCATCATCATTATTTCATTATTTCATAAAACGAGGAAATTATTGTCTTTTGAGTGTATGTGTGTCCGTGTATTTTTCTTGTCAAGACTATGATGATGATGGTATTTTTTTTTTTTGCTTTTATATATATCTTAGTTATTCAATTAAATTTAAAAAATAATTGTGAAGTCTGCAATAGTTTGAGCCCGCGCGCGTTGGCAAACATAGAGAAACGTGAGATTGAACAAAAGCAAAAGAATTTTTGATCGAATAAAACAAAGTCATTCCAAGGGGTTTAATGTGGAAACCTGAGGTAAGCTAGGGATAGCTCAATCGGAATACTTGTAAATTCATCTTCTCAACAGATAATTATATCAAGATTTTTCTGTGTTGTGGCGGATCTCATTGCAGATTCAGGTTGACACGTTTATACCCCAGGTTGAATGTAGGGCCTGAAGTATCGGCTGGAATTAGGCTTAGGTTTGCTCAGCTGTCTGGTCTCGAAAACGATTAACAGACCGTTGTCGGGTATCCAGTGAAGCGGGAATTCCTTTGTAAATTCTAGGCTAATGCTGACATAGGTATTGGGTTCAATTCCTGATCGGTCAAGAATTTTTTCGGGTTGGAAATTTTCTTGACATGCCTTGGGATATGTGAAGTGATGGGCCTGAAGTGTCGGCTAGAATAAGGCTTGGGTTTGCTCAGCTACTAGAACTCGGAAACGATCGCAATTGCAGGCCGTGGCCGGGGATCTGATAAAGCGGGATTTCCCTTGAAAATTCATGGCTAATACTGACATAGGCATTGGGTTCAATTCCCGATCGGTCTAGGGTCTTCCCGGGTTGGAAATTCTCTCGACATGCCATGGAATGAATACTTTAGACAAAGGCTTAAATTGTTCTATCGATTAGTAATCTATGTCTGCGGGATAACCAGTCCGTTTTCTTTCCAATTTAATGTGCTTACTGGTTAGTATGATGTAATAAACTCAGTAACTCAATTATTATCAATAAGATAACTCGTCCCGCTCAAGCCTTTGTAGGGGAAAGAGGTGGGACCATCATCATCATTTTTCTATAGAGCGATTCCCCGTGCTCATCATAATCATACACTCTCCCAAAAAGTTAGTATATATGACGAGTTTTTTGGTAAATATTACCAATGATTAATAATATTTGAATCTACTTGAATCTATTTTTCAAGTGCGTTTTGGTTGAAAAAAAATTCTTACAGCTTTTTTTCCCCATGCTGTCAAACGTTTCTCATATAAAAAGAGCAAACGTTTTCATCACTCGGGCTTTGTTTATTAACCTTTTGTGACTGAAATAGAATTGAAATAAAGGTTGTAATTTGGGTAATTCGTATTTTTAGAAAGGAAAAAGTTCAAATAATACAACTCTAGTGTTCGAAATAATTAAAACCTAACATTTGGCGAGAAGTAAAATTGAATTACAATTAAATTTAGAAGAGTTTTGAAGTCAATAAGACTGAAATTTCTGAAAATACTAAAACTAATTTCTGCAAATCTACCGAATTGTCAGTTGTGCTTTCATGATTTCAAACGCTCGCATTAATTGATGAAAAAATGTAGAAACTTTTTTCCTTCCTGATTATTGACATTTCAATTGGTTTCTTTTTGACTACCAATTTGATTCTATTCGCATGACCCAGATTCGTACATATTACGCGATAAGAATGATAAACAAATGTTAAATCGGCCAGTATAACCCAGTAGAAGCATTCGGTTCAACGTTGATTTAATATACACCCTAAGCATGTTATGTTAACCCAACCTTAATGCATATATTGTATTTAATTTATTGATCTTTTGTATGCATATTTGTTCATTTATTGAACTAACTAACTTTTTTAAATTATTCATTGAACTATCTAAACTATAGACATCTGATCCTGCATCGATTGGGTCTGATCCACGGCTACAAATTAGGAAAAAATACACAATCATTACCACAAATAGCTACGCCAGACTACTCAATTCTCACCATTATCCTCTCCCTGGACCAGCGTGTAATTACTTTTCAGCCAAACACAATCGGGAAATATCACGAAGCTGACGAAACCCTGGCGGCATTAGGTGAGGCCTGCTCTATGCCCCGTTGCAATATAGACTTGACGCGCAGCCTCAGTGGATACGGAACCTCTGTCGTGACGAATCCGGAAAACATCCAATTGATCGAACCACCTATCACAATCTGCAAAGCGTTTATGAAGTTGTCCTTGACCAAATCCAATAGCATAAAGATGAATCTAGGACTCGACAGGGTTCGTTTTTGTGTTTCGAAGTACCCAGATTCCTTATTATTGAAGTAATGTCTTCAAATTCTCCCGCAGCAGACGAGGACGAATCATTGCTATCCAATATGTATCAATATTAATTAAAGAACATAAATTGAATTGATTGTCAAGAATATTACTTACCTGTCCCGAATTTGGGTTAATTCGACCTTCTTCTGTGAAGAAATCAATATCGGAAAGTAGTGCCGTTCAACTCAATTATCTACTCGGTAATTAGACTAATAATGTTATATTCACATTTTCTTCGCGGTTGCCAGTAATGACAATCGTAAAAAATACTAACACCGTGATGTAAAATGAATCATTCGTTGGTAGGGATGTGTATTGCATCTGACATTCATTTTACAAACGATTGGTAATATTTACAGAAAATATGTACATTCTACTAATGTTTGAATTACAAAAGATTTGGAAGCTTTTTTTTTAGTAATCCATTTTCTGGGTGCATCGACACAACTCGAGGATAAACAAAATAAAATACAACTGACGTTTCTCTTAGAAACGACATTGGAAATGAACACACGGTCATTTTGGTATCCACTCTACTTAATACACGAAGTTCATTTTTACACTTCACGAAACGGGAATAAGTACAACAAAGTGAAGTGAGATGTAAGGGTAGTGGGAACGTAATACGTGTACGTGGATACGGGAATAAGGCCCAGTGCCTAAAAAATCTGTTGTGGGAAGCAGGGACGGAAAAAATCGCTCACCGCTCAGAACATCGCTGACCATCCTTCAGCAAAAATCATTGGGCCTTATTCTCGAATACACTACACGTGAAAACAATGTGTAGTGAGTACAACGTTATTCCGGAATACACACCACTGTAAACATTTGGTAGAATTCATTATCAATACACCGAGTTCATCCACTGATGTTATTCTGGTTTACACTTCACGCTCTTTTTTGTATAAACAGCGATTCCTCGAGTTCATCATAATCGCCGATCATACACTCTCCCAAAAAGTTGGTATATATGACGAGCTTTTTGGTAAATGTTACCAATACTCAGTAAATTTATTACCAATACTTAGTAAACATATTACGCGATAACAATGGTAAACAAATGTCAAATCGGCCAATATAACCCAGTATAAGCAGTCGGCTCAACGTTGGTTTAACATATACCCTAAACATGTTATGTTAACCCAACCTTTATGCATATAATGTTATAAACTTATTGAGCTTTTGTATGTATCTTTATTCATTTATTGAACTATCTAAACTATCGACATCTGATCCTGTATCGATTGGGTCTGATCCATGGCTACTAATTAGAACAAAATACGCGAATCGAGCCGTAAATGCGTGACATATTTCTCGTTCAAGTTGAATAGAAATTTGATGAAATAAGCATTTAAGTATAAGTATAGGGTATATAGAATAATCATAAAATTAAAATTATAAAAATATAATTTATATTTATTTATATTTCGGATGGTTGACGAGTCTCCTAATGATATGAAAGTTGTATTGGTATGTATTTGCGGACGTCTTCGTTTAGCATCTAGATTTATATATATACTTTCGCGCAGGGTGACTGACGTATTAAAATGTAAATTTTGAGTATATCAGGCTGCGCATAAATAATTGGCTTGATTTTCGACGTCAAGTCGTCTATTCATTTTGCATTTAGAAGCTGCAATTTTGGAAGTGTGATGCAAAGTAAATTATGTTTAAGGTTGTTAACAATATAACGTGGAATGGAAGGAGAACATGAGGAGAGAGCACTGGACAGAACAAATGTATAAGGAAATGGGAATGCTTCCAATTTTCATTAATTTAAACCATATACAGACGATGGGATTATAATGTATAGCATATCAAACAAATCTTAGGTAATTTCCGATCCGTTTGGTATGTAAATTGCCAAAATCCGTTCGCGGCAAAAATAGTTATTGATGTTAGCTTTATTTCATAAAAACGTGACCTGTTTTCTGATTTGGCACCCTTAATGAAAGACGTAGTTCTACGTCAAAAAAATAATGAAAGAACAGAGTGCGAAGTCGAAATTTTTAGGTCATTTTTGAAATGCTGTAACTCCGTGAAATATCAACGCATGAAAATATTTCACCAGTGTATATTTTATGGTCTTCTGTTATTTTTATAATATTATATCTCTCGACTCTTACGTTTATTATGGGAATTTGATTTTCATTTGCATAAAAGTTTGGTTCATAATGTCGGTATACTTTTGGAATGATTTTTTTTTCTTTGTCTTTGAAAGGTTTGATTATTTTATTATTGTTTTAATCTCTTATTCCTGCTATTTTACTGAATGGTAGATTTTTCTTTATTTTCACCTATGTAAATATTTCTGGATAAGTTATTTATTAATGAACTAGCCCGGCAAACTTCGTCCCGCCCTGCTTTTTTGATTTGAATAATTTCGAACACTCACGTTCCCCGAAAATCATTTTTCTCTGCGCGATCTATATTCGCAGTATATAATTTCTTTCTTGACATATACACCTGACGCAGGCTGAAACACTTCAATCCTGATACTGACTGTTCATATCCGTTGCTCCGTTCTTGAGTTACATCGTGAGGAACGGACACCAAATCATTTTTATTTATATAGATGTACTGTATTGTTATATACAGTTATATACAGCCATTCCATGCCAAACCGATATAGTGCTTCTTATATTTCTATGAAAAGTGTTAGTTTTGTTCTTTATCGCAAAATATTAGACCTGTATTTTTTTATTTTTTCGCCAAGGTGACCGTTTTCATTTTAGGGTGGTACGAAAAATATTTTTTTCCACTTTTTCGACGAAAATGAAACTCATAACGTTTGAATCACTGAACCGATTCAGATGATCGAAAAATCAAATTGAAGCTAAAACCCTCAGCTTTCAAGAAAACAATATTAAAAAATATAGCCCTCTAGTCCAAACCCACGAAAACAATAAAAAACGACTACAATCAATAATTACGAAATTCTCTCAGAGAAGCTTCATAATCGTGGACTTTCACCAATTCTTAACAATTTCCTGTACAATTTACTGTCAGAAAAGCACATGATTTTCTCTCATGGCAGCTCGAAATCTTCTCGTTACAGTTTTATGGGCCTACCGCAAGGCTCCTGCCTAAGCCCCCTCTTGTACAGTTTTTACGTCAATGATATGGATGATTGTCTAACTAGAGACTGCACGCTGAGACAACTTGCAGACGATGGAGTTATTTCCATCACGGGTACTAATCCCGTCGTTCTGCAAAAGTCGTTGCAAGATACCCTGAACAATCTGTTCACGTGGGCCCTCAAGCTGGGTATCGAATTCTCTACGGAGAAAACTGAAATGGTCGTTTTTTCTAGGAAGCACGAACCCACCCAATTCCAGCTTCACCTATCCGGCAAAACGATCAAGCACTCGATGTTTTTCAAATACCTTGGAGTATATTTTGACTCTAAATGTACCTGGGGAATACACATTGCGTATTTGAAACAGAAATGCCAGCAAAGAATCAATTTTCTCCAAACAATAACCGGAACATGGTGGGGTGCCCATCCAGGAGACCTCATTCAGTTGTACAAAACAACGATATTATCAGTGTTAGAATATGGCAGTTTTTGCTTCCGATCAGCTGCCAGTATTCATATTCTCAAGCTGGAGAGAATACAATATCGTTGCTTGCGTATAGCCATGGGGTGTTTGCATTCGACACATACGATGAGTCTCGAAGTTTTGGCAGGAGTACCCCCGCTTACTCTTCGGTTCACAGAATTATCCTACAGATTTCTCATCCGTTGCAAGATCATGAATCCATTGGTGATTGATAACTTCGAAAATCTACTCCAACTGACTCCTCAGTCAAGTTTTATGTCTTTATACCATGAGTACCTAACCCACGACGTGCACCCTTCACCAGGCATCTCCAACCAAGTTTGCTTCCCATACTTCTGCAATTCCTCTGTCATTTTTGATCTGTCCATGCGAAAAAAAATCCATGGAATCCCAGATCACCTACGCTCCGATTCTATTCCGCCAATATTTTCGGCAGAATATGGGAAAGTTAGATCTGATAAAATGTTCTTTACTGACGGTTCATTCATAAACGGGTCCACTGGCTTCGGCATCTTCAATGAAAATTCCAGTGCCTCTTTCAAACTCAAAGATCCTTGTTCCGTGTATGTCGCTGAACTGGGTGCGATATATTACGCATTAGGGATCATTGAAACATTGCCCATCGACCACTATTTTATTTTTTCAGACAGTCTCAGCTCAATAGAGGCAATCCGCTCAATGAATGTTGATAAACGCTCATCTTATTTCCTAACAAGAATAAGACAACTATTGAGTGTTTTGGTCGAAAAATTATTCAAGATTACCTTAGCATGGGTTCCCTCTCATTGCTCGATTCCGGGGAATGAGAAAGCGGACTCGCTAGCTAAGGTGGGCGCTTTAGAAGGCACACTTTTTGAAAGGCAAATTGCTTATAATGAATTTTCCCACATTCCTCGTCAGTATGCGCTCGTAAGTTGGCAGCGCATGTGGAGTGGTGATGAGTTCGGTCGTTGGTTACACAAGATTATCCGTAAGGTTTCGACGAGTGCTTGGTTTAAGGGATTGAATGTAGGTCGTGATTTCATTCGCGTGATATCTCGGCTCATGTCCAATCACTATAACCTGAACGCGCATCTCTATCGCATTGGGCTCGCAGCAAACAATCTTTGTGATTGTGGCGATGGCTACCACGACATCGAGCATGTTGTCTGGTCGTGTATCCGGTTCCATGCTGCTCGCTCTCAGCTCTCTAGAGCACTGAGAGCACAAGGCAGACAATCGGATATCCCCGTCCGGGATATCTTAGGTAGCCGGGATCCTGATCTTCTGCTTCATCTATACCTGTTCCTCAGAAACGCCGATGTCAACGTTTAATGATGTTTCCTTCGTTGTGTCCCCGTTTCATATCCCTCCTATCCGAACGATAAACTTTTACTTAGTCGCGGCAATACATACACACACTCTTTACAGATGCACGGGCCGAAGGTTGTGCAGTCCACTGATTATTCAACAAGAGCCAAAGGTTGTACCGCTCATGACAACTCTACACGAACTGATGATTGCGCCGGCTAGTGACCATTCTATCCTGGATTCCTCGAGTCGAGAAAGACGCACCACGCTAGATATGGGGTACAGACTAGGTGGGCGTTGCTGATTAATGGTCAGCTGCATCCCAATAGGAAGTATCCCGTGTCGGGCACACGTACAGAGCATCGAAGACTGCGACATACCAATTATGAGAACACTTGTAATACTAACCTCGAGTCAACCGCGAGTAATCGGTTACATATTACTAACATAGTCTAAGCAAACATTGTCAAAATATTGAACTCCCGGCCCCGTTAGGCTGACGCCATATGAGCCTTAATAAAATATATATTTTGGATAAAAAAAAATAATTACGAAAATAAAATCCATTCTTTTTTTGCAATATTTTTCAATAAAAGGTTATTGGCTCAAATTTAATATGTGGATCATCTAAATCCGTTCAGTGGTTCAAAAGTTATGAATTTTTGGAAAAAGTCATTTTTGGGAAAAAAATTAAAGCCTTTATGGAAGGCTTGAAAAGCGCCAAAGCGTCAAAGGACATAAAAGGTATACAAAAAGAACGAAAGACGACTTTGAGGAAACCTAAAGGATCAAAGACCTCACCTACTTCGGGGTCAGAGATTTTAGACCCACGTAGACAATCGCCTTCTAGATTCCGAAAATTTGATAATTCTTCACGAATATTTTCTAAACACTGAACGTGGCATATGGATGACTTTTACAGATGTTTTTGTGTAGTTTATGAACAACTCTAAAACGTGCGGTACCTTAGACAACACTGTTCCTGTTATTTCTACTAGACTAAACTGTTTGAAAATAGTCTTGGTTCGTCTTATGTCGACATGGTCCGTTTTATTCCGCGAGTGGTCCTTCTTACCCCGTCAGCAAATTGAAAAGATTTTTTTTATTATTTCAAAAATTAATAAAAAAGGCAAAAAATTATAAAATCAACAGCTACACATTTTTTAGTAGTGTATTATTATATGATCAATAATATGCGGCACTACAAACAGGGAAAATCCCAGAGGACGTTTAACTAAAAATTGGTTTTCTTAGGGGGGACCGTTCTAAAAAAAGACGGTCAAAAATCTTCTCTTCAGAAAAGTTGTTCAGAATGTTGACTCGGATGATTTGACGGTTTCATTTAAGCTATTACTAAGTTACAGTGAAAAATAAAAAAAATTACTTTTTATGCTTACGAGATAGTTGAGTTATGTCTTCAGCAACATTGTAGAGTTATAAATTTTATGAAATTTTGCTGAAGATTCATAACATCTATCTATCAGTCCTTCAGAGATATAACTGTTCTAGGGAGACTATCTCAAAACTAGTTTTTAAACTTAAGTTATACTTAAAATACATTATTTCAACTCAACATGTTCCACAAAGTTTTGGATAACATAAAAATACATAACTTTGCCGAAGACACTATTAGTGTTAAATGACACCATTGCGATGTACAGTGATTACAAAGCAAAAATATGTCACTTTTATTGATTAAATTATTCAAAAATGTGCACGTTTGTGCATCAATACTCAACGTCATTTTGTTCGTCAGGGTTTGGAGTATACGTCAAATTAGTTTTCGAACTCGGGAACTCTCGGGAACATCACTTTTTATACCAATTTTACAGCGCAATTTTGCTCTGTTTTCTTCATACTTTATCTACTATTGATGTTTATTTGCATGAAATTAATTTAAAAATCAATTTCTGATGCTATCTCACTATCAGACCTCAATTTTGAGTTATTTTGCAGTAGTTTTATTGAAGTTGGTGATAGTAATTGGACCTTTTTCGATTTTCGTTTTCGCAAGCTGAGGGTCGGATGTCATAAGCAATCTTACAAAAACTGGTTTAATTTATGTTTAAATATGTTCGTATGTGTTTTTTGATATTTTTGAATTGAACCATTACTGAGTCTCAAGATTCTAAAGAAATATTAAAATTTTATAAACATATATATTTTTGTACAGCAGAACACTGCTGAAATTCTGATAAAAAAAAAACATATCTAGAAAAAGCATATAAACACATAGTAAACCTTCAAAATTCAACTTGCAGAGAGGTCAGTAATCAGGATGTTTTGGTAAGATTGCTTATGACATCCGACTCTCTGATAAGCAGCTTGCGAAAACAAAAATCGAAAAAGGTCCAATTACTATCACCAACTGCAATATAACTCAAAATTGAGCTCTGATAGTGAGATAGAATCAGAAATCGATTTATAAATTAATATAATGCAAATAAACATAAATAGTAGATGAAGTATGAAGAAAACAGAGTAAAATTGACTTAATTGCGCTGTAAAAATTGGTATAAAAGTGATGTTCCCGAGAGTTCCGGAGCGGTCTTACCCCCTCTTCCTCTACCTATCGTCGAACTCCAATGAACAATAGGAGGTTTAGCAAGTGCCCAGAAGAGAAGAACATGTGCTATTGAATTTATTGAATTTCCCTTTGATTCCTAGTTACTAGTTACTACTATTACTAGTACTACACCCAAACTAGCGCTGGCAGAAAAGATGCCATTTCCTGTGCGTGAGAGTGAAATGCGCACATAATGAGCTATTTTAAAAGCTTAAAAATGGTTTGTATGTATGCGAGCAGACATCTCTTTCTGTTTTCTATTCTCTTTTCATCTGGGATTGTGCAAAAAAAAAAATCAATACGACGTCAATGGGAATCGAACCAAGGCCGGCTGGAATGCGAAGTTACTTCACACGACCACGTTATCCATATAGCTGCCAACGCTATTATAAAGGAGTGTGATAATATTACACCTCATCATAAAATGAAGTTGGAAGGTGTTTTCTAAGCCGATAAAGAAGAACATGAACGAGAATATATCTTTCTCTGTCTGGGCCGTGTATTTGGCAAACTATACGAAAAGCTTTCATTTAAATGTGTCTCCTGTTTCGCTCCCTCATATTGGCTCTAGCATATATATTATACAAATGATATACATGTATTGGGGAGTAGAACATTTTATGTTATCTTTCAGCTCATTTAATGTAATAAATCGGGATGCCAGAAAATGTGCTAAAAATTAACTTTGGGTGTAGTTAATGCAGGTTAGAAAAATGAATTATTGATTTATGCTTGAAGTAACTGTTACCATTAGGGTTGTATTCAACGCGTGTCCATTGTATAAGATATACAGGCACACTGTAATGTATGTGTTATTCTTATTCCATATTTTGTAAAACTAATTCAGGTATTTTTAGTTTTAAGCTGATTGTTTCATAAATTTCGGCTATCGGAAGAACAGTGTGTTTTCCCTGTCTTACACGAACAATTACGAAAATAAAATCCATCCATTTTTTATGAAAGGCTTCAATTGGCTTCAATCATATCTAATTGGCTTCAATTAGATAAGTCGATCATCTGAATTGGTTTAGTGGTTCAAAAGTAATGAATTTTTGAAAAAAGTGAAAAAGTGAGAAAAATGATTTTTCGGACCACCCTAAAACGAAATGGGTATCACAATAAAAAATAAAATACAGGTTTAATGTTTTGCAATAAAGAACAAAACTACCACTTTTGACGAAAATCTGAGAACCAGTACATCGGTTTGGCATGAAATGACTGTATACATGCACGATACACCAGTGCACAATGGTTCAGGAGATGCATTTAAGTGGGAATTGACATTTAGAGCTTGAAAGTTATTCCCTAGACAACAACTGTCTTAGACAAAGTTGCTACATATGATAGAGCGCTCGTTTTTATGTTGGCAAAATTAGGGTGACCAAAATTGTCAATGAAATAAAAAATCTAACTTTCTTATCTTTAGAGATTGAGGTAAACATAGTTCGACAATGTTGTAGCCCCAGTTATTTGTGACATCTTGTAGAACAAAGTTTTGCTCTACCTCTTAAAATAATCGATATAGCGCCTTTTTCTATGTTACGTTAGGGTCACCATGAAAAAAACTATTTTTTTGTTTTAACTTTTATATTTCAAATTCTACATGCAAACTATCTTCGAAATACTTTTAAAGATTACTAATACAAACATTTTTCGATGCTGAACTTGTCGATATCTCCACTTCACTCGAAGTTATTGATATTTCTTCCCAAAAAATACTCTTCAATTGTTTGTGATTCTTTCTGGGGCAAACGTAAACAAAGTTTATTGGCGGCATTTGAAAGAGCATATTTCACTGTACATGATGTGTGAGTTTCAAAACTATGTTCTTTTTCGTGTTTGTGTAAATTAAAATTGAAATCATGAGTTTTTGGGTAAAAAACCATCAATAACTTTGAGAAGGATTAAAATATAGACAAGTTCTGCATCGCAAAAAGTCGTGTTTGATGTAGAATTTGAAATATAAAAGTTAAAACAGAAAAAACACGTTTTTTCATGGTCACCCTAATGCAACATAGAAAAAAACGTTAAATCGGTTATTTTAAAAGATAGAAAAAACCTTTATCCTACAAATTTGTTAAAATAACTGGGGCTACAACATTGTTGAACTATGTTTATCTCTATCTATAAAGATAAGAAAGTTAGATTTTTTATTTCATCGACAATTTTGGTCACCCTATTTTTGAAAACATAAAAACGAGCGCTCTATCGTGAGTTACACCTAAGACAGTTTTTGTCTAGAGAATAACTGTCAAGCTCTAAATGCTAATTTCCACTCAAATGCATCAAATGAATTAATAATCTATTATTTAATTCATCGTATTACTTTTATTATTATTTTTTTTATATATTGAAAAACATTCTTTTTTCTTATTTCTTGTGTTGCGCTAACTTAAATGATTACAATGAATATTTTTCAGAAATGACAAGTCCCATTCGGGATCCAGTGGTGGCACGCAATCGTTTCGAGGGCCTGCTGGAGGGAGCGATTCAGCTGTACTCCGAGCCAGCTGACAAGGAGGAAGCCAACAAGCATTCCATCCCGCTACCAGGAGTGATACGACCAACGGTAGAGAACCGTGGAAAATCAGCGGCTGTTGTAAGGTAACAGTAGCGCTAGATGTAGACCTTGGCTTTAATCTAGGCTCGTTTCACATTTCAAGATCACCCCGCAGGGAAACATCTCGCGCATGCTCGGCCACTGTTCGGCCCGTTACGGCGGCAGGTCAGGCACGTAGTAGACTGGAGAGTTCGGGGCCACCTTCGCCCGGGAGAGGAGCCTGGGGCAGTGGAACACACTCACCGCTGGTGAGACCCATGAGTGCGGGACCATTCCATACCCCGATGGCCCCTCAGGTAGATATCACCCGGGTCCTGGCGCCGCAGACCGTTTTGCAATCCGCGGAGCTTTCGACCGCACCACTGCTGCAGAATATCATGCAGGAACTGAAACGATTCCGGAATGAATGATTTTTCCTCCGAGGGAAGAGTAGTGTTTTGTTCTAGAACGGTAATCCAAAACTATCATCACACTGAACACTGCCAGTTTTGTGGTAGCAAGATTTTGACCATTCCTATCGATTTAATACTAACAACTACTAACTCTGTATTTTCGTGTATCATTTGAGACCTAGACTAAACGATGAATTATACAATTACGAATCAGATTTGAATATGACATTTTTCGGGGATGAATTAAATAAAGTACAAAAATTCTAGCAAAAAAGTTCATTTGTAGGAGAGAACACATTGGAGTAATTCCAAATGAAATCGACAAATGACAAAACATGAGTATTTTTGATTCGAATGAAAGTGTGTATTCCGTTTGGGTTAGAGGAAATATGAGTTTTCCACAGCAATTGGGAATTTTTTTACTCAAGCGTAACTCTTGAAAAGGGCGTATCGATTTGAGTAAGTGAAATCTTTGATAATTTATATCTCGAAAACTATGAGTCGTACAGAAATAGCGTCTTAGAAAGAGTTATAGAGTATTGATGGTTGAATTTGAAAAAAATGTACACTGAGAAAAAACATTAGTACTCTTTTTTTCTTTACAAAATAAAAATTCAATTTGAAATATCAGTCAGCTCGCGCAGTCCGAAGCCGCCGGACGCAAAGTTGTTCGTCTCCGTTATTGTGTTGGAACAATACCGTTATCGGTTTCGCTGAAGTGATTGTTTCGCCCTAACGGGGTTTCCTTTATTGCGAGAGTGAAGTGATAAGTAATCACAACCAGCGGAAGGGAGAAGTCCTCCACTGCGGGCGCTGTGAGCGTGTGCCGTCCATCGTCATCGTATTGTGGTGCGATACACCATTACTGTTGTGCCAAGCGATCATCACGTGGTTCGATTGGAGCACCGTTACAAATCATCCGCACCGTGCGCTTCAAGTATTTAAGTATATATATATTAGGTTAAGGATTAAAAAAAAAAAGAAAAAGCATAATTGTATATTTGCCATAATGGCAGAGTGCGATCCTCTTGATATGGACATTGAGTCTGATGTTTCCTCCTCACTAACTACTGGGAAGGCGCTTAAACGCGTTCCCCCCTCAGACGATGTCTTTTCAGAGGAAGAGTTAATCAACCTCAACAAGCCCCCTTCAAGAAAATTGGCAAACTTTTCCACTTTGCCCCCTCAATCTCCCCCTCCCGCTTCCGATTATCTCCCGAACTTGCCTCCCAGCCCAACTGTTCCCGCTTCCGCTCAACAATCGACCTCGTCCTCCCCCTCAGTTGTCCCCTCTCCGCGTGTCAAGGTCTATCCAGAAGATGCATCTGGATCTGGCCCATGGGTTGTTTTCTTCCGGCCAAAACCCAACGGGAAATCGCTCAACGTCATTCAGATCATGAAAGATCTGACAAAAAATTATTCCTCCGTGGTCGAAATTAGAAAGGTTCGACCGAACAAACTGCGTGTTGTCGTGGCTGACCGGAAGCAAGCTAACGAGATTGTTGTCGACAATAGGTTCGTACTAGAATATCGCGTCTATGTGCCCTGCCATAACGTAGAAATTTTGGGAGTGATTACAGAAACGGGTCTGACGAGCGCATTAATAAAAGAGGGAGATGGCAGATTTAAAAAGCTCCCTTTGACAAAAATTAAAATTTTGGACTGCCATCAATTAGGAAAAGTGTCCCAGGAAGAGGGAAAACCAAAATTCACGCCGTCCGACTCGTTTCGAGTAACTTTTGCTGCTTCCGCCCTCCCTGACTACGTTGTGGTGGACAAATTGAGGCTTCCGCTGCGTCTCTTCGTGCCAAAGCCCATGACTTGCAACAAATGCAAGTCAGTTGGTCACACAGCAGACTACTGCGCCAACAAGGAGCGCTGTGCCACTTGCGGAGAGCAACATGTGGGCAAATCCTGCAGTGCGACTGAGCATAAGTGTCCATATTGCGGGGGGACCCCACATGAGCTCTCAGCTTGTGAAATTTACAAGAGTCGCTGGGAGAAACAGAAGCGCTCTTTAAAGGAACGCTCGAAACACACTTTTGCGGAAATTTTAAAAGGCGCTTCTCCACAGGCCCAACAACAACAACATCCAATCTCCTCACACAATATCTTTTCCACGTTGCCAGTTGACGAAATGGAAGCGGACACAGCTAACGGGGGCACACCGTTTATTTCCCAAGGGAATCCCCGGCGCAAAAATGTGACCACTCCCAAAATTCAATCACAAGTCCCTCCGGTGATATCCCCTGTTAGCTTGCCTAAAAAATCGAGTGCAGCGGACAAGCAAAATCAGGTTCCTCCTGGCTTCCGTGGGAAAAGTTCACCTTCGAACGACCCAGCACTCGATGGGACATCAAAAACCCCAACTGTCCCTATTTTTCCGTCCAGCTCAACTTCCCAATCGGGATTTATAAAGTTTTCTGACCTTTTGGATCAAATCTTCAAATGTTTTAACGTTTCCGACTCCATCAGAACCATTGTCATTTCAATGCTTCCAGTATTAAAGACAATTTTGCAACAATTGATGCAAACATGGCCCCTCCTTGCAATGATTATCTCTCTTGATGTCTAATTCAAATAGAGAGGTCGGAGATATCACTGTTTTACAGTGGAATTGTCGTAGTCTTATCCCTAAATTGGATACATTCAAATTTTTAATTCATAACTTCAATTGTGACGTTTTTGCTCTGTCTGAAACTTGGCTTTCTTCGCGAGATGATATCTCTTTCCACGATTTTAATATTATACGCTTGGACCGTGTTGACAGATACGGAGGGGTGCTATTGGGGATCAATAAGTGCCACTCATTTTTTCGAATTGACCTTCCACCTATTGGAGGGATTGAAGCTGTTGCTTGTCATGCAAACATCAGAGGAAAAGACCTCTGTATTGTCAGCTTGTATTGGCCTCCGAGAGCTGCGGTTAGCCGCAAGCAACTTGTTGACATGTGCTCACTCCTTCCTGAGCCACGATTGATCTTGGGAGACTTTAACTCTCACGGAACTGCCTGGGGGGAACCGTACGACGATAATCGTTCATCGTTGATATATGACCGTTGTAACAGCTTCAATATGACCGTTTTGAACACTGGGGAAACAACACGTGTACCTAAACCTCCTGCTAACCCAAGTGCTCTTGACCTCTCGCTTTGGTCGAATTCATTATCGTTAGATTGCAAGTGGAATGTAATCCAGGACCCCAATGGTAGTGATCACTTGCCAATCAAAATTTCCATCACCATTGGGTCGAATTCTTCTGAATCTATAAACATGGCATATGACCTCACAAGACACATTGACTGGAAAAAGTATGCGGACGCGATTGCTCTAGCCATCAATTCCAGAGATGGTTTACCTCCATTGGAGGAGTATAACTTCCTTTCTCGTTTGATCTATGACAGCGCAGTTCGCGCTCAAACGAAACCCATTCCAGGTTCCATCATTTCCCGAAGGCCTCCCAATCTATGGTGGAATAGCCAATGTTCCAAGCTTTATATAGAAAAATCGAATGCATTTAAAGCTTTTCGGAAACGTGGAACTCCTGAAAATTTTCAAACGTATTTAGCCCTTGAGAATCAGTTCAAAAATTTGATCAAAGGGAAAAAACGTGCTTATTGGCGAAATTTCGTGGGAGGTTTGTCACGAGAAACGTAAATGAAAAAATTATGGAAAGTGGCTCGAAACATGAGAAATCGCTCTTCAACGAATGAAAGCGAAGAATATTCACATCGATGGATTTTTAATTTTGCACGAAAGGTTTGTCCTGATTCCGCTCCTGTGCAAAAAATTGGTCGAGATATACCACAAGATAGGTGCGATCTTGATTCTGAGTTTTCGACGGTAGAATTCTCTCTTGCTCTCCTTTCATGTAACAATTCTGCTCCGGGATCGGATCGAATTAAGTTTAACTTGTTGAAAAACCTCCCTGATGTGGCGAAACATCGCTTGTTGAATTTATTCAATCGGTTTCTGGAACTTAATATTGTTCCAGATGATTGGAGACAAGTACGAGTTATAGCTATTCAAAAACCCGGAAAACCCGCGTCCGACTTCAATTCGTACCGCCCAATAGCAATGCTGTCTTGTATACGGAAATTATTGGAGAAAATGATCTTGTTTCGCCTTGATCGATGGGTTGAAACGAATGGCCTACTCTCAGATACACAATATGGGTTCCGCAGGGGCAAGGGGACGAATGATTGTCTTGCGTTGCTTTCTTCAGAAATTCAAATGGCTTACGCCGAAAAAAAACAAATGGCTTCAGTATTCTTGGACATAAAGGGGGCCTTTGATTCTGTTTCAATAGAGGTCCTGTCAGACAAATTACACTCTCGGGGTCTGCCGCCTCTATTGAATAATATGTTATAAAACTTGCTTTGTGAGAAAGAGAGATGGTGGTTTTTTCTAGGAAGCATAGACCAGCAAAACCAAAGCTTCTACTTTTGGGTAAACCGATCACTCATGCTATGTCATTCAAGTATCTTGGGGTCTGGTTCGACTCCAAATGTACTTGGGGGGCCCATATTAGGTATCTGAGTAAAAAATGCCAACAAAGAATAAACTTTCTCCATACAATTACCGGCACCTGGTGGGGAGCCCATCCCGAAGATCTTATAATGTTGTATCGAACAACTATTCTCTCAGTGATGGAGTATGGCAGTTTCTGTTTTCAATCAGCTGCCAACACACACCTCATTAAACTCGAGCGAATTCAGTATCTTTGTCTCCGTATCGCGTTGGAATATATGCCCTCAACGCATACCATGAGTCTCGAGGTTCTAAAAGATCGCTTCAATTTATTATCTCTTCGGTTCCTCATCCGGTGTAAGGTTATGAACCCATTGGTGATCGGAAATTTTGAGCAGCTGATCGAGCTAAATTTTCATTTTGGATTCATGAGCTCATATCATGAATTCGTCTCCATGCAGGTTGATCCTTCTTCGTATATTTCCAACCGTGTTTGTTTTCCTGACTACATCAATTCCTCTGTACATTTTGATCTGTTCATGAAGGAGAAAATCCATGGAGTTCCAGATTATCATCGATCGGGGATCGTTCCTACGATCTTCAATGCAAAGTATGGGCGTGTCAATTGTGATAATATGTACTTTACTGATGGGTCCTCTATGAATGAGTCCACAGGATTCGGAGTGTTCAACAATTTTTTTAGCACCGCACACAGTCTTCAGTATCCTTGCTCAGTGTATATTGCTGAATTGGCAGCAATTCATTGGGCGCTGGACAGCGTCGCCTCACGACCTGTTGAACACTATTACATTGTAACGGATAGTCTTAGCTCTGTCGAAGCTATCCGTTCAGTGAGGCCGGAAAAGCACTCGCCGTACTTCCTTGAGAGAATACGAAAAATTTTGAGTGCTTTATCCAGACGCTGTTATGTCATTACCTTTGTGTGGGTCCCTTCTCATTGCTCAATTCCGGGTAATGAGAGGGCTGACTCATTAGCAAAGGTAGGTGCAATTGAAGGCGAAAATTATCAGCGTCAAATCGCCTTCAATGAATTTTATTCTTTAGTTCGTAAAAATACCATCGTTAACTGGCAACGCAAATGGAACGAAGATGAATTGGGCCGGTGGCTCCACTCAATTATCCCTAAGATTAGCCTCAATCCGTGGTTCAAAAGTCTGGACTTGAGTTGGGACTTTATTCGCACCTTCTCCCGACTCATGTCCAATCACTGTTCGTTAGACGCGCTGCTTTTTCGTTTAAATCTTGCCGACAGCAATCTCTGCGGTTGTGGCCATGGTTACCACGACATCGAACACGTTGTTTGGTCGTGCGAGTTGTATCTTGTCGCCAGATCGAATTTAGAAAACTCCCTTCGGGCTGGAGGAAAGCAGTCCAATGTGCCGGTGAGAGATGTGTTGGCTCGGTTAGACCTTGATTACATGTCCCAAATATATGTTTTCCTTAAAGCTATCGATCTTCGAGTGTGATTGTTCATACATCCTTTTCCCCTCCTTTTCGTCCTTCGCGAGCTATCGGTTCCCTTCCTACTAACATTAGAATAAGTTAAATTGTAAATACATATTAGATGTAAGGATAGTATTAAGAATTGAGTGTGAAGTGTCAGTGTGAATGAGAATGTGAATGTGAATGTGAGTGCGAGTGTAAACACACATCTCCTTACATCCCATCCTTTTCCTAATGAAAATGTGTCACCCTTCTAAACTCGAGTCGACCGCGAGTAATCGGTTTCCTATTTCATTAACCATAGAATTAAGGAAACAACATGTTGATATATGCTAGTTGAAATATAGTTAAGAGTTTGACTCCATTAAACTTATGTAACTGAGCCTGTAAAAATAAACGGATTAATAAAAAAAAAAAAAAATTTTGAAATATCCAGAATACATATTTTTTAATTTTGTTTTAATTTTTTCATACAAAGTAGAAATCATGCAGATAATTTAAAAAATGGGCCCAAGATGGTAAAATTATATTTGACGAACTTTGTGGAACATCGAATTTTTAGGAATTTTCGATACTTCGAATGTTTGTATGTTAGCAGTCATTTTCAATCACAAATTATGAATCCTGATGTTATTTAAAACAAAAAAGGTTATTATCAATCTCGTTCTAAATGCTACCATTCTCGAGATATTTAAAAACATATTTCTAATTTATAATCTTTTTTATAGTAAATAACCTCTTTTAATATGTTTGTCGTGTTATACCGTCATGTTCATGAAATTTTATGAATTTTCTTATAATTTCCAACAATTTTTTTGATTGATTGAAGTTTGTTTTAAAATAAAAAAGATTTTTTAGTTTCGCTACGTTTTTTATTAACCCACATGTCTTCGAATGTTTCGTAACGTAACTCCTAAACATATGTATTTACCATAACGATGTATTTGAAAAAGTTGTTGTAAATTATAAGCGAATTCATAAAATCTCATGAACATGACTGTATAACACGACAAACATATTAAAAGGGATTATTTACTATAAAAAAGACAATAAATTAGAAATATTTTTTTAAATATTTCGAGAATGGCTACATTTAGAAGGAGATTGATTATAACCTTTTTTGTTTTCAATCACATCAGGATTCATAATTTGTGGCTAAAAATGATTGTTAACATACAAAAATTCGAAGTTTCGAAAGTTCCTAAAAATTCGATGTTCCACAAAGTTCGTCAAAAATAGTTTTACCATCTTGGGCCCATTTTTTAAATTTTCTGCATGACTTCTATTTTGTATGAAAAAAAAAATATTTTGGATATTGCAAATTGAATTTTTATTTTGTAAATAAAAAAAAGAGTACTTTTTTTTCTCAGTGTACGTTTTTACGCTTGAGTCAAAAAATTCCCAATTGCTGTGAAAAACTCATATTTCCTTCAACCCAAATGGAATACACACTTTCATTGGAATCAAAAATACAAGTTTTTAAAATCTGCATTTTTAGGACGATTTCATTTGGAATTGCTCATTAATGATCCGCCATCGCTGGGCTAGTGGAAGTGGGTGCAGCAACAATTTTTCGTTGTCATGTCGTATGAGGATAATAAAAGTCGTGCTTCGAATGGTTGGCGTTCTTAGGGTTTCTCACAAGTAACGGTGAAGCGCATCTCAAACCTCCGACAAATAACCAAAGCTTATTACAACGACGAGTTTCGGAGTTCACTCCCGCTAAAACCCCCGACGATCCAACCATCGTTGGTGATGTTGAACGAAACATGAAAAAAAACGCCGTCTTGAACCAAAACTTTATCCGCCTCCAATCCCGGATTGGTTCGCCGTCGCGTTTTCCCGGCCGGACGCATTGGCGCGCGGACGACAAGCAGGAGAGTAATATTTTCGCTACTGGAACATAATCTTTTCTATAAAAACATCAAATCGAATTTTATTTTTGTAATTTATTTCTTTTTAATCCAATAAATCATATCGCGTACAGCACACTCTCATCCGCCGCCACACAAAACGGTCCGGCTGGCCGAAACCGGAAGAGGACGAGAAAGTGCATCCACAAAAGCATGTCGGGAGGATTTTCGGCGCAAAAAGCGATATCGGAGAGCGAAATTTACAGTAAGTGAGTGGTTCCGCTTCGGAATCGCTAGCTTTTTTTTCGGTCTGGCTTCGCCCACAGAATTGGATTAGTTGGATTATGTGGAAGCGGCGGCGGCTGAGGCTGGGAACTGGGGATGTTGTAATATTTCCAATTGCAGCAGGTAAGCTGATAGCAATTGACAAACGATTCATCCTAACCCAATTCGGTACGAGCGACTTGTTTCTCGAATTCTTCAACGCGGCCACAATACGAGTAAAGCTTATTCCGGGAACATTTGCCGGAGAAAAACTCCTTTCTCGTTTTCAAGCGTATTATCGGAAAGTTGACACCATCCGGACGGGGAATGTTTTTACAAGCCGTGTCACTTCGATACGGAACATATGTCACTCAGAAGGGGGATTACTGTGGTCAACCGCAGTAAGCGAACTCCTGGACAGATGGTCAAGATCAAGATGATGCATTACATCGATGTGTTAGAAATTCAATTTTTTACCCCAACATACAGATGTGAATGCAGGTGCAGTTTTACACACGGGGACTTTGCTCCAGATTAGCATCGTTTCTTCCGGACATTGTTTCTTGCTAGATGGAAACAAGCAACTGTTAGGGGTTTGAAATGTGGTCTTTTACCAACTCTTAAGCAACCACAACTTCTTACGTAGAACCAAGGATATCTGAGTGCGCGTTTTTCTTTGTTGGAGCGAGGATTATTCAAGTTGGAAGTCTTCTGTTGAATGTTTTGCAATTGTAATTGTCCCAGAAACATAAAGTTTTGACGAGTTGTATGTTAGGATATGCAGTGGCAAACTGAATGTAATTTCAACAAAAACTATTGCACCAGCTTTAATGTTATTGTTAACCACATAAACATAAGAATCAGGTTCGATTAAAAAGCTACCACAATTACATTCTTTATTGTTAATTTATTTTACACTAGCTAACCCGGCAAACTTCTTCCCACCCAAATTTATTTTTCGTTATCACATCCACGTTTTTTTTACTAAGCGCTGTTCATGGGTCCAATTGCAGAATTATTCATTGATTGATCTGCTAATCTACCCTTTAAACTACTTTAAACTTTAAACTACTTTAAACTTTAAACTACTTTAAACTTTAAACTACTTTAAACCTTTTACTATAAAATTCCTAGTACTTATACCAAAACTCGACATTATAATATCAGATTTTTTTACAGATACAATTTTCGTTCAAAATTTTTCAACTACATGCAAATAACATGTTTCTCCGTTACGTTACATGCCAAATTTGGTTTTATTTGCTCGATTAATTGGCATAACCAGCATAACCCCTTTCCCTTAAGAGAGGGGGGAGGAGTATGTAACCACCGTAGATTCATTTATTGCACCCTAAAATCTGCACATGCCAAATTTCATTTCATTTGTTCGATTAATTCTCGAGTAATGCAGAAATTTGTGTTTCATTTGTATGGCAGCTCCCCCTTAGAGAGGGGGGTAGAGTGCCTAACTACCATAGAATTATTTATTGCACCCTTAAACCTCCATATGTCTAATTTGGTTTCATTTGCTTGATTAATCCTCGAGCAATGCAGCGAATTTGTGCTTCATTTGTATGATAGCCCCCCCCCTTTGAGACGGGGAGGGGTATCTAACCACCATAGAATCATTTATTGCACTCTAAAACATCCACACAGCAAATTTCGTTTCATTTGCTTGATAAGTTCTTGAGAAATTTAGAAATTTGTGTTTCTTTTGTATGGCAGCCCCCCCTTAGAGAGGGGGAAGGGGTCTCAAACTGTCACGAAAACCTCTCCCGGCCCCAAAAACCCCTACATACAAATTTACATGACGATCAGTAGTTTCCGAGTCCATAAGAATCAGACAGACAGAAAGACAGAAATAAAATTCTGAAATTTTGTTCCTTCAAGAATTCCCTTGTTCCTGGCAGGCTACTGCACACTGCCCAAAACGTCGCGAGCGATTAAATTATTGTCAGTCAGAATCGGGTTGCGAAGATATCGGTAAATTTCACCAACTTGATGGACAACAACGTGTTTCAAATGTCTTGACGTAGATCTTTCAGAAGATTTTGTAACTGAAAAAAAACCGTAAATTTTACTCCTTCAATACTCCAAATGGTGGGTTCTAGAAAAACCATTTGTTATATTTATTGAACTGAACTTCAAACGGAATATAAGCATTTTAGTGATGGAAAGAATCTGGGATCATTATATATTATTCCTGACTATTTTTAAAAGTAAACTGTTGAAAACAAATTGTTCTTTTGTACCGTTCGTAAACAGTTTTCTTGTCTCCTGTCTCTACCATGAAGGCTAGCACCCAAAATGTATGTAAACATATTGTTTGTTGCTCTTCCCTTATAGCGCAAACAGCGAGTAAAATCTAAAAAGCATGCGTACTTTATTCGCTGAATTGCTTATATACAGCCATTTCATGCCAAACCGATATAGTGGTTCTCAGATTTTCGTCAAAAGTAGTAGTTTTGTTCTTTATCGCAAACTATCAGACCAGTATATTTTTATTTTTTTGTTAGGGAGACCATTTCCATTTTAAGGTGGTCCGAAAAATCAATTTTTTCGCATTTTTGCCAAACAGGACTTTTTTCAACCAATTCAGATGTTCGACATATTAAATTAAAGCCAATTAGTTGGTCTTTTATAAAAAAATACTACAGTTGCAGAAAATTTGAATTATGTTTTCGTTATTGTTGATTGTTTTTGTTTTTTATAGTTTTCATGGTCTCGGGACCAAAGGCGCTATATGTTTTTTATACTTTTCCTGGAAAGCTGAAGATTTTTCAAATAACATCTCTCGAAACCAGGGAAGCGTTTTTTTTTCGTTTTAGAGTTATGATTTTTCAAAGTTAACCGATGGTCCAAAAAATCATTTTTCCCTATTTTCCAAAAAATAACTTTTTTCAAAAGTCTATTACTTTTGAACTGCTGGTCCGATTCAGATAATCGACGTATCAAATTAAAGCCTACTAGCTAGCCTTTTTTTTTTAAAAAAAAACACACTTGCCAATTAATTGGATTATAGTCACATACATCCAGTCTAGTCGCATGGAAATATTGAATGAAAACCGAAAACATGTTAACTTCGAAAAATCATAACTTAAAAAGGAAAAATAACACCTCTCTGATCTTTGAATATATTATGTGAAAAAACCTCAGCTTTCAGGAAAAATTATAAAAAATATGGCGCCCGTGGTCTCGAAACGATGTAAGCTATAAAAAACATATATAATCAATAATTACGAAAACAAAATCCTTTTTTATTCAGAGTGTAATATTTTTCGAAACAAGACTCATTTGCTTTAATTTAATATATCGATCATCTGCATCGGTCCAGTAGATCAAAAGTTATGATTTTTTGTAGTGGAAAAAATAGAGAAAAATGATTTTTCGGAAAATGATCGGTTAACTTTGAAAAATCATAACTCATAAACGAAAAAAAGAGCCTCTCTGTTTTCGACATATGTTATGTGAAAAATCCTTAGCTTTCCAGAAAAAAATATAAAAAAATATAGCGCCTTTGGTCCCGAGTCTATGAAAACAATAATAAACGAATACAATCAATAATAACGAGAGCTGAATTTAAATTTTCTATATTATATAATTTGAATCGATGTAGTAGTTCAAAAGTTATGAATTTTTGAAAAAAGACATTTTTGGAAAAAGGAGGAAAAAGATGATTTCACGGACAACCTTAAAATGGAAATGGTCACCCTAATGAAAAAAAATATATAAAAAAATACGGATCTAATGTTTTGCGATAACGAACAAAACTACCAATTTTCACGAAAATCTGAGAACCACTATATCGACTCAGCATGGAATGGCTGTATAGAAATCAAAGACGTTGTCCTACTTTAATACGCGTTCATTCGGTAATATTTATATTGTTTCTAGAGTTTTCTGGTATTCATCGTAGCGTAGCGTAGCGTGGTTTCACTTCATTTTGGCTGCCCCAACAAATCGTGATATTTTGATTCGATCGAACGAAAAATTCACGGAAAATGATGGCATTGTGTCTTGGTCTGAATTCCACAAATCGTTTGTCCATTAATCAGCTCTTTCTTGGCGGATAGTTTTACTCAGTCGCCTCGTCACGCATAAAATATACTGTTACCTCTTTGGTTTTCTGCTAAATTGACTGAATTTAGCCACAACACAAGAGTCAGTGTTCAACGTTTAGCTAAAAAATCTGAGATATAACAGTTCGGCTGAAAAGTTCATAAGGTTTACGTCTAGATGGCGCCACTTGCAAAAATCTACTTGACTATTACAAAGCACCATCTTTCAATGGATACGTGTCAAAATTTGAAAGCAATCGGTCGATTAGTTCGTGAGTTACAACATTGAGAGTGAAGCAACTTTTGTTTTTGTGAAAAAAAATGTAAAAATCCGAATTTCGTTTATTGAAAAAGCATTGTTTTTTTATGGAAAAAAATACAGTGCAAACAAAAGCATGGCTTGACAAACGTTATCCGGACTCTGCTCCAGCTGTTGCAACTGTGGAATTTTACCGAAATTACCAAAATTACCGAAATTACCGAAACTGAGGCCTATTTTGAGGAAAAACCGAAAGGGTACTATAAAAAGAGTATCGGAAAGTTGCAAGATCGCTATCATAACACTGTTAATGAGAACAATTTTTATTTTAACAACATTTTAACATGAATTAAGTAAAATTAACAATTTTACTTAATTCATGATCGCTCGGAGGACCAATGATCAACATAAAAAAAATTGATAGGTCTGAGCCTAGGAGTACGGACGGGGTCTTGACATAGGACTGTGATTGTAAGGACCGTATCGTTAATTATGGGTACGCTCAAAACACAGCTTTATTTCAAATATTGCATTTATTTTTCAGTTCTGATATCAAAATATTGTATCTTATGAATGAAAGAAAGGAGTAACAGTAAAAAATAATCAAGATTCTGATTTTCGCGCCAATGATCGCACCTGCTTCTTGATGTCCCTCATTAGGTTCTGGACAACCGTCTCATCGACTTGTTTGCTCACATTTATCCAATCCTTTTTGAACTGCTCAAGGTCATCGGCTGCCTTGTCCTTCTTCCGCAGTCGTCCCTTCATCAAAGCCCAAAATTTTTCAATAGGTCTTATTTGCGGACAATTTGGAGGATTCATCTCCTTTTCCACAAAATCGACATTATTCTCGCGATACCAATCCAAGGTCAAACGTGCATAGTGGCATGATGCCAAATCAGGCCAAAATAGTGTCGGACCAGTGTGCTTTCGGATGAGCGGTAACACACGCTTTTGGAGACATTCTTTCCGGTAAATTTCACCATTCATATTCCCGAGAGTGAAGAAAGGAGATGATTTCATGCCACATTGACAAACAGCTTGCCAAACCAGCACTTTCTTACCGAATTTTTCGCAAAAAATTGACTTCTCCGCGTTCGGGACATCTGTTCCTTGCTTTACAGTGTAAAACTGTGCCCCAGGAAGAGTTTTGTAGTCCAGTTTGACGTAGGTTTCATCATCCATGACGATGCACAGTTCGCGTTTGCTTAAAATCCCATCGTAAAGCTTACGGGCACGGGTTTTCACGGAACTTGCCTGAATTTGGCTGCGTTTGGGACATTTTTGCTTTCTATATGCCTTCAGTGAGTTACGTTCTTTGGCACGTTGAACCATACCGATTGATGTTCCACACTTTTTTGCGCAATCCCGTATCGATAATTCCTTTTTTCTTTCAAATTGCCTGCAAATCTTTTTATCCAAGTTTGGCTTGGATGGCCCAGGTTTTCTGCCACGACCGGGTAGATCCTTCAATGTATTATACATACCAAATCGCTTGATAGCGTTTTGGACCGCATGGACGCTTACTCCTTCCGCCTTCGCCAATTTTCTCATTGATATTCCTGTTTCGGAGCAGTATCTGGTCACAATGGATTTTCGTTTTTCTTCTGTTAGCCCTCTCATGATTGCACTTTTAGGAAAAAACGATCTTTTAACAATGCTAACTGAACGCTAACTGTGTCAACAACAGGAGAAAAATAAACAGCTGTCAAAACAAGCTATAGTCTTTTTCAGACGGAGACTCTAAGGCGTACCCATAAATAACGATACGGTCCTTATGTAGTAATTGCATTTAAATTGAGTTTTTCATTGTTCAAAATCTGTATTTTTTTTCCCTATTGATACATCAAATGGATGCCCTGGATAATCGTTTCTTGTATGTACTTGTATCCTTTAAATGGGTTAGATGTCATAACGTGGTATAATTCGGCACCACATTCTGTTCAAAAATGTACACAAAAATACCATTAAAGCCAATACTACCCCTTTTCTTCTGTTTATTCAATCATGCAAAAGAAGACAAAAAGTCATCATGTATCATTTTTAAACACAAGCCTAAATAGTTAAGACTTACATAAATATAAGCCTGAGTAAAATCAATCTATGACTACAAAAAAAAATATTATAGATAACAATAGCATTATCTCCTTCGTTACCACGTTGTCCGGAACATTGTTTGTAACAACTTCATAGCTCTGTAAGATGGTGAATACTCAAGCTATTATAATCTGATTTTCGTGGGTATACCCTTTCGAACTTTTAAATCAGAAGCCATTTAAATTCATTTATTGCATTTTTACATAATCAAACAACATACTCGATATTATGACATCCTGGACCACAATTACACAAATTGTTAGTAGTGAGACCTACACGATAAAAACATGAATTGAGCACAAATTGATTGAACAACATATAATATAATATAAAATTAATGTCTATTATCGGTAAATGGAGAATAATCCATTTTACGCATCAATTCACATTATGAGTTAACGCCCGAATTTAGGCAAAAAGATTGCTCGTTGCGTCGGGGAGGAAGCGGGTGCATAGTACAATCGAAAGAAAACATACCCAATTAAATCGTCAAATTGTTAACTTTGTTTTACTATATTCACTGTTCATATTTCAAGCAAAAAAAATCTGGATGAATTTCCTGTCTAGTGATATATAACACAACATATGGCGCAATAACCATTTTGAGTAATATGTGTTTGAAAACTCTTAATAAATCATTAAATTTTTCGTAGAGTGACCTCCCTATATAGAAATCAAAGACATAGTCCTATGTCAAAATCGGACCAACGAAGCGGAATAAACGCCACCAAACGGACCAAATTGAAAGCTGCCACCAAGAACAAGATTGGCGCCAGCTCCAGGATGGTGTTCAAGAAGTTCGAGGTTGTAAAACGTTACAAACGAGCATCCACACCGAAATACACGGAGAAGCAGCTGCGGGAAAATTCGGAGAAGTGCTGAAAGCTGCGCTGTAGGTACTTTGAACCGTTTGTACGTAAAGAAGACAATCTTCCAACCGTACCCCAGATGCGACCAATCGAGTCGTATTGTGCTATACTGTCTCAGTCGGTGGAGGAAAATGGCTGCGAAGCCATCACAGCTAAATAATTCAAATCCCGTTTCATCAGATGTGCCTAAAAAGTGAACCTCAAGGTGGTGCAGACCATGATGGCGAGGGTTCCGGCAGTGTTGAGGATGATTGAAGAAGAAGGACTGTCTGCCACTATCTGTCTAAATGTTTCACACCACAAACGCATATTGTATGGACTTTTGAAAATGCAGTAAGGAACTGAATTTAAGAAAACTTTCTCACCAAACGTGTTTTCATTCAGTCCTGCTACTGGTGAGTCATACCGTTACTCCGTATACTTCGGGCTGAAGGGTGGAATTCAAGATATAGTTTAGGTACCTCATAAAGTGTTCAATCGGTTCATTGAGGACCTCCGTATTTGGGTAAAGAAGAAGCTTCTAGTAATAGTTGCATGGTGAGAGCGAATGAACCATAGTAACAATTATTACTTTTGGGCAAACGATGTGATGTACCGTCGATGGGGGTGAAAATGTTTCAAAAGAGGCAGTTTTCGAACTTTTTGTTGATTAACTATTGTAAATTAGAGTAAAACACAATTCTGATCACGTAGAAATGTTCTCTAATGATGAACACTCGTAAGTGTTCAAGGAGTTGTTGAACAATATAAATTTTTCACTGATCTTCGATTAAATGAAAGTTGACCCAATCTCACCCCTTAGAGGGGGTGACAATGGGTCAAAGAAGTAAATATTACTTTCGATAAGGAATTGTGTTTAGAAATTAATTTCAAGATAATTTAAATTTAATTTAAGTGTCTTGAATGATTATTTGAGTTACGAAAATAGTCAATCCACCTAGAAGTGCGATGGAAATGTTTATATACTGTTATAGATTTTCGTGAAAAGTGGTAGTTTTGTTCTTCATCGCAAAACATTAGACCCGTATTTTTTATCATTAGGGTGATCATTTCCATTTTAGGGTTGCCCCAAAAATCATTTTTTCCCAATTGTTTTTTTCCAAAAATGACTTTTTGTTAAATTCATAACTTTTGATCTACTGCACCGATTCAGATGCTCGACATATTAAATTAGAGCCTGTTGAATACATCATGTGATAATACTTCGGACAACCCCTCAACATGATAGATATTGCGGCATGGGTCCAAATAATTTGTATTAGAATGTTGATCACCTATAAGAGGAAAATATAAACATGCAAACAAAGAAGGGAAATGTATAGAGAAAGGGAGGATAAAAGTTCATAGGAAAGTATTGACATTATTATAGCCAAAGGATTCAAAGGGAGTGCAAGTTAGATAGAGCCAATAATTATTACAAGGAAAAATTTATCAAGAAATTGTAGAAACCATTGTAAATAGAGTGGAATAAAATAGTAGTAAAAAATGGGAATTCAAAAGGAATAAAGTGGTATCAATTCCCTAAATAATATATTGAATGCAAAAGGAGCCACCGAAACTACCGAAAGCGGATTGAAATTCCAAGTGCGAATATCGGGGATATATCGCAACCCAGGAGGAACCAGACCAGGGGGCAAGGGCCCGTATCCCGAGTAAACATTGGTCCTTCGAACCGGATCCTCATTGAAAAGGTTTTTGCAATCAATATAAATCGCCATCGAACTGGAAAATCGCCATCACTACTCACCGCCATCATCATCACAAACCGGAAACAATAATCAATCGCCATCATATCAAAAAGGGTTCACAATACTCTACAATTTCACACCGGAGGAACACAATACCACAAGAAATCGGTGTTGATTACTGCGAAGGCAAATCAATTCGTTTACCGGATCACATCACAAATATTTTGTCATCACTGAAGACCAAAACCACAAAGAATTCGCACCGCAAAACGCACCAAGGCAAATTAATTTGTTTACCGGATCACGTCACAAGTTTCCGTCGTCACTTAAGTCCAAAGAAACCAGAATCAAAATAGCACAGCATCTACGTAAATCTACCACATGTCGGATTTCCTTTTTTGTTAAGGTCAGTTAATTGAATGGTATACGTCCAGCCGAAGCTGGAGTTTATTTTTGTTACTACATCCAATGTTTTCATCTTGCGCACTGGTATTGGTCTGGCATTTTATATAACATTTCGTGGAACGTGTAACCGAGGGGCGCACATATTCGCAAATTACACGTTTTACTATTGAGGAGCAGCAGCTGTGATTCCGATGTTCAACCGGCACACTGTTTTTGGATATTAGTACGAGAATTTATTTCATAGGTCAGTTACTGAGTATATGCCCAGCCGAGGCTGGTGTTTTATAAATACTACATAAATTTATATCGTCTATTACAAGTAACAAAATTTGGAATCATGGCACCAATTACGAGAAACACTTCACTAAGAGCGCTCCAAATGAAGTTGAAGGCACTACAGGGAATGTTTGACGACATTTATCGTTTCGTCGACTCGATGGATGAAGACACTCTACCGACTGAAGCGACTGTTCGCTTGGATAAAATAGACGAGTTATGGGATCAAATCAACGAAGCCACAATGGACATCGAGATGCACGAGGACTACATGGATGATGATGACACCTACTCGAAAAAACGATCTGAATTCGGCAATCGTTACTATAAGGCAAAATCGTTGCTACTGGAGAAGGTTAAGGAACCGGAGGAGAAGTTAAACATTTCCCTTCCCAATCAGCAATCAACTTATGAACACGTTAGGCTCCCACAAATCAGGTTGCAAACCTTCGATGGCAACATTGATGAGTGGTTGAGCTTTAGGGATCTTTATTTATCATTAATCCATTGCAAGACAGATTTACCCGAAGTTGAAAAATTTCATTACCTAAAGGGCTGCTTGGTAGGAGAGGCTAGGTCGTTGATTGATTCACTTGCTATCACCAAGGCGAATTCTCCAATTGCGTGGGATTTAGTAATGAAACGGTATAATGATAGCAAGATTCTTAAGCGTAGACAGGTTCAGGCATTATTCAATTTACCTAACGTCGAAAGGGAGTCGGTAGCTGATTTACAGTCGCTTTTAGAAGCTTTTGAACGCATTCTTCAAACTTTGGACCAACTGATCCAGCCAGCTGACTACAAAGATTTGCTGCTGCTTAATTTATTATGCTCGCGATTAGATCCAACAACACGCAGAAGCTGGGAAGAGCATTCTGCAACAAAAGAGCACGACAAGGTGGAGGATTTGAGGGAATTCTTACAGAGGAGAATTAAGGTTTTAAGTTTATTACCGGGAAATTCCAAAGAAGCTAAGCTAGATCCAACTGACTCATTCAGAAGGAAGGTACCATTGAACAAAACGAGTTACAGTGCATCGCAACTACCGAATGTACATTGTGTGGCTTGTCGGGGAGACCACTTTCTTTACCTATGTCCGAAATTCCAGCGGATGACTATATCCGCTCGCGATAATTTTCTTCGCAGACTATCACTATGTCGCAATTGTTTCCGACAGGGACATCAGGCAGCTGAATGCAACTCAAGCCATTTGTGCCGAAAATGTATGGGTAGGCACCATACTTTAATATGTTTCAAGTCTGGAGACCTTGAAACGGAAAAGGATTCATTGGAACGAATGCCAACTCTACCAGATAACATGAATGAGATCAACCCAGAATCGATGAGAGGTGCAGCGATCACACCGACCGCATCCACGATCACATCCAACATTGCCTCGACAGGTTCATCGTCGGTTCTACTTGCTACAGCAGTAGTATTGGTCGAAGACGGTCATGGTGTTTTGCATCGAGCAAGAGCGATACTTGACTCAGGATCGGAATGCAACCTGATGTCTGAGCGGTTGTTCCATTTATTAAAACTCCAACGGACCCAAGAAAAAATTACCATAAAAGGCATTGGTCAAACTAACACTAACGTCAAACACAAAGTAAAGGCGAAAATTAAATCCAGAGTTGGCAAGTATTATTGCCAAATGGAGTTCTTACTGCATCCAAAGGTTACGGTCAATCTCCCATCCTCGAACATTAATACTATAAATTGGAAAATACCTCAAGGCGTGGAATTGGCAGATCCGGAATTTTTTGCATCAGACTCCATTGATTTAGTTTTCGGAATTCAACAATTTTTCACCTTTTTAAAACCGGGAAGAAGACTCTCTCTAGGCAACAATTTACCCAAGCTATCCAAAACGGTGTTTGGATGGGTTGTAACAGGGACATTTAATAGCCCAATTGCCATCACTAGTTACCATTACAATGCCACCAAGTCAGTATGCGAGAGACTCTTCTATTTTCAGAAATGGGTCATTTCAGCGCGGGCGAGTATGTTGAATACATCATGTGATAATACTTCGGACAACCCCTCAACATGATAGATATTGCGGCATGGGTCCAAATAATTTGTATTAGAATGTTGATCACCAACACCTATAAGAGGAAAATATAAACATGCAAACAAAGAAGGGAAATGTATAGAGAAAGGGAGGATAAAAGTTTATAGGAAAGTATTGAAATTATTATAGCCAAAGGATTCAAAGGGAGTGCAAGTTAGATAGAGCCAATAATTATTACAAGGAAAAATTTATCAAGAAATTGTAGAAACCATTGTAAATAGTAGTGAAATAAAATAGTAGTAAAAAATAGGAATTCAAAAGGAATAAAGTGGTATCAATTCCCTAAATAATATATTGAATGCAAAAGGAGCCACCGAAACTACCGAAAGCGGATTGAAATTCCAAGTGCGAATATCGGGGATATATCGCAACCCAGGAGGAACCAGACCAGGGGGCAAGGGCCCGTATCCCGAGTAAACAGAGCCAATTAGCTAGTCTCTTTTCGAGAAAGATCATACTTGCAGAAATTGTGGATTTTGGTCTTGTAATTATTGATCGTAATTTTTTATAGTTTACATTGTCTCGGGACCAATGGCGCTATATTTTTTTTATATTTTTTTTCTTGATAGCTAAGATTTTTCTAGTATCGAAAATTCAGAGATGAGTTTTATTGTTGTTTAGTTATAATTTTTTAAAATTAACCGATGGTTCCAAAAATAATTTTTCTTTTATTCCAAAAATGACATTTTTTTAAACTCATAACTTTGAAATTACCGGGCCCATTTAGTTCCGAAACCATGTAAGCTATGAAAAACAATTACAATCAAAAATTACGAAAACAAAACATGTTTTTTTTTAAGTGTAATGTTTTTCAAACAAAACTAGCTCATTGTCTTTAATTTTATATAGCGATCATCTGAATCGGTACAGTAGTTCTAAAGTTATGAATATTAGAAATTTTTTATGAATATTTTTTTTTTGGAAAAAGGGGGAAAAGCGGATTTTTTGGATCACCATAAAATGGAAATGGACACCCTGATCAGAAAAATTAAAAATACGGGTCTAATATTTCACGATGAGGAATAAAACTACAAATTTTCATGAAAATCTAACAATCACTATATCGGTTTGGCATGGAATTCAATTTTGTGCTTGACCCATTCTCACCCCCACTCAGTGTAAATAAGAGATTATTTCGAAAATATTGAAATTCAAATGGAGAAATGGAAAAAGAAATTGAGATGTTCAAAATCAGTAACGACTCATCTGGTAAGACTCTTAAGAATAATTCTATCCAGTACTTACAATTTTAGTAGTTCTGTATAATTCTGGGCATGAGATTTTTTCTGAGGTGTTATTTGATGGCTATTTACACATCAAACTTTGATGAATTATCAAATAATAACTATTTGTACTACAGTTAAGTATTATGCATTTCAAGTTGTGGAAATATGTCTCCTATAAAACGGCTCACAGCTTTAAAAAATGTTCGCAATATTTGTCAAGATATAACTAATAGTAACTTTTTCCATTTTTGACCCAATTTCACCCTCATAACCCATTTTCACCCCCATCGACGGTATGTAAGGTATAAATCAAACGGAAGAATTCTATTTTTCTAGTTTCAGAAATTCGTATTATCCTTCGTGGCACAGATATATCAGTACCCAAAGCAACTGCTGATTTCGGAAAGGTAATTAGTAACGATGAATGTGTAATCATCTGAACCAGATGATGATTTATGTTCTGACTATGCAAATGATACAAGATCAAAATTGAAGAGAATAAATGGTTCATTAAGAGGCTTTAGTTCTTCCAAAGATGCTTCAGATTTACTCGGGATAGGGCTCATTATCACAATATATTATAAGCATACCAGATTAGGCATCAGAGGTTATGAGGTTAGTATAGCCGGCTCATACCCCTGCAGGTCTGGGTTGAATCCCACCTGATGCCGATTGGATTCCTTCCTGGCACTTCTTTCGGCAATATTTCAGGTTTTTATAATGGGTTTCTTAATTTTTTTGAAAAATCATAATCAACTTTTTTATTATTACTCTCTTAAACATCGGATTGAGATAAAAATATTAATTAATATATACGAGTTATTATATTAAAATATATTATTTTCACTATAAATTCCAATTGTTTTCGAACAACTTTATCGAACATTATGGTTGTATCAGACAACAGTCTCTCGAGCTTTGATTTTTCAATAAAAGGTCTCCTGTCACTCGGATTTGAGAATAAAAATTAAAAAAAAAAGATCGAAATTGCACAGCGGTGTGTGTTTTAGAGGCGAATAAAATCTCTGAGCTTAAGCCCTCTAGCATTTAACAGATCATCATCAGTATCATCATAATCATACGTTAATTGCTCGTTCATATTGAATCAATTAGAACATGGGATTTTCGTTTTGTTAATTGTTGATGTAGTACTACTAAATACTAAAATCGTTTGTTCATAATTTTGGATATCATTTAGAATGAAACGAAATTTTAAAATTATCTCTTTAGTAGACTTATTGGTTGGATCTGAAAAATGCCGACGAATTGTCTGGTTTTATTCTTTGTGACGTATCGAAAGCGAAATTCGATCGTAGATATTCACATTCTTAGGTTTTTACATTGATATTTAAAATATGCACAAGAATCATGTGCTAAGCAAGTCTAATTTATTCGTGAAATTTCAGCATCTTGATAACAAATATCTTCTCCAAATCTTTAAATCATGCATATTTTTCCGTTCCGTGTACTTTGCCTAGAAGTGATACATTGTTAACGGCATTTTTGCTGAATTCTTCGCATGTGTCCTAGGAATTTAACTTGACATATAACATTTTTTTCAACTTATCGATCCTTAACTGTGTTTTGTTAATGGTGCAGACTTCGTTTTGGCCTGAAAAAAACTTGTTCAGTCACAGCATTCGTGCCTGGCAGGTAATATGGTAATATGGTTATTCTCGAAGTGCTTGTATACATTGACCAATATTTCGTGTTTTCGTGTGGACTGTGAATGAAATACAACTAGATTTCCAAAACATTCCTCTTCAAAAAAGTCGTGAAGAACTCTAAGTGATGTTATGATTACAGGATTCACGTAAGCGTACAGGGATGCCACAAACACAAACTGTGGATCGTATCCTTTGTAATGTTGGACAACACTCGACAAAAAAATTAGAGGAACGGAGTGCTGTAACTTCGTGAAAAATCAACGCATATCGATGGGATGTACATTATTTTGAAACTACAACTTTCAGGTATCAGAATATTTTACATACATATTTCACAGCAAATCCAAATAACCTCATCAACCAGCTTCCATTTGGTTCCCAGAACGTTTCCGGAGATCTTCCGATACAGAGATTCATTGAAGTCGCTTTTTATGCGGTTTTATTTTACGCGGCCTTTTTTACGCTGTTTTAGGAATTTACGCGGTTTACGTGGGTTTTTTCACGCGGAACATATCAACCGCGTGAAAATTCAATATGCTAACTGATGTGACTTTTCACGAAATAAGTATTGTATCACTGATTAGTAGCTGAGAAATAAAAGGAGAAACAGATATCATGATTGCCGCATGTAAAAAAAAATCAGTTTACCAATTGTTAAAATATAAGTTTCATTTTAAACTAATAATTCACTGTTTGTTAGATTCGAGGTTGCGTTTACCTAAAAAAAAAAGAATTTTTATTTTTAAAAATATTTTTTACTCAAACGCAGAGTAAACTTTTTTTACAATTCCAATGGTTTGGGTTTTTCACTGTACTCAGTCTCAAAATCCAGCGATATTTTGAAACATTAACATGAAACACATTCACCAAATACCCGAAACTTACACAATCCCAAATGTAATATTTATTCGAATACGTCGTCAAATCTTCAAATAATAAATGGAATCAGTTTCATACAAAACTGAGAGGACAGCTCATTTATAAAAGAAGGAACTATTTTTATGAAGTTGTTCAAATTATTTTTATATTCCCGAAATGTCCAGAACAGCTCAGGTTAAGAATTCCTATAAAATATAACGTTCAATTATCTTGCCAATTCTATTGCCAAACATTGATGCTTATATTTACTAATGTTAAAGTATCTGCTACATTTTTCGGCGAAGAGTCCAGAGCCCACTCAATTCATTATAAAAAAGAACAGCAAATAACGCAAAGAAGGAGACTTCTAAGTCTTGTCTACACTACTTATATAATTTAAATGGCGCCGGCTTCCGCAATTATTTTTCATTTTAATCATCACAATTTTACATTTAAGTTCATATTGTACGATACACTCATATCGTTTTACCGAATTATTATTATTTCATACCAGGTGATTTGACAAAAATCATTTTGAAAAATAATCTGATTTTAAAAAAAAATTCTCTTATTCGGCATTTTTGAAATTTTTCAGATAAATGTGTGAGGAGTGGATAATAAACGTTATATAATCAGAAGAGGCGTGATATGCGAAGATAAGCATGTATACTCGAACTTTAAGATTTGGTATGTAGCGATTATATAAGTTTGGAACATGATTTGGCATCCCTTTTACGTGTAACGTATTGCAACGACCCGGAATACCGAATAAAGTTTTTAGTGTGGATACATCATTGAGCCTAACTATGCTTGAAAGTATGAGTTGTTTACACTCAATTTACTTCTCTTTCCCTTACCGTCTATATCGAGGATTTTTTTTTATCTATTTGAAGTGTAAGTGGTTTAGCTAGAGAACCACAATTACTCAGGGTTCTAGTTAGATATTATAATTCATCATTTCCAAGGGCAATTTAAATGTTGTCTGACCCCGCTAGTATTTCCTAAGATGTATCGAGGAGATTCAATGATGCATTCTGTGGCCAGAATACTCAGATCACTTTTTTGTGCTAGTAACTTTTGCCCGATTGAAGTTAGATCGATGGCTGACAAAAGTTTCAATTTATCATCGTATATAATTCAATTTTACACTTTCCTAAATTCGATACGTTTTGTGTAGATCTGCCTCGAGGTCCATGAATTATTAATAATCGACGCTTAAACAACTGAATTGATTTGACTCCGTCAACACCAACCTCGTTCCGATATGCAGCTGCGTAAATAAATTCTGTCCGCCAGAAAATTTATGCTACTCCGAGTGTCTGAATTCCCACTGTAACACTTTGGATTCCTATTTTAGCCGCATATCCGCTTTTATGCTCCCCACTCCCCCCAATCGATTTTCCTAATGTTCAGCCAATCACGCAAAGCGTCCATAAAAAGCCAATAAAACATCTCACATGATCGACTTCGACTCCGCGCTGCCTCGCTGCCGATGCTATCGATGTAGAAAATAAAACTGTGGGAAAATTCGAGATTGCATTTGATTTAAATTCTATCACTTGCTGACTGACTTGCGATTGTGCTTGCTGGAAGCGAAACGTCGCCGGCGAAACGGGGAACGGGGACTTCGGAACCAACAAACGAGAGGATGATTCCCAGATTGAATCGCATACGATGGCGCGTCCTTACCCGGCTACAGTCCTTTCGGTGGTTTAAATCACTGCCAGCTGTCGTCTCGGACGACGATTCAGACTGGCAGAAATCATTGGGAATCGATTTTATCTAACGGTCGTTATTCTTCTTTCCGCAATCGATCCGTTTGCATCATGGTTTTAAGGGCGCATCAAGGAATCATAGCTAGGGATGGTTTAACCGGTTGGGTCGATTCAGTTCGGAATTTCCTTGTTTTGCAAAATGAACATCTTTAGGAGCGGTATACATATTTTATCCCGGTAGGATTGTAGATCCACATGTCATAGGTCCGGAGATGATACAGAAACTCCTTGGCAAAGGAACAAACGGAGCGGCGAACGGTGTCCGGATGGAAGAATGGGAGCACTTGTCCGCATGGTATTGATTTTAAATTCGATATGGATCCTGGTTCGCATTCCGAGCAGCAGCAGCTTGGGAGGCACCTCACAAGGGACCAATATGTATGCAGCAGGAAGATCTTTAATAAGTTTAGACTCGCATCAAACATACACACACATCCAAACACACAGACAGTGAGTTGTCATTCCTCGGGCCGAGGAAAGGATGGGAAATTGGGCCACAGGGCGTAACATTTGAACTCAAACTTTGTCTTCCGCTGGTGTGTGATTATTCAGTCACTATTTGCGAACAGGCCACA